>NW_026555335.1:14800546-15013840 GCF_029017545.1 Prosopis cineraria
TCAGATTTTAATTTATAATACTAAAATCATAAATTTAATAAATTAATTTATCTATAAATATTTTAATAATATTTTTTAAATAATATACTAAAAATTAAATATTTAATAAATTATATATTGATTTGAATATAATTTATTATATTTAATAAAAAAATACAAATTATTAAATAATCAATATTCAAAATAAATTATAAATGAAATATTAAAAAATTAAATATGAATTCTAAGTAATTAAAACATGAATTTTTTAAAAATTAGAATATTAAAATTTGGTTATTTTTTTAAAAATAAATGTAGATGCTTGGTGGAGAATCGCTACAAATGTTGCTGCCAGAAAAAAATACATAATTTTTCAAATTTAGAAGCAGTAATGTAACCTCTATTCAAATTGTTATCAACAATGACTGACTTTCTGAAATTTTCACAATTTCATGAACTGCTATTATTTTTAAGCCAAAAAATTCACACCTGTCAAGGGAGATTTCATTTTGGTTTGGACATAGCAGTTCTTTGAACTGCTACATAAATTGTAGTATTTTGACTATGGTTAGTGCTGATGGTCTGATCCCAATCAAAATCTACCATCCAGTCTTGGTTAGTCATGGTGGGAGTCAACCAAAGGCAGTGAAGCAGAAGTTGAGAAGTTAGTGAAGTCAGCCAACGAATGCAAAGGAAGAGAGAGGCTTAGATAGAAATTAGAAATAATAAGAGTTTAGAATGAATTTTAAATTACAAAGAGATTAAGAATTAGGTGAGATTCTGATTCAGATTCAAATTTAAATTAACACATTTTTAGTTGTCCAAATAATTGATTTGGCTCAAATCTAAAGTCAAATTCATATGCATTCAAACATAACATTAAATAATTACAGTTGGGAAGAGTTTGGTTTAATTTTTCTTCTTGAGGAACTGCTGCTAAAAGATTTGCTAAAAGATTGACATACCTAATATCGGTTCCAAACTCTACATTGCAAGGCTTGAACATTTGGTCTCTGTAGGTGTTGAACCCTCCCTAATTACTTTGGCTAATTTATGTGTCTTCGGTTGATTGAGGTATTGTATTGAGACTGATGATGAGAATTTAGTTTGAACCCCGTGTGTGTGTGTGTGTGTGTGTGTGTGTGTGAGTGAGTGAGAGAGAGATAATTTACATTTGATCTTCCTAATGCAGAATAGGTGGTCTCTTCTGCATGATGATATTCCAACATTTTACAATTTGACCCGAATGGAATTTATATGCAGTTTTGGTGATTGGAATAGGATAGTGAAATGTTTGAACAACGTCTTCCCCGAACTTGAAACTCTTGTAGTTCATGAGGTTTGTTGATCTCAACTTGGTTTTTGTGTGCATTACCTGTAATTTGTTGCTAACTTCAATATCTGTTATCAGATGTATGTTCCTATTATATTAATGAGAACATGGTGGTGGTGACTGAGCCAATACTTGATGTTCTTCAATGTGTTTCATCAAACCTGAAGAAATTTAGTCTAGGCAAATGTATTGGCCACCAATGTGAGTTTGAGGTTGCAACATTTATAATGCAAGCGTCTTTAGGAGCATCTCCATTTGCAGTGTTCATTACATAGATAAAGATAAAAGATTATCCTCATGTCCTAGAGCCTCTGCTAATTGCACGCTTATTGTTTAGCTAAATATATGAGATACACCATCTCGTTGAAGTAGTGTTAGTGTTCTTTTTAAGATCATTCGTCTTTTGCTTATCATCAGTAATATATAACATGACCGAACTGCTGGACTCTTGATGGAGCGTATTTTGATTCTGTTTCTGCTATGTGTAATGTGTGTGTGTGTTGTATCGGCGCATAACATTAGAGATGCAGTTTCCATGAATTTGTGTTACAGGGTATAATTGAGCTTTCTGGATGTGTTGAAGTGAACACAAAGCATAGTATTCTTGCTGGTATAGGTTCGTGAAAGTCTTTATTCAGTGACTTGTAACTACTGCTAGTGCCTTCTGCCTTTTACTCTTTAGCAAGTCTTGCATTATTTTCGGGGGCAAAAAGTGTTACGTTCTTTTCGGAAAATAATATAACCTAATTTTTCCTAAGTTCAGAACTATAAAATTGTTTCTATATGTATAATAATTTGTATATATTTTGAAGTCGCAGGGCAATTGGAACATCTTGAAAAGCGATAAAGATAGATATATATATATATATACTCTCTCTATTTGGTTTATTTATAAGTTATTTTAAAATTCAAAAAATTTTAAAATTTATTAACTTTATTTAAAAATTTAATAAATTTATAACATTACTCTACTAAAGAAGACAAATTCAATGTTGATTTTGAGGATTATCAATTGGTAACTGAAAAGAAAAGTATGAATAGCAAAATAATAAACAAAAGAGACAATTCATAAAGAATAAAAAAAAATGAAATGAATGATAGAAAGCAAGTGAGAGAGGAAAAGAGAGAGAGAGAGAGAGAGAAGAAGAAGAAAAAAAAAGGACAACGAAAAGAAAAGGAAAAGCAGAAAGATAAACATGAGCCATGTGCCAAATGAAAGTATCTTCTTTGCTTTTTTTTATTTTTTTTTTCTTCTTTTTTTCCTTCTTTTTTGTTTTTTTCTTCTTTTTTTTATTATGTGACTTAGCTTTTTTCTTGGTTTTTTTTTCCCTTTCCCCTTCATTTCCCCTTTTTCTTAGTCTCCTTTTCTTTACTCTTTTGACTTGCTTTTTACAATTCCTGTCATTCCTTTTCTTTTTTTTTATTTTCTTATTTTGATTAATTGCCTCTTTTTTTTTTCATTTTGCTATTCTTGCGGTTGGTTATATATTGATAACATTTTTTTTAATAAAGATAAAAAGATTTGATAAAAAAAAGTGTAAAAGGAAAAATTTGTTACTATGATGACTAATAATAAATAGAACGAAAAATTCTGTCCTCCTTGTAAATAAGATCTAAATCTGAATAAAAAAGCCACTAATTGGGACTAACTATTATTAAAAACTTATGCATATTTATTACGAGAAATTAAAATACAATAACTTAGTGCACTTTAAAAATTGATAAATCTAAAAAAAAGGTAAAAATACTTATTGTGTATTGCGTGAAAAGTGCTAAAAAAAGGCTTAAAAAACGAGAGGAGGAAAAGAAAAATTTGAAATCATATTAACGTAAGTTTCGCTCTTTCATTTAAGAAAAGGGAAAATTATAATGAAATTCTAATTACTAAAAAGTCTTACAAATGCACAAATTCCCCTCCATTTCAAATCCTTTAATTGTAACTTCTAAATTATCTCTAAAAATTCAAGACTTGTTATTTTTAAATATTATATGATAAAATATTTTAAAATTATTCGATTAAATCAAATAAATATTATCATACTACGTGAAACATGTAAACTTAGATTACTTATTAGATTCAAATCTATAGAAAGACTAGTGGTTTATTTTGAGTGGTAGTCTTGGTAGGAGAAGAATCCTAAGACAAGTTGGTTCGCATAAGGATTAATAATAATTGGATAACTTATATATTTTAACACAATAATACAAAACATTAATAATTAACAACTAATATTAAAAATAAAAACAACTTAGGCATACGTAAATAATAACTTGAATTTAAGTAAATAATAGTTTGGATTTAATTTCAAAAAAACTAAAATGTAAATATCTAAATGTTTCTTTTGGAAATCTCAAACCAAATATTTTCAATATGTATAAAACGATATAAACATATATATATATATATATAAACAAAATTGATTAAAAATCATAATAGTATTACTTAGCGTTAACATGCAAAGTAGGAGGCCGAGTGGCAAACAATCAAAATCAGGAAAAATATATTTTGAACTAAGCAACTGCTGAAAAACTCCATTAATTAATCTGTAATCATTGAATTTGAATCCATCCACAAAGACTTCACAACAAAAATACAAGAGAAGGAAAAGGAATTGAGGCTGATAATCAAATCCTTGATATCAAGTTCACTGCAATTTTAAACAATTGACGAAGTTGATATTTTTTTTTTTTAGTCAAGAGGCTGAAATCAATCTGGGTTTCGCCGAATGCCATCAAGACAGTTTATGTTAACCAGGACCGACCAAAAAAGAACGAAGTAATAGAACCAACAATTTTACGCCATGAATATAATAATTACATAAAAAAGCTTAATGAAATCCTGATTTCTAGCTGGTTATGCCCTTAGGCTCTCTACCATGTCTGTGATTATCAGCAAACTTGTCATTTTATTGCTGCTTTATGTGGGGTTGTGGAAATCAGCCTTTTTTATGCACAAGATAGAAGTGACTATTTGAAGCCAGGTGGTCAGTTAAATCACACAAGCCCCACTATGCTCAACTAGTGGTACATATTGCATTACTTTCAACCAAATATCTAGTGACTCGCCCTTTTATTACCTACTAGTCTACAACACAGTAAAAGATGGATCGATGGTTTGGATTGCCAATCGAAATGATCAAATTCTTGATCTTTCTTCAAAAGCTTTGACTTTGGATCATTCTGGCGTGTTGAAAATCACGCATGATGGTCAAGAGCCAACCATCTTCTACTCTCCTGCAGATCAGCCTCCCGATCTCATCAACAACATGAAAGCCACCTTGTTAGAGACATGCAACTTTGTCTTGCAACATCACCTAAACGGATCACACATTGTCTTGTGGCAGAATTTTGATCATCCTACTGATACTCTTCTCTAAGGAATGAGTTTAGGCTTTAACCATAAAAATAGCAGAAACTGGTCTTTAGTTTTATACTCTTGCTATATCAGCTTCTCCAAGTCCATTCACATTGGAATGGGAATCCAGACCAAGAAAATGGATGTCATGCCTTGAAATCCAAAGTGTGACCGGCTCAAATATGAGTGAACTCACATCTAATAAGCCTCAACTTCAAAAGTTTCTAATTGTAAAACATAAACATTTTCAACATAGGATTAGGCCCTAACTAATATATATAAATACATATCATACAAATAAAATATTTATTATTTTTATAGAAATTTCAGGAAAACCTATCATAAAAATAGGGCATCTCAAAAGTTGTATAACATTATTATTACACAAAACAACAATCAAGACCTCAGCTCCTATTAGTAGACCAATAAAAAAAAAGTAATCAAATGAGGACTCTAACTATAATTTATGTAGAGCACTAAAAACAAAATTTACAAATACAAAGTATGATATATAAATTCAAGTTTTACAACAATTAAAGGTGTAACCAAAATAGCGTTTTAATTCCAATTTGGAAGTATACCCCTTAATGATTATTTGGACGTCCAAAGCCATCTACATTATCTAAGAGAAAATATTTTTCAGTGAATAACATCCCAATAATAAAATTAAAAGATTCAAAATAAATAAATTCATTAAGTAAATTGGTGCACAATTAAAAGAGAACAACATATAATATAATAATTGAATTTAGAGATTAAGAGATTCTATATAGTTTCAAAAAATACCGAATCATTAAATTTAAAATGACAAAAAACTTAACACTTGATCTTGTAAAATAAAATAAATTAAGTAAATAAAAATAGTAATATTCACTATTTAAAATCAATAAAGTGTGTGTATATATATATATTAACAAATTAAATAAATCTGAGGATTTCATAAAACATATCACAAACGTAGACACATAATTCACAAAAGTAAGTAATCAAACGCAGCTGAAGCCAAAACAAACGTGGACACACAGTTCACAAGGATAATTAATCAAATATGGTCAAAGCCACAAATTAGATGTGAACATACAATTCATGAGGGTAACTAACCAAATGTGGTCAAATTCATGATAAAGCCACAAAACAGACGCGAACATACGGTCTACGAGGATAACTAACTAGTCATGGACAAAGCCACAAAACAAACGGCAATACATAATTCACAAAGGTAACTAACCAGATGTGGACGTAGCCATTAAACATCTGCACGTACGAGATCCACGAATAACAAGCATAAGAACAAAGCTTACGAAAATCAAACTACCTAATTATTGACCAAGGCGTGCCAAGGGTTAACAAAACTGTTATTAGTAACCAGTGCTCTGCATACAATTCTTAAAAATTAATTTTTCAAACATGCAAGAAATTATTCATTTTCAAAATAAAATTTTGTACTCTTAACATCAAACTCGCAAAAACATTTCAAAACATCCATTCTTCTTAACATAAAATTCTTCAGTAATTCCACGCTTGCCTTCATCAAATAAAATATTACAATTTAAGCTAGTAAAATTTTTTCATCAACCTTCAAAATATATTTTATAATGAACATATATAGATATATTATAATTCCACTACTTTTCACCATTTACAACTTCAAGAGTTAAAGCAATACAATTAACAAAATAATAAACACTTGAAATGGTATATGAAATTTATTTAAAAAAAATAATAGAAAGAAATCTATTAGTAAATTAATTGGGATGTTATACAGTTGATATCTTTTTCCCAACTTCTATAGCTTACTCCTTATTACTTTTATCAAGGTCCTCTTCCTACAAACATCCTATAAAATATGATAGGGTCTTAATAGACTCTCAATAAGTTCAATAAAACTCTCTTCCAAATTAACACAATCAATATTTAACTATATGATAAATTTAAAGCTTTAGAACCAAGATTTTTACATAAAGTTTCAGCATAGCAATAGCTAATTTCTCAATTAAAATACAATATTCTATTTAACTTTTTTGTCAACACCTAATGTGCATCATTTCAAATCACTCAATTGAGCTTTTTAACAATCAAGCCTCTTACTCAACAATTAATCAGGAACAATACAACTTCCAAAAATTTCATTAGTTACACACTAGCTCCATAATTATCCAATCTCTATGTAATACCCAAGCTCGTTCATGAGTAAATACTACCTAAACCACATATACTTCTTATAAGAATCAATAAAATTTTATAAACTACAATATCAAGCAAAGTTCCCTTTAATAACCATTTTGTCAAATACCTTACATGCCTTCATGTCCGACTATAATACAAACTTCCTCATTTCCTTTGAAAAAATTTCATTATCAGTACTTAAACTTCCAAGCTTCCCTTTTTTTTTTTTTTTTTTCTGTTCCTTCAACACAAGCCAATTGAGCTGAAGGAAAGTTAAATTAAACTCTAATTCTATAGCAATCAACATAAATGAACTTGTCGGTGATCTACCGACAATCATGCTCTTAAATTCAAGTTCAATTTAATCAAATTCATTTACCTCCTTTATCCCGCACAGCAGTAACAATTTTTATTTTTTATTTTTAAATCACAGCTAAGCCAAATAACACACAGATAGAGAACAGCAAAGAAGTGGAGGATTTGAAGCTCCCCACCCCATATCAATTACGGTAGCGCAGGGAAAGTGGAAGGCCGAATCTATTGTGCTGAACAGGGGAAGAAGAAAAGAACCTCATACACTAACCCACAGCAGCTCGGACGAGAGGGGGAGAATGATTTCCGGCAACACGAAGAAAGAGGAACAAGAGCGAACATGAACACAGTCGAACGTCGAACGAACGCCGAACAGGGGAAGAACCCACGGCAGAACTTTGCCAAATTAAGGCTAAAAAAAAAAAAAAAATTCCCTCTTGAACGCCACCATTATTCAAACTTAGGACCTAAACTTAAACACCCAATGCCCACTAAATCACCATTCTTTTTTAATAAATCTATTCTAGAACTTAAAAAAATATAATTAAAATACTTAATTATAAATTTTAATCTTATTGTCCAAAGCTGACAAGTAACGGAGGATACATAATAATATTTTTTGCCTTTAATGTGAATACAGAATATCTTTAAATAAGTTGAGTCAAACAAATTAGTTAAGGCCCTTCTTTTGTTGACGTGTTTTCCAATATATGTTCTTCAGCTCCTCATCAAAAGGTTCATTGGGCAAGCGGGGTATTGAGAAATGGGAAGCCCAAAGTTGGTATAACCTCACCATCATCTCAAACAGAGATGAAGAGTATCTGACATTCAAAGTTAGAAATAATGCAATTAAATCAAAAAAAAAAAAAAAACAAACAGCAATGTGGTCAATAGATAATACTGAGCTGCCATGTGATAGCTATGGACTAATGTTGATTGCAGATGCTAGTAACTGTTATGGCTATAACAGTGATCGAGGATGCCAACTACGGGATCAACCATCTTGCAAATTCTTTAACTTCCAAGTCTGTTGAACTAAGAGATCTAGGGATCACCTACAACTTTGATTGGAAAAGTGGGTCTGATCGTTAGTGATTGCAAGACTACTTGCTGGAGCAACTATGACTGCAATGGATTCACTTCATACAATGACAATAAAACTAGATGTGTCTTTTACTATGACAACTTGAAGATGGTTTCTTCGATAATTGCTTCCTTAATAGTACTTCAAGGCACATGGGCAGGGTCAAGCTTTTATAATCATTTGGCAAAATCTTTATTAGTCATAATCCTTAGGTTAGTTTTAGCTCTATTTAGTAATGAGCTCAGACTCTAAATTATTAAAATATCATCTGATAAATTATCCCAATATACAAGGAACCCAACACCTGAGCCCAATTCAGGGCCAACAGGACCTTGCCGAGAATCAAATTCAAGTGCAAAAATAGTCAAATTGCTTATTGTCGTCTCTGCAATCACTTTATTCATAATATCTATAATTGCGATGCAAGGCCGCTACTGCTGAAGAGAAGGAATTTCAAGGTCAAAGGCACATAGTACTTGCATGTAAGTGGCATATCATAAATCCTTGAATTGAATTTACATCTCCCATTTAAACTCCAGCAGACAAGGAAAAATCAGAGATGGAGGAAACTTCAAAAGGAGTTGCAAATAGAATGACGGTCAAAACTATGATAAGAATGGACATTTTTTATAGAATGTTTAGTTATGCATCCCTCGTAAAAGCTATAGATAACTTCTCATCAGAGAACAAGTTAGGAGAGGGAGGATTTGGACCTATTTACAAGATATAGCCCTTTTGGGTCATTCCAAATGAATTATTTCAATTGATTGAAAAATTATGATATAGTAAAATCGAGTTCTTAATTTTCAATGAGGGAAAACTACAAACAAGGAAAGGAGCGGCTTTTAAGAGACTTTCAAGAAACTCTAGACAAGGAATAACACAATTCAAAAATGAGTTGAAACTAATATTGGAGCTCCAAGACAAAAATGAGATGCCGCATTCAAGAAGATGAGAAAATTTTAATTTATGAGTACATGCCCAGCAAAAGCTTGGACTTCATTTTATGTGGTAAGAATTCTCAATGTATGCATGCTTTTCAGGAAGTTACTAAAATCAAATGTTATTTGTTGCTCAACTTATTGTTTGTCTTCCTCATCCATCATTGACAATTTTGTTTCAAAGATCCTATGAGAAGCAAGCTACTAGAATGGGAGAAAAGACTCAACATAATTAAAGATACTGCTCAAGGATTATTATACAATCATAAATACTTAAGACTAAAAATAGCGCATAATGACTTGAAAGCAAGTAACATACCACTCAATGGAAAATTGATCCTAAAAATTTTTTATTTTTGTTTAGCAAGATTTATTGCACAAGACTCGGGAAAATACCAATAGAATTGTTTGTACATTGTTAGTACACATGGGCTAAAGTCTTTTTGTTTTCTATTTAATTCTTATGCTATTTAAAGAGCTATTGCAATATATTTTCTCCTTGCATTTGATTTATCAAAATATAAATATTTGTGAGTTATGAGCTGAATATTTTGTCATCCATGAATCTAAGCAATGGATGAAAGATTTCCCTTATTAATCCACAATTAATTCCATAATCAAAGTAATCATAGGACTAACCTAAGAAAATTATGAAATTTGTAAAATTTACATAAATAAGATCCTAAATTTTCAAAATTTAACATGCTAAAAAGAATTATTTCATAAAAAATCAAAGGAAAATATGTATACAAAAATATGGACATCATACAAAGTAAAATAATATCAAATTGGGGTCAAAAGAGCAAAAATAATAATTCTAGCATAATAAGCTGCAGCACAAAATGCAGAAACCCATAGTAGCAAATATTTTTTGGCCAAATTTACAATGCATCGCATTTCTTTGTTCGATATTTGATTGAGGTGATTTAAGTGTTTACACAAAGCTTTCCCCAAGATATAGCTAATGACACTAATTTTACATTCAAATCATTTTTCAATTAAAAGTTAAACACCTACTGCAAACTTGCCCATTTATGCTTTTAAAACATGACTAAAGTATCCAAAATCACAACCAAGTGTCATAAGCTCACAACCACTAACCACCCTTAGACCACACTTAATAAACTTAACAAGACTTCTACAATATATCACAACACTCCAATAATATGTACAACACATTTTCAATACTTAACTCCTTAACCTCAAGAATGATAGGGAAAGTCTCAATCATGTAATCCCACATCTAAATCAACATCATTCACAAATACTCACTTCTTACTTACATAAGTATTCTTACCCTATTTAAATTTCACATTAATGCACATACAACTTAGGGCCCAAAATGCACAACTTAGATCATGAGTCAAATAATGCAAATAAGTAAAAACATACAGTCTCCTAGCTGGCATTATCAAGATACATTATACACAAACTCTAAAATAAACAAGGCCTACAAATTTAGGATAGAAATCCTAAGCCACTGACTCTTTTCCTTAGTCCCGTCTTGATAAGCTAGTTCCTATAATATTAAATAGAGAGGGGTGAGTATAACCACTCATTAACCAAAGTCAATCTAATCTATACAGTTGCATATCAATTAATTATATATGCAAATGATAATTAATAACTTCACAAATATCATATGCATATATTTCGAATATAACCTTAGCCACAAAACCAACAATCATGTAACCAAGCACTAACATATATCATCACATAATTTTAAAATACACATCATGGGATTGCAATAATAATAACCATATGCCCTTAATAGAAAACACATCAGACCACAATAATAATAATCATATAGCTAAAAATAGAATGCTTGATCAATGCCAACCTTATACTTTTCTAATATTTCCAACATGAAACCGATGGCTATTCAATGGCTATGTCTTCAACTTAGACTAACCTAACCTTCCACTCGCGAAGAGCTACTAGGCTAGGGCGAACATACTCACTTGTGATTCGCGATTTCTCCCAATACGAACAATCATGGGATATCGTATCCCTAATTTAGCTTTCTTATAAGATAATAGAAACTAGTTAGGTTTGAATCCCTGGAAGAACAAATGGGATAATCCCTAATCAACCATGGGATAATAGCTATCTCTGAATTTCAACGGTCGATGCCAAGGCAAGCTTCTGATTTCAACAATAAGCTGCTACTACCATGTGGTTTTAACACAACTACTCTTCTTGTAGGTCAACTCCTGCCTAAATGATCATGCCATACACAAATTGATAATTTACAAGCCATTCACATCACATCATATTTACACAATTTTCTTTTTCCATTATATTCCATATGCCAAATATTACATATTCATCATTTTCATAATGGCATGCTCTCAATTATCATCATTAATCACATATGTAAAAACTTGCATATTATTTTCAACAATCCAACACAATTTCACACACATAATCCATCACATTGCCAAAATTTACATCAATTCTTCAATCACCTAATAGGTTCTAAACAACTTAATTTAACAAATAATTAATTAACAAACAACTATACAAATTAAATTTTTCCCTAATTATATCAAACCTTTGAGAAATCAAAAGTTTACCCCTCAATACAAATTCTTCACAAGCTGTCTCAAAGCTTGAATGGTGCACAAGATGATTAATTTACAATTAACCATACCAATCATCATTAATATCACTATAAACCAGTGCTTTATTTTTAAAACTAGACTGGACGGTCAGACCGGTTTGACCGTCGATCGGTCTGATTTCGGTTTGGTTCATATGAGAAAACCGTTTTAGGAGTTGAGCCAGGTTGAGCCGTTTTGAACTGAGAATCAAAATCAAGCTGAAAACCGAATCCAATTTTGAAAAATCGAACTGTTCAAAAAAAAATTTTATTATTTTTGAATTTTTTTAAAAAAGTGACTAATTTTATTAATCATTTGATATTATGTTGTATCATGTGACTTGTTAATTAATAAACTTAAAATATTTAGTTTTTTTAAGTTAAGTAGCAATTTCATATGTATTTCTCACATTTAAATTATATATACATATATATAAAAATTTTTTTAATTTAATCATTACATCACCGGTTTGACCACTGGTCCACCTTAATTGAACCATACAAACCATGAACCGTTGACTTTTTCGGTTCAATATTCAATCCAGTTCTAAAAATATTGTTATAAACACTCTTTCAACTTTAATAAATCAACATTTTAATTATTCAAAATTCTGATCTCTTGCACTTAAGCATAACCATTAGATTTATTAACTCTCATTAACTCCATTTAGCTTCCATGAACTTAAATAATTATTAATACAACACCCAACAATCCAAAATCACACTTTGGAGGTCTAGGGTTCATCTAAAATGGATAACTCAAGCTTACAACAACAACAACAACAAGCCTTTATCCCACTAGGTGGGGTCGGCTACATGGATTGCAAGACGCCATTGTGCTCTATCATTTATCAAGCTTTTAGGAATATTATTAATTAAGAGATCACGTTCAACAACTTCCAAGAGTGTTCTCTTAGGCCTTCCTCTACCTCTCTTAATCGGACTCAAAGTTATATGTTCCACTCTTCTCACTGGTGCCTCCCTTGGTCTTCTTTGTACATGCCCAAACCATCTCAACCGATTTTCTATCATTTTTTCCTCAATAGGTGCCACCCTCACTTTTTCGCGTATGTGCTCATTTCGAATTTTATCTTTACGTGTATGTCCGCACATCCATCGTAACATTCTCATCTCTGCTACTCCAACTTTATGCTCTTGCTGTCCCGTTAGAGCCCAGCATTCACTACTATATAACATTGCCGGTCTGATAGCAGTGCGATAAAACTTTCCTTTAAGTTTATTAGGCACCTTACGGTCACAAATAACTCCTTTAGCTTTTCTCCAATTAAACCACCCAGCTTGAATTCTATGTGAAATATCTCCACTGATTTCGCCATCATTTTGAATAATGGCTCCCAAATATCTAAACTTTTTCACTTGAGGTATAATTTGATCTCCCAATTTCACTTCCAAATTATTTTCGAATAGTCCTTTACCAAATTTACAATATAAATATTCCGTCTTACTTCTACTCAGACGAAAACCTTTCGACTCCAATGTCCTCCTCCATAACTCAAGTTTGCAATTAACCTCTTCTCTTGTCTCTGCTATAAGAACTATATCATCCGCGAAGAGCATACATTTCGGGATTTCCTCTTGAATATGTTCCATCAAAACATTTAAAATCAAGTTGAACAAATAAGGACTCAGAGATGATCCCTGATGTAGTCCAATCTTTATAGGAAAATCCTTTGTTTGACCACTAGGCGTTCTTATACTAGTTTTTACCCCTTATACATATCTTGTATGGCTTTAATATAAGCAATCCATACTCCCTTTTTTTCCAACGCTTTCCAAAGTACTTCTCTTGGTATACGGTCATAAGCTTTTTCAAAATCAATAAAAACCATGTGTAGATCTTTATCTTTACAACGATACTTTTCCATTAATCCCCTTAGTAGATAAATCGCCTCTGTAGTTGATCTACCTGGCATAAAACCAAATTGATTCACAGAAATACTTGTCTCCAATCTCAACCTGTGCTCAATTACTTTCTCCCACAATTTCATTATGTGGCTCATGAGTTTAATCCCTCTATAGTTAGTACAATTCTGAATATCTCCTTTATTTTTATAAATAGGAATTAATGTACTTCTCCTCCACTCATCAGGCATTTTCTTGGACCGTAAAATCACATTAAATAACCTAGTTAACCATCTCACCCCTTCTTCACCTAAACATTTCCACGCTTCGATAGGTATACAATCAGGTCCGTTGGCTCTACCATTTGTTATTTTCTTAAGAGCTTCCTTTACCTCCTTATCACGTATTATTCGATAGAATGACAAATTTTGTTCTCCTTCACCAGTTACTAAATCCTCCAAATTACTAGATGGATCCTCTCCATCATTGAAAAGTTTAAAAAAATAAGTCTCCCATCTATTTTTAATTTCATCATCTGTAACTAAAATTCTTCCCTCTTCATCCTTAATACACCTTACCTGTTCTAGATCTCTTGATTTTCTTTCCCTACTCTTGACATAACTCAAGCTTACAACCTTGTAAAAACTTTTAAACTATGTGTAAAATACTTAAACAACTCCCATTAATCCTATTTAGACCAATGGGTTCATATCCATAGCCTTAAATCTAAAAAGCATCATCTTTCAATCTTAAATCTCATTTCAAAAACATGTAGAAGAAAAAAGAGATAAGGAAAGCATACGTAAGTGAAAGCAAGCTCCAAACACTTAAAAAATGCCCAAAAATTAATACACTAGCAAGGAAAATTCTCTCTTGGTCGCACTCTCTCTATTTTCTCATCTAACTATGTTTTTAAATCGATTCACATTTTTAAAAGAAAAAATTGGTTTAGGAAATTGTTATAACATAAATTTTTATGCTGCAGCATAACACACAATGTGCTAATAATCCAATTTCTCTCTATAATTTGAGCCTGGGTGACCCAATTTACCTCTAAACCTAATCTAGAAGCTAAAGCCAAACCAAATAGCTGTTTATAACTATCCTCAAATTTAATTATACTTAAATTTACAAAACTACCTTTCATTAGATTAATAAATTATAGGAAAATTTTTTGAGATATTACAGTGGATACATGACTCTTGAATATATGATGAAAGGAATTTTTTTACAAAGTCAGATGTCTATAGTTTTGAAATCCTACTGCTTGAGATTGTAAGTGGCAAAAGAAATAATAGCTTTTTACAATGCCAATGATCCACTCAATTTAGTGGGACATGTAAGTCAAACTGTAAGTGTTTTCATCGCAAATTTTATACCATCAAATCCTTTGTGTAGTTGGCGTTTCAAATGAGAAGCATTTAACATACCTCAGGCATGGGAGCTTTGGTACGAAGGTGAAGCAGCAGCATTAGAATTGATAGATCCAGCAATAAACAGAGTTGATAGATCAAGTGGTGAGATGCATTCATGATGGCCTATTATGTGCAAAAGAACGACCAGTTGATAGACCCACCATGTCAGAAATTTTGTCAATGTCGACAAATGGAAGTGTCAAGCCTCCTTTGCTAGAGAGACCTGCATTTTGCTTTAGAGATCATGCTAGTGTAGTAAATGAACATCTTACAAGATCCATTGTTTATTAGCTTAATGAGCACGATCATGTTCTTTCTTTCTTGTCTACAATGTTATGGAATATGTAAAGTTCAAACTTCCATTAATACACATTACATTTAATTGTATAGATTTATGTTATTCATATTGCATTTTTAGTGCAAGAACTTGAATGGAGAAGATTAGCCCATTTATTCTATATGATTATGCAGTCAATACCTCCCTTTGTATAACTTTCAGTATCAAATTACTCACATGAAGTTATATGCTACATTTCCTGTCAAACTTTCATGTGTCTAGCTATTAAACATATCAAAGAGAGCGCATCACTTGCATAACAATACCATCATCTCAAACGCTCAGCTTTTCAAAATGGACGTCAAGTTACATTAGCACAATTTATGGAATGTGGAATGATTCTCCCTGATGAAGTTATGTATCCAAAAAAACAATCCAACTAAAAATATTACTGTTGCTACTCCCTGAACGAGGAATAGATGGTGATCTTGAGCTTCCACCAATAATAGTTGGACCTAACTATTATTAAAAAAATTTAAAAAAAAAATTATGCATTGCTATTACAAGAAATTTATACGTAACTATTTAGTACACTTTAAAGATTGAAGTATTTTGAACTACTTAGTATACATGAGGCTGGAAAGCTCACAATCAAAACAAGGGAAAAAAATATTTTGAACTTAGCATCTGCCGAAAAACTCCTTTAATTAGTCTCCAATCATTGAATTTGAATCCGTCCACAAAGACTTGACAACAAGAATACAAGAGAAGGAAAAGGACTTGAGAGGCTGAATCAAATCCTTAATATCAAGTTTACAGCAATTTAATTAAATTTTGATAAAGTACTTGACTTCAATTTTGTGGTCAATCTAGGCAGCTAATGTTAACTAGGACCAACCAAAATATAACAAATACACAAAACCAACAATACGCCATGAATAAATATCATCAAAAGCTTTATGAAATCTTGAGTTCTAGCTGGTTATGCCTTTTGGCTCTACCATGTCTGCGATGAGCAAACTTGAGGCTGTATTATTGGTTCTTACTTTGTGGAACTTGGGATTTTGGAGAATTTTTTGTGATACACAAGACAAGCGTGACCGTTTGACGCCAGATCAGCTAAATCACACAAACCCTACTATATGCTCAGCCAGGGGTAATTGTTGCATGGCTTTTAAGAAAATAGCCACGTACTATTACTCCCCTTTTTACAACCTATTAGTCTGGAACTCATATAATGATGACCCGCCAGTTTAGATTGCCAATCCAAATGATCGAATTCTCAATGCTTCTTTAGAGTCTAAAGCTTTAACTTCGGATCATTCTAGCGTGTTGAAAATTAGACACCAAAGTCAAGAGCCTACTATCCTGTTCTCTCCTCCTCCAGATCAGCCTCCATCTCATCAACAACACTTATGCCACCATGTTGAGTATTGGCAACTATCTTCACTATAAATTTTCAACCATATAGTCCTTTGTGTGGTTAGTGTCTAAAATGAGAAGCATTTAACATATCTCAGGCATGGGAGCTTTGGAAAGAAGGTGAAGCAGCAGCATTAGAATTGGTAGATCCAGCAATGAAAGATACCTTGGTTCCAAATCAAGTGCTGAGATATTCATGCTGGCTATTATGTGCAAAAGAACGACCAACTCATAGACCCACCATGTCTGAAATTTTGTCAATGCTAACAAATGGAAGTACCAAGCCTCCTTTGCTGAAGAGACCTACATTTTGTTTTAGAGATAACTGTAATGCAGCAAATGAACATCTTACAAGGCCTATAGTTTGTTCAGCTTATAGCTTGACCATCTCTGATTTATTTGCGAGAAGAAATTTAATGGTTTCCAAATGGGCATCAGGTTCTTTCTTCCTTGTCTACAATTTTATTAAATATGCAATGTTCAAATTTTCAATAATACACATTATATTTAATTGTATACATGTGTGTTACTTATATTACACTTTTGGTCCAAGAACTTGAGCGGAGAAAATTAGTCCATTTATTCAACAACCTCCCTGTGTAACTTCCAATGTAAAAATTATATATTCACACGAAGTTATAAGGCACATCTCTAGTCAAACATTCATGGGTCATAGCTTTTCAAGCCACCCAAATGTCCTTCATAACATTGGTTTAATTTGAATGTCAAAAATTTTTCACCTACGTAGATGCATTCCACACGAGATTAACTCCTCACATGGACTCACACATTAAGTTAATATCAGAATCATGTTCATCTAGTTTTCATAAGAGTTTGTTTATTGGAAAAATTACTCATTTGATCCTTATGGTTTTGACCTAGTTATAATTCAATCCTTATAGTTCTAACTTGATTATAATTCATTCCTTGAACTTTTTCTCTTGCAATTTAGTCCTTATAATTTCAATTTCAACTACTTAAATATTGATCCCTATATTTTAAAAAATAAAATTATAAAGATTAAAAATATTTTGAATATTTAATATTTATAAAGATTAAAAGGGTTTAATAATTTAAAATATTAGTAATAGTAATAAATTCTTTATAATTTTATTATTAATATTATAATTATAAATATTAAAATTTTTGAACATCATAATTTAAATCTTTAAATATTATAAATATTAAAAGTTTAAACTATTATTAATCCTTATAATTTTATTTTTTAAAGTATAGAGATTGAATTGCAAGAAGAAAAACTCAAGGACTAAATTACAACCTAGTTAAAACTATAAGAACTGAGTTACAAAGAGTTAAAATTTAGAGACTGAGTTATAATTGATCAAAACTACAATGACCAAATGATTAAATTTTATTTCTTTTTTTTTTGGAGTGAACTTTGGAACATGTACAAACAAAATAAAAAGAGGCACCAGTGAGGAAAGTGAAATGGATAATTTTAAGCCCTATTAGGAAGGATAAAGGAAGGCAAAAAAAAAAGCACTTATTGAAGTTGTTGACTAATCGAGACTACTTAGTTAACAAAATTTCTAAAAGTTTGGTAAATGATAAAACACAATAACGTCGTGCAATTCATATAACTAATCTCACCTAGCAGGACAAGGCTTGTTGTTAGAGTAAACTTTTGAAGACAAAATTGATAGAATCCAAATAGGGTATAGTTATAGGGTGTGTACTAGATAGGGCCATGAGAAGGCAAGGCAATTCCAAAGCAATAAAGCCACTGATGCATTGAACTTGAGAACCTTCATCCTTGAGAATGTATTGTATACACCACACAAATATACAGAGAACAAAAAAAGATTTGTTCGTACAACAGAGGAATTTTGGCAAGGCAAGAAATTGAAGGCTATGAGACTAGAAATTTTGGTAAGCCTCATTCTCTATTTTATTTCTTGATAATTCATTTTCTTATCAGGAAAGCAAATATGATGAGTCTCTTCCATCTTGTGGTGATGAATGAGAATTGATAGTAAAATATTTTATCTATGAATAATTGTCCTGTTTATATATGTAACTAGAATTGTAACCATCACTCCACCTCTGAATGTTTTTATCCATATCAGTTAGAATTGGGTCTTCACTTGGATTGGTATTTTCAATAGGACCAAATTATCCGTTCATTTACTTAGCCCACACCTTTATTCCCTTTATTGGAATTATGTTTGTATTTATTTTTGTTTCGAATTGGTCAAGGGCCTTTTTGCCTTGGAAAATCATACAGTTGCCTCATGGAGAGTTAGCTACACCCACAAATGATATAAATACTACAGTTGCATTGCCTATACTTATGTCGGTAGCATATTTTTATAAACATATTTAAAAAAAAAGGATTAGGTTATTTTGGTAAACACATCCAACCAACCCCAATCCTTTTACCGATTAACCTCTTGGAAGATTTCACAAAATCCTTATCACTTAGTTTTTGATTTTTTGAAAATATATTTGCTGATGAATTAGTAGCTAAAAAAAACAAAAAGGGACAAAAAAGGCAATGATAGGGTTGAGGACATGATTCATCACTAGGGGAAAGATCAAAATTTTTTCCACTAATTGTGAAGAGAACAATAGGCATTGAATTTTAAGTCTCCCTTTGATTCAGTAATAATGTTAAAAGTGTCTTGAAAAAAGGAATAGCTGGAATAATTTAGTAATTTACTATCCATAGAAGCAAGTGACCAATATGCATAGTGAAGCAATTTGTATCATTAACTAATTCATATTCTAGAATTTTTAATTAATATTTTTTCTCTTAAGAAACGATCCTGTAAAATTTGAAAATTTAATGGACTTAGTTGATTCATTCATTAAAGCATTTCATTGAAGTTATTTCACTCCATTTGCTATTATAAGTTATCTTATAAAATATGTTGTGAAATATAAGAGTGATTGATACTTTTTTAAAACTAAAATGACCATAGGGCTACATAAAAAATACTTGCAAATGATCAATGATTGGAATTATACAATAAGAGGATAGACTATAATTACAAAATGCTAAATTCAAAAAGAATTTGGAATATCGGTTAACAAAGATATTTTTATGTGAAGTAATTAAAAATACATTATAATAATTAACAAATAGAATATATGAGATAGGAATCAGAGCAATAGTAAGATGGAATAGTTAAGTATGTCAAAATCAGGGCATTTTCAAAAAAAAAATAAAGTCTCATGCACCAAATTGTTTTTAACACTTGTATGTGTGTGTGACAGAGAGATAATTATATAACCAACTAAAATTATCGTCAATGATAAAGATTCTCATCACTTAAGTAAATGTTTGGGGTGGGTCCAAATCTCAATCCTTGTGTATGTAGTAATTTAGTTGAAAGAGATTTACTATCATCCTTGGATATCTCAAGGAAAATAATATTTTACTGTCGACGAAGTAAAGCTATAAAAAAAACATAGGTAATTATATGTAATATTCTATTCTTTTTTAAAAAAATATTCAAACACCTTATACTTTTTCATAAGAAAACACACACAAATTCCATTATTTACTTAAACCATACCTGTAGTTCAAACTTATTGGAAAAATGTTTTCAATGCATAAGAAAATCTCAAACTAATCAAATTTAAAAAATATACTGATCTTACTTCACTAACATAAATAGTTACAGCCTCTTCTATAGGATTGGAAGAGGAAGAAAGGGATAAGAACTAACTAAGATCAGGTAAGTGGACATATGATTAAAATGGAGATGAAAATAGAGTGAAAACAAAAAAGCTTCCCTGACTTTCAATAGGTCAAGTGATCTCCTAGCCACTACTTGTCTAATTGCTTGCCTTTCTTTCGGGCACATTGCCTAAGATCTCATTACTCTTGAGGTTATTGGGCTTTAGGCTTGCTATAATGCCCTTATCTCCTCTCTTATCAATGTCTTTGTCCTTAACAGTGGCTCTAGGCCGTTTCCTCTCATAAACATGGCCCAAGGGAGTAACAATCTCATTATCTACCCCTCCAAAAGTCTCATCTCATCCTCAAGGGAAAATTCAAGAAACTAAGAAGCAATAGTAGTCATCAGCTCCCATGTATTGTCACACTCAAATAGATTTTTCCACTTAATAGGAAATTGCTTGCTACCATCAGTCATTTACCTCACCTTTTTCACATCTTCAAGTCGTCACAAATAGAGAAAGAGATTTCTTGAGATGAGATACATGAAAAGTAGGATGAATCCTTGCTTTTTCTGGCAGTTTGAGCTTATAAGCAACCTTGCCTGCTCGTTAGATAATCTCACAAGGCCTATAGAATCTAGGCACTAACTTCTCATTTTGTTTCTCAGTTAAATTCTTGAGCTTGTAGGGCTGTATCCTCAAATATAAATTGTTGCCTACTTGAAACTCAACTTGTCTCCTCTTTTTGTCAATTTGTTTTTTCATAATCACCCAGGTCTAGTCAAGGTGAGATGTTAGTTTCAACAACACTTCATTCCTCTCTATCTACTCATTCACCTCTTCTACCATACAAACATCATCTTTCGACTTCAAAATCATGGGAGCATCTCGCCCAACAAGGTTTTGAAGGGAGTCATGCCCAAAGATCTATTGCAATTGAACTAGAATTCTGCCCATGGTAGCATTTTCACCCATTTCCTTTGGCATTCCCTTATAAAACACCATAGATAAGTCTCTAAACTTCTGTTCACCACTTCCATTTGGCCATCAGTTTGTGGATGGTACTCGAACTATACTTTAGGTAGTCCTGGACTGTGCAAACATCTCCCTCTGGAATTAACTATTGAATATTTTGTCCCTATTGGATAAAATTGACTTTAGGAAGCTTTGCAATTTGACTACCTCGGCAACAAATCATTCAACCACATCTTTAACGGTAAAAGCATGTGAGGGAGGTGTAAAGTGAGCATATTTAGTGAATCTGTCCACCACTACCATGTTTGTGTCATACCTAGCTGTTTTAGACATTCCAACAATGAAATTCACCGTAATATCTTCTCACACATGTTGAGGAATCGACATAGGCTATAATAATCCAGCTAGGTTGACTGTTTTGTGTTAATTATGTTGGCAAGTTTCACATTTTGCAACTTGCTCCTACACATCCTTCGTCATGCCTCCTAATACACCACCTCTAAAAATATCTTGTATATGCAAAGATAGCCCGAATGCCACCTATAGGAGAATTGTGAAATTCCTTTATCAAAGCAATGGTTTTAGGTGAATGTTAGGGCAAAACCAATCTATCTTGGTATACCAAACACCTTTAATGCTTACTCTGCCAGAACATCTTACCCAACCAGGACCTATTGCCACACTTTCTTAAGCTTGTCATCCTTAATGATCTTAGCTTCAAACCCTCCAATTCCAGCATATTGCCACAACAAAAATGCATTCAAAACCAACTCAAAAACATCCTTTTAGGATCGAGCATTTGCAGCTCTATTTCCTTTGCTCAGTTTGTAGTGAATCTCAAATTTATAAGCCATAAGCTTCGAAATTCACTTCTTTTGATTAGGATCCACAATGTGCTGCTTTAATAAATACTTTGGAGCTTACTAGTTAGTTTTGAAGATGAATAGTGCGGTCGTAAGATAGTGCTACCATTTCTTGACTGCAAAAACTATGGCCATTAATTCCTTCTCATACACTAAACCTTGCTAAGCTTTCCCTAAAAGTTTCTGGCTGAAATAAGCAATGGATTTCCCTTGTTGCATAAGAACTACTCCTACTCCCACACCACACTTCAACTTCTATTTCAAAGGGCAATTGGAAATTTAACATGGCAAGTACAGGTGCATTTGTCATAGCAGTCTTCAATTGTTCAAAGGCTTCTTGAGCGTGATCATCCTATTTGAAGGCATTCTTTTAGATTACAACTATCAAGGGAGCTGCAATTCTTCCATAGTTCTTGATAAATTTTGGTAATACCTTATAAGCCCTAGAAAACCATGTAAACTTTTTATGTCTCTAGGTATCAACTAAGTCACCATTGCTTGAATCTTCATGGTATCTGCCTTGACCCCTCCAATAGTGATAGTATGCCCAAGATACTCAAGCTGTTTTGGCCCAAAGCAGTACTATTTTGGATTAATCACTAGCTTGTGTTGCTATAACATCTATAGCCTTGCTTTAATGCTCTAAATGTGATTTTTCATCCCGCTACAAACAAGGATATCGTCAAAAAATACTAGTATAAATTTCCTCAAATAATCTTTAAATATGTCATTCATCAAGGATTCAAAAGTAAAAGGAGCATTTGTGAGGCCAAAGGGCATAACCAAGAATTCCTAGTCCCCATTATGAGTATGAAAAGTTGTTTTATGCTCATCCCCTACCTTGATACTAATTTAGTGATATCTGAAATTCAAATCCAGCTTTAAGAATATAGTTGCACCCCAAGTTTGTCCAAAAGCTCATTAGTTACAGGAATTGGTTATTTATTAAGGACAATTATCTTATTCAATGCCCTATAATCAACACAGAACCTCCTTAGGAGCACGGGACTAAGTATGGGCAGCCACTCGGTCGTATAATTCCTACTTCGATATTGGAAGCAAGTCTACAAACTTGGTATTTCAGCCTTATGAGCATGAGTAACAACAAGGGCATGAGTTTAGGGGTTAAGCCCCTTCCCTAACTGTTATTGGAAGCAAGTCTACAAACTTGGTATTTCTCCAATAGATTCTAAATTTCAAAAAGAAATGGAAGTTGACTTCTCAATCTCAAGTGCAATACATTTATGTCCAACATATAGCCTTTTACTCGTCCTTTTAATGCTTTCTTGAAAGCTTTATAGGCCACCATAGTCTGTGTTAGCGTGGGGTCACCATGTAAACAAACCTAAGCTTTCTCAACCTTCACTTTCATGTACAGCAACCACCAATTCACTTTCACTTCACCTAAAGACTCTAACCATGCCACACCTAGAACCACATCAATATTCGCTAATGGGCAAGGTTAAAAAGTTTGTGCCACTTACAACCTTTGTAAATTCAATCCCACTTTTCAACACACACCTTTCAAGTACATTTTCCTACCATCACCTACTGCCATCAAATATGTCTTTAATTATTGCACCTTTAATCCAAGTTCCTTTGCCACTTGACTAGAAATGAAACTGTGGGTTGTCCTACTATTGACCAGCATGGCCACAACCCTATCATTAAGTAGCCCTCTCATTTCATGGTTTTATAACTAGAGATGCCAGTACTGTCGACTGAGAGAGTTCCATGCTCGTGTATGTCTTCTCAATATCCCTTTCCTCTAAATCCTCAAAATCCTTCTCTACAGTTACATCGCCACTTTCCTCATCCACTGTTAATAATTACAAACACTTGGCTTTGCATTTGTGATTGGGTCCATATTTCTCCTTACATCTGAAACACAACCCAAGTTCTCTTTTGCGATTCAACTCATCCTCTGACAATCTCTTCATGGTTTGCATCATACTACTCCAACTACTAGGGCTTTGATTTCTCGCTACCACCTTAGTTACTATGTTAGAAATTGTGCCCTAGGGCCTATTATTTATACTATAAACATTGTTATTTAATGAATTTTTATTTTGTTATCATATTAATTACATGTTCATAATGATAACTATCATTAGATAAGCTATAATAATTGTCTTAAATATTCCTTGTCGATTATCTAAGGAATCATAGATTAAAAAAAGGCTAGTATGACTTTAATTAATTATAAAGATATAAATCAAAATCATAAGCACTTATATGACTTTGATTAATTGAGTAAGACTCAAAAATATATATGGTCATACTACAATGAAAAGAGTTTTTCTATTGCTATTATCAGTCCACTCAAAGATTGAGAAAGTAATGATCAATTAAATGAGAATGATAATTTCATGTCTCACATTTATCTAAAATATCATGTGACAGAAGGGATGTGATACGATTATATAATTGGTTACATCACATTATTGATCCCCATATAAATTAAGTAGTTGTAATGTCTTGCTAAAAGTTACTTGTGACTTGTGGGCTAGTAATTAGCCTACTACTAATTTCATATGGGCCTACATGGTTGTATGCAAAAATAACCCAACTCAAACTATAATGTCCAAGTTTATTAAATCTAAAATGTGTTTAGATTTAATGAATGTAATGCTTTATCTGAGGCGAGCGAATTTATATACATATACATTCGAATATTTATTTGATAAATATTTACATATAAATATAAAATTCAAAATATAATTATATATATACATCTATATTTGTATGTATATGATACACAAAATTCAATATATATAATATATATTTTCAAAATATGTGTGTGTGTGTGTACTCACATATATATATATATATATATATATATGTATATATACAATATATCATATATATATATAAGATATATTATATTATATTGTGTAAATTTTAAATTTAGTTTCATATGATAGATTAAATTTAATAACTAACATGATATAAAAAGTTATTATATCAATTCTATAATTTCAATTTATAAGATAAATTTAATTTTATCTTTACTGGCTCAAGATATGAATTTCAAAATAATTATAGTTATTTTTGAAAATTCATAAGGGAAGACAAAACCCTAATCTATATAATATAGATAAAGGGGACATGCCTAATAAGTGAGTTGATTGAGAGCCTCTTGATGGCCCAACACGTTAGAGCCATAAAAAGAAAAAAAAACCCTAAAAAAGGAAGGAGCATCTAATTGAGGCCATAAGATCAAATCTTTCAAGACTTCTACTTATATGAACATCAAATATTGGGAGGCCTAGCACATTCGTGTTGAAAATCTATTCGCATGGATTCCAATAAAGGGAGCTAATCTCGTTGTCATCTCCTGAGATCCAAACATTTAAAGGAAGGACTAAAGTTTGAGTTTAAAAAGTAATTTTCTATCTCCCTTGACTTAAATGAGTTCGTTTGTTCCACATTGAGATAGAAATTTTAAAAATTTAACCTTTCATTGTGCCTCCCTATCCAACATATTGGAGTTCGTGCAATTCACTTGCGTCGAGTTTCGGCTCTTAGGATTGACTGAGTGCTTCACACTTTTGACAAGTTTTCTCCAATGTTGCGTTTTGGCCCTCAATTTCAAAAGCAATATCCATGAGGTCTTTTAAGTTATTGGGCTTCATTATACATACATCAACTTTAACCTCCTCCTAAAGCCCATTTAGGAACATGCCCATTAGTGAAACCTCAGTCACATCATCCAGGGTTACAGACAACATCTCAAATTACTCACAGTACTCTAATACAGACCCACTATGTTTCAAGGTTGCTGTGTGTTCATAGTTGTCTCTAGCTTGTGTATAATGAAATTTAGTTTTAGCCCATTGGAACCAGTTCAAAACCTTTCCTTCTAATCGCACTAATGCAACGTCCATCTTTTATGCCTTCAGAACTCTATTAATAGAGAATTATCTCTCCATACAGAAAGTCCATACAATAGGATCATCTCCATTGAACAAGGGCATCTCTAACTATTAGTATTTCTATCCATCTTTCTCCCCCATCTCACTAGTCACTATCCTACCCTGTCCTCCATCATCTCCTCTCTCAACATGAGTTTCGTCATTATTCTGAGGTATTTCATCCTCTCTTCTTTCCCACACCACTTTATCATTATTTCCTCCAGACAACTATCTAAGAGTAGAGAGGATGTCGTTATTTTGATTTTGCAATTGGGTGAGGGTTCTCTACACTGCTAACCTCTCTTCTTGCGCTATCCTATTAGTTCTTTATAACTTAGCCATTGTTCCGTTCAATCCCTGAAACTCATTCATAGACTTTTCAAAAACTATCTAACCTAGCCTCTATTTGTGTAATTCATTATCCATTGGATCAGCCCACTCTAATACCAAGTTGATGCAACTCGAAAAATATACTAATATTACTTCACAAAAATAGCTAGTCATACCTCTTTTATGAGGTTGGAAGAGGAAGAAGAGATAAGAACCAACTAAGATCAAGTATAGTGGAAACAAAACTAAAATGGAGATAAAATAGAGTGAAGATAGAAATGCTTCCCTGACTTTTGAGAGGTCAGGTGCTCTCCCAGCCACCACTTCTCTGATTGCTTGCCTTTCTCTTGTAATTGTCCCATTGCTCTTCTTGAGGTTGGGCTTGCTACAGTGCCCTTATCTTCTCTCTTATGATTGTCTTTGTCATTGACAATGGCTCTAAGCCATTTCCTCCCATAAACATGACCCAAGGGAGTAACGGTCTCATCACAAACCAAACATTATCAATATATAAAACCCTATGGATTAAAAACTCTACTTAATTCAAAGCATGAGGCTAACAAGCTCACTATCAAAATAAGGGGAAAAAATCTTGAACTAAGCTTCTGCCGAAAAACTACCTCAATTAATTAATTAATTAATTAATCTATAACCATTGAATATGAATCCATCCATAGAGACTTTACAACAAGAATACAAGAGAAGGAAAAGGAATTAAGACGAAATCAAATCCTTGATTTCAAGTTCAAGGCAATTTTAAACAATCAATGAAGTCAATATAATTTTTATGGTCAAAACAAGAGCCTGATATCAATCTGGGTTTCACCAAATGACATTGAGACAATTTATGTTGACTAGGACCAGCTAAAAAAAGAAAAAATTAATAGAACCAACATTGTTACACCATGAATAAATATCATCAAAAAGCTTATGAAATACTTATTTCTAGCTTGTTATGCCTTATAGCTCTCTACCATGTCTATGATTAGGAAAGTTGTGGCTGTTTTGTTGCTGCTTTCTATGGGGAACTTAGGGTTTAGGGAATAGTTGCTATGCACTACAGAGGAGTGACCATTTGAAGCTAGGCAATCACCTAAATGACTTAAACCCCACTGCTATATGCTCAGCCAACAACCTATATTGCAGGACTTTTAAGGAAAAACTTGGTGACTCATCGTGGTTGTGGATGGATGTGGACCTCTATAGCCATATATGCCATTAAATGAGACCAGAACCTTAAAATCCCTGAAAATAAGCCAACTACGTGATCTCCCACCTATCCAGTCATATAATGACCCTTAATAAGATATACAAATCAACTTCTAATGACTTTAAATCCCTAATCAAGAAATCAAGATGTTACATAATTCATAACATCTCAATCACTTAAGGTGTTCGCGTAACTCAAATCTAATCACATTGATTGAAAGAATATATTAGGTCACAAAATTACTTCTCTCACCTTAAGAATTCTAATTAATTAATCTATTTCAATTCTTTGTTAGCTTCAAATTAATCTCAAATTCCCCAACATCCCAATTCTACAGAGCTATAGCCTCAAGTAATTAATCTCAAGTCCTTTAGTCTTAAATGTTAGACTTTTAAAATGCATCTAAGTTCATATGTTCATTTCACGCTTGAAATGGAACATATCCTGTGTGAATTGGCTACCCTTTGTATATGATAGGACTTAATGGATCCAATTCAAACTTGAGCTAGAATGAATCTCCCTTGGATTAGACACTACACTGAGTCATTTCATGCTTCTGAGAAGGACTAGCAGATGTTTTGGCAGCTCCGTGTGGGAAGTGTCTTGGAGATATTTTTTGCGTTCTAATTCATACTTGAGTGCAATTTGTATTCATGCTTAAATTGTCCATAGCTTCAGTTTGATGTTTTCCTTATGACATTTCATGCTTAAGTCTTAGAGAATTACGCTTGAAATGTAAGTTGGCTTAGAACCATTCAAGTCTAAATTAGAGAGACTTAGAACTGAGCAAACCAAATCAAGCTTGTTTCAGAATGGTTCAATTGTGTTTCATCACATAGAGAACATACTTAAACATATTATAACCTCATGCTTGAATTTTCAAGAGTGAACTAGAACCAAAAGCCTTTGTGCCATTTCATGCTTGAATTGGCTTCTAACAAGTATTTAATGTTGACCATAGAATTCTACACATCTTCAATGATTAAAATCCTTACCCTAAATGTCCCTAATGATCTTAAACACGTTGACTTATAAATATAAATAGGATCTCATTTGAGTGTGAAATGCTTGCATCAAATCATTAAGCTTTAAGTGCAAATTTCTACATCTTGCATTCATTATATGTGAAAATAGCTCTCAGCTAGTTTATATGCATTTATTGTAATATCTATTCTTTAAGAGAGTTTATTAAGTGTCCTTAAACACTTCTTATCATCTCTTTAAGTAAATCAAAGGTAGTTTTCCCTTGTGCTATTACAAAGAAAAGATTTTCTCTCTGAAAGTAATTTCAATAAAGAAAAATTTTCTTGCCATCAAGAGAAGCATTCTCTTGAGTTTGAGAGGCTCACTATTATAGTGAGAGACTTATAAACGACTCACAAGTGCCTGAGCAAACTTGTGAAGATATAGTGGAAAATCTCAATTGTGATATTAAGGATTGAATGTAAGTCAAGCGATTGAGCCGAATCAGGATAAATTCTTTGCTCAATATCTCTATCCCTACCTACACTCTTTATATTCAGTTCATTTATATTATTCCCTATCTCTTGGTTCTTGTATTTGTAAGTGTTTACATTTCTCAAGACTTAGTTTAGTTGAGTTGATTTTGTTATCTATTTTAAAAAGAGCTCTTGCAAACTTGCTTCCCAAATCTGTTCTTATTCAAGCTCTCCGATTTTGATTTTATTTATGCATTTGACTGTGAAATACCTTTCAAGTGTTTTGACAAATCTCCTGCAACAAAAGTATTTAAGTTTTGCTCTTTTGTTCCAATCTTGTTGCATTTCAAATTGTATCAAAATTCGTGAAAATCTGTTTGGTTGAAAATTTCCTAAACACCTAATTCATCCCCCTCTTTAGGTGTTATTGCTTGGTCTAACACATTATATTTAAAAATTCAAAAAGACATCATGAAAAATATAAAGAATTAAGAACTTATTGAAGACTCATTTAAACTTAATAAAAAAATAATAGGAAATGCAAAGATTAAAAACGTGTATATTTGAAAAAAGCTATAAAATGTAGGGGATAAAATCACCAAAAAGTACAAGGAAAAGAAAAGACAAAGAATGCAAAGAGAGCATATGCGCATGGTGGTCCCTCAAGTCCCAAATAAAAAATACATTTTTTTAAAAGGCAATACTATAGATGTTTCATATGTGATACAATTTTTATGAATATATTCTTACCATGATTTCAGCAACTTTTTGAAAAAGATATCTAGAAAATTGAAAAATATATCTAGAAAAATGTAGAACATGAAACACTTTTTGAAGATATATTTAAGCTAAAAAATGAAGTTTACACAAAAATAAACATAAATAATGGAAAGCGCAAAGATTAAAAAAAAATGTGCTTAAGATAATAAAAACATAAAACTGAAAGAAAAAGTGAACAAAATGCACGTTTAAAAAAAGAGCAGCAAATGAAAATAAATCAATTTAAAAAAATTAGATAAAAGAACAAGAAATGGAAATGTCAAATTGATGAGCTGATATTTTTATAAAAAGAAAAAAAAAACACTAAAATGTAAGGAGAAAAATCAAATATAAGTAAAGGGGGGAAAATGGAGAGAAAGAATGCAATGAGCTTATATGGTGATTTTCATAAGTCCCACATCAAAAATTTATTTAAAAAACTAAATAATGTAAATGTTATATAATATCATTTATAAAACATTATTCATGAAAGATGACATTTATTTAAAAATTGAAAAAGATAAAATGTAAAGCATGAAGCACTTTATGACGATATATTTAATCTACAAAAAGAAGTTTATACAAAGAATATGTAAATAATAGGAAGTCAGAAGATTTAAAAAAAACATGCTCAAAAGAATAAAAAAATCTTTATACTGTAAAAAAAATCAATAAAATGCACGTTAAAATAAAAGAGAAGCAAAAGAAAAAAAATCAAGATCACAAAAATTATACATAAAAAAATAGGAATGTTAAAGCTTTAAAATTTGAGAAAAAAATTTAACACAAAGAAAAGGAAAGAAACAGAGAGAAAGAATGCAATGGGTTTATATATGGTGTCAATGAATGATGGTTTTCATAAGTCTCACATCAAAATTATTTTTTAGAAAAACAAAATAATGTAAAAGTTTTACAATATCATACATTAAACAATAAAAATTACTCATAAAAGATGACTTTTATAAAAAGAAAATTGAAAACGATATCCATAAAAATGTAAAACAACAATGACTTTTTGAAATCAAGTTTAGACAAAAATATACATAAAAGGACGTGCGAAGATTTAAAAAATGTGTTTCAAATAAAAAATATAAGAAAAAATAAAGAAAATTAACATTAAAGAAAAACATAGAAAAGCCAAAAAAGGTCATGCTTAAAAAAAATATATAGATAAAAGAATATAAAGTGCAAATGTTAAAAAGATGAGCTGATATTTTTGGAAAAGAAAACTGCTTTAAAATGTAAAGAAAAAATTAACAAAAAGAAAAGGGGGGAAAAAGAGAGAGAGAATGTAAAAGTTTGAATATGGTGTAAGTGAATAGTATTTTCACCAGTCCCACATCAAAAACATTTTTAAAAAAGAAAATACAGTAAATGTTTCATAATATGAGAAATTGAAACAAATATCTAAAAGATATAAAACATTAAACACTTTTTAAAGATATACTTAAGCTGCAAAACAAAATTTATTCAAAAATGCAAATAAATAATAGGAGGTGCAAAGATTTAAAAAATGCACTTAAGATAATAAAAACATTAAAACGGAAGAAAAAGACAACAAAAAGCATGTTAAGAAAAAAAGAGAGAACCAAAAGGAAAAAATCAATTTAAAAAAATAGTTAAAAGAATAGGAATTGGAAATGTTAAAACGATGAGCTGATATTTTACAAAAAGAAAAAAAAAACATTAAAATGTAGGGAGAAAAATTAGATAAAAGTAGAGGGGGAAACAATGGAGAGAAATAATGCAATGAGCCTATATATGGTGTGAGTGAATGGTGGTATTCATAAGTCCCACAACAAAAATTTATACAAAAAAACAAAAAAATGTAAATGTTATATAATATCATACATAAAACATTATTCGAAAAAGATCACATTTCTTTAAAAATTCAGAAAGATAACTAGAAAATGTAAAGCATGAAGCACTCTATGACGATATATTTAATCTGAAAAAAGAAGTTTATACAAACAATATATAAATAATAGGAAGTCAGAAGATTTAAAATATATGCTCAAAAGAATAAAAAAATCTTTATAATGTAAGAAGAAAATCAAGATCAAAAAAATTATAGATAAAAAAATACCATTTGGAAATGTTAAAAAGATGAGCTGATATATTTCAACAAGAAAAAAGCTTTAAAATGTGAGAGAAAAAAAACTCAACACAAAGAAGGAGAGAAACAGAGAAAGAATGCAATGGGTTTATAGGTGGTGTGAGTGACTGATGGCTTTCATAAGTCCCACATCAAAAATATTTTAAAAAAAAAACAAAATAATGTAAAAGTTTTACAATATCGCACATTAAAGATTAAACATTTCTCATAAAGGATGACTTTTATAAAAAGAAAATTGAAAAAGTTATTTAGAAAAATGTAAAACGACAAGCAGTTTTTGAAGATATATTTAAGCTACAAAATGAAGTTTACACAAAAATATACATAAATAAAAGGAAATAGATTATATAAGAAAAAAATAAAGAAAACGAACATTAAAAAAAAAAACATACATAAGCCAAAAAGATCAAGTTTAAACAAAAATTATAGCTAAAAGAATTTAAAGTACAAATGTTAAAAAGATGAGCTGATATTTTTCGAAAAGAGAGTAGCTTTAAAATGTGAAGAAAAAATGAACAAAAAGAAAAGGAAAAAAAACCATAGAGAAAGAATGTAAAAGGTTAAAGATGGTGTAAGTGAATATTATTCTTCATCAGTCCCACATCAAAAATATTTTTTAAAAAAAGAAAATGCAGTAAATGTTTCATAATACCATACATTTTTATAAATATACGATAATTTTATTAATAAAAAATGAGTTGTTTAAGTATTTACCAGAAATTGAAACAGATATCTAAAAGATATAAAACATTAACCACTTTTTGAAGATATATTTAAGTAGCAAAACAAAGTTTATTCAAAAATATACATAAATAATAGGAGGTGCAAAGATTAAAAAAATGCGCTTAAGATAATAAAATCATTAAAATGAAAGAAAAAGACAACAAAATGCACCATAGAAAAATAAAAGAGAAGTAAAAGAAAAAAATCATTTTTTAAATATAGTTAAAAGAATGGGAATTGAAAATGTTAATACGATGAGCTGATATTTTTCAAAAAAAAAAACAATAAAATGTAAGGAGAAAAATTAGAGAAAAGTAGAGGGGAAATAATGGAGAGAAAGAATGGAAGGAGCTTATCTATGGTGTGAGTGAATGGTGGGTCTTCATAAGTCCCACATTAAAAATTAATTTAAAAGAACAAAATAATGTAAATGTTATATAATATCATACATAAAACATTATTCGTAAAAGATCACATTTATTTAAAAATTGAAAAAGATAACTACAAAAATGTAAAGCATGAAGCACTTTATGAAGATATTTTTAATCTACAAAATGAAGTGTATACCAAAAAAAAAAAATACATCAATAATAGGAAGCGCCAAGACTTAAAAAATATGCCCAAAAAAATAAAAAAAAATCTTCATGATGTAAGAAGAAAATCAAGATCACAAAAATTATAGATAAAAAAAATAGGATTTGGAAATGTTAAAAAGATGAGCTGATATACTTCAAGAAGAAAAAAGCTTTAAAATGTCAGAAAAATTGAACACAAAGAAAAGGAAAGGAACAGAGAGAAAGAATGCAATGGGTTTATATATGGTGTCAGTGAATGATGGCTTTCATAAGTCCCATATCAAAAATATTTTAAAAAAACAAAATAATGTAAAAGTTTTATAATATCAACATTACTCATAAAAGATTACCTTTAAAAAAAGAAAATTGAAAAAGATATCTGGAAAAATATAAAACAAAAAGCACTTTTTGAAGATATATTTGAGCTACAAAATAAAGTTTACACAAAAAATATACATAAATAAAAGGAAGTGCGGAATTTAAAAAATGTGTTTCAAATAAAAAATATCATATGAGAAAATATAAAGAAAACGAACATTTAAAAATACAGAGAGAAGCCAAAAAAGATCATGTTTAAACAAAAATTATAGATAAAAGAATATAAAGCGCAGATGTTAAAAAGATGAGCTGATATTTTTTCGAAAAGAAAATAGATTTAAAATGTAAAGAAAAAAAATTAACAAAAAGAAAAGAAAAACAAGCCAGAGGGGAAGAATGTCAAAGCTTAAATGTGATGTAACTGAATAGTAGTTTTCATAAGTCGCACATCAAAAATATTTTTAAAAAAGAAAATACTGTAAATGTTTCATAATATCATACATTTCCATAAATATATGATATTTTTATTAAAACAGATATCTAAAACATATAAAACATTAAACACTTTTTGAAAATATATTTAAGCTGCACAACAAAGTTTATTCAAAAATGTACATAAAGAATAGGAGGTGCAAAGATTTAAAAAAAAAAAAAGTGCTTAAGATAATAAAATCATTAAAATGAAAGAAAAAGACAACAAAAAGTACATTAAGAAAAAAAAAGAGAACCAAAAAAAATCAATTTTAAAAAAATAGTTAAATTGGAAATGTTAAAATGATGAGCTGATATTTTTAAAAAAAAGAGAAAAAACACTAAAATGTTGGGAGAAAAATTAGACAACAGTAGAGGGGCAAACAATAGAGAGAAAGAGTGCAATGAGCTTATATATGGTGTGAGTGATTGGTGGTCTTCATAAGTCCCACATCAAATCGAAAATTTATACAAAGAGCAAAATAATGCAAATGTTATATAATATCATACATAAAACTAGAGCTGTCAATTAGGGCCAGCCCGGCCCTAAAGGGCCGGCCCTTGAAGGGTCAAGGCCTAAACGGGCTGGCCCTAATAAGCCTGATTACATGTCAGGATTCCATTTTTTAAGGCCCGGCCCTAGCCCTCAGGGCTAAAGGGCCGGCCCTCAGGGCCTCGGCCCTATTTTTTTAAAATTATTTTTCAATTAAAAATTATAAAATATATATTTATAATTATAAAAAAAGTTATTATTCATAAAATTAAGTTTAAGAAAATAAATTTAAATTAATTTACACCACAACAATAAAGAAAACTAAAATATTTAGGTCTAATATCAAATAGCAACATCAAAGTGAATACCAATAAAAATTAAACTTAACTAATATTATCATAATAAATAAATAAGGGATGAATGAATGCATTTAATATGTTCATTTCTTTGAATTATGTATTTAATCTTTTTATTTTTTTATATTATAATTTAAAAAAAAATTATAAACGGGCTTAAAAGGGCCGGCCCTGGCCCTAAAGGGCCGGCCCTTTTATTTTCGGGCCTAAAAGGGCCGATTTACATTTTTAAAGATAAAATGGAAGCCCGGCCCTCAATTTTTTCGAGCCTAAAAGAGCCGGCCCTACGGGCTCGGCCCTAATTGACGGCTCTACATAAAACATTATTAGTAAAAGATCACATTTATTTAAAAATTGAAAAAGATAACTACAAAAATTTAAAGCATGAAGAACTTTATGAGGATATTTTTAATCTACAAAATGAAGTTTATACCCCAAAAAAAAGACATCAATAATAGAATGCGCCAAGATTTAAAAAATATGCTCAAAAAAATTTAAAAAAAATCTTTAAAATGTAAGAAGAAAATCAAGGTCACAAAAATTATAAATAAAAAAATAGGATTTTGAAATGTTAAAAAGATGAGCTGATATATCTCAACAAGAAAAAACCTTTAAAATGTCAGAAAACATTTAACACACAGAAAAGGAAAGGAACAGAGAGAAAGAATGCAATGGGTTTATACATGGTGTGAGTGAATGATGGCTTTCATATGTCCCACATCAAAATTTTTTTAAGAAAAAAATAATGTAAAAGTTTTATAATATCAACATTACTCATAAAAAATAACTTTTATAAAAAGAAATTTGAAAAAGATATCTGGAAAAATGTAAAACAACAAGCACTTTTTCTAGATATATTTAAGCCACAAAAATGAAGTTTACACAAAAATATACATAAATAAAAGGAAGTGCAGAGATTTAAAAAATGTGTTTCAAATAAGAAATATAAGAAAAAATAAAGAAAATTAACATCAAAGAAAAACACAGAGAAGCCAAAAAAGGTCATGTTTAAACAAAAAAATATAGATAAAAGAATATAAAGTGCAACTGTTAAAAAGAAGAGCTGATATTTTTGGAAAAGAAAGTAGCTTTAAAATGCAAAGAAAAAATTAACAAAAAGAGAAGGGGGAAAAAAACCACAGGGAAAGAATGTAAAAGTTTAAAGATGGTGTAAGTGAATAGTAGTTTTCATCAGTCCCACATCAAAAATATTTTTTAAAAAAAGAAAATACTGTAAATGTTTCATAATATCATACATTTTTATAAATATACAATAATTTTATTAATAAAAAATGAGTTGCTTAAATTTTTACTAGAAATTGAAACAGATATATAAAACATATAAAACATTAAACACTTTTTGAAGATATATTAACGCTACAAAACACAGTTTATTCAAAAATATACATAAAAAAATAGGAGGTGCAAAATTTAAAAAAAAATGTGCTTAAGATAATAAAAACATCAAAATGAAAGACAGAGACAACAAAAAGCACGTTAAGAAAAAAACAAGAGTACGAAAAGAAAAAAAAAATCAACTTTTAAAAAAATATAGTTAAAAGAATAGGAACTAGACATGTTAAAACGATGAGCTGATATGTTTCAAAAAGACACAAAAAAACACAAAAATGTAACGAGAAAAATTACATAAAAGTAAAGGGGGGAAAATGGAGAGAAAGAATGCAATGAGTTTATATATAGTGTCAGTGAATGGTGGTTTTCATAAGTCCCCCAATCAAAAATTAATTTAAAAGAACAAAATAATGTAAATGTTATATAATATCATACATAAAACATTATTCGCAAAAGATGACAGTTATTTAAAATTGAAAAAGATAACTATAAAAAAGTAAAGCATGAAGCACTTTATGAAGATATTTTTAATCTGCAAAATGAAGTGTATACCAAAAAACAAAATACATCAATAATAGGAAGTGCCAAGATTTTAAAAAATATGCTCAAAAATAAGAAAAATCTTTATCATGTAAAAAGAAAATCATGATCACAAAAATTATAGATAAAAAAATAAGATTTGGAAATGTTAAAAAGATGAGCTGATATATTTCAACAAGAAAAAAGCTTTAAAATGTAAGAAAAAATTTAACACAAAGAAAAGGAAAGAAATAGAGAGAAAGAATGCAATGGGTTTACACATTGTGTGAGCGAATGATGGCTTTCATATGTCCCACATCAAAAAATTTTTAAGAAAAAAAATAATGTAAAAGTTTTATAATATCAACATTACTCATAAAAGATGACTTTTATAAAAAGAAAATTGAAAAAGATATCTATAAAAATGTAAAACAACAAGTAATTTTTGAAGATATATTTAAGCTACAAAATGAAGTTTACACAAAAATATGCATAAATAAAAGGAAGTGAGGAGATTTAAAAAATGTGGTTCGAATAAAAAATATATATAAAAAAATAAAGAAAATGAACATCAAAGAAAAACAGAGAGAAGCCAAAAAAGATCAAGTTTAAACAAAAAATATAGATAAAAGAATATAAAGTGCAAATGTTAAAAAGATGAGCTGATATTGTTCGAAAAGAAAGTAGCTTTAAAATGTAAAGAAAAAATTAACAAAAAGAACAGACAAAAAAACTATAGAGAAAGAATGTAAAAGTTTAAATATAGTGTAAGTGACTAGCAGTTTTCATCCGTCCCACATCAAAAATATTTTTAAAAAAAAGAAAATACTGTATATGTTTCATAATATCATACATTTTATAAATATTCGATAATTTGATAATTTTATTAATAAAAAAACCACTGTAAATGTTTCATAATATCATACATTTTTATAAATATTTGATAATTTGATAATTTGATAATTTTATTAATAAAAAATGAGTTGCTTAAATTTTTATCAGAAATTAAAACAGATATCTAAAACATATAAAACATTAAACACTTTTTGAAGATATATTTAAGCTACAAAACAAAGTTTATTCAAAAATATATATAAATAATAGGAGGTGCAAAATTTTAAAAAAAAAATGCGCTTAAGATAATAATAACAATAAAATGAAAGAAAAAGACAACAAAAATCATGTTAAGAAAAAAAAAGAGAGAACCAAAAGAAAAAAATATCAAATTTAAAAAATATATATATAGTTAACATTGGAAATGTAAGGAGAAAAATTAAATAAAAATAAAGGGGGAAAAATGGAGAGAAAGAATACAATGAGCTTATATATGGTGTGAGTGAATGGTGGTTTTCATAAGTCCCACATCAAAATTTATTTAAAAAAACAAAATAATGTAACATTATATAATATCATCCATAAAACATTATTCGTAAAAGATGACTGCTATTTAAAAATTGAAAAAGATAACCAGATAAATGTAAAGCATGAAGTATTGTATGACAATATTATTTAATCTAGAAAATGAAATTTATACAAAAAAATTCATAAATAATGGGAAGTGCGAAGATTTAAAAATACGCTCAAAAGAATAAAAAATATTTATAATGAAAAAAAAATGAACAAAATGTACACTTAAGCAAAAGAGAATAAAAAAAATCAAGTTTACAAAAATTATAGATAAAAAAATAGGAATTAGAAATGTTAAAAAAGATGAGCTGTTATATTCCAAAAAGAAAAAAAGCTTTAAAATGAAAGACAAAAATTAACATAAAAAAAATGAAAGAAACTGAGAGAAAGAATGCAATGGATTTATATATAGTGTAAGTGAATGATGGCTTTTCATAAATCCCACATCAAAAATATCATTTTAAAAAAATAATGAAAAAGTTTTATACATTTTTATAAATAAACGATAAATTTTATTCATAAAAGATTACTTTTATTTAAAATTAAAAAAGACATCTAAAATACATGTAAAGCATTAAGCATTTTTTGAAGACATATTTAAGCAACAAAATGAAGTTGATAAAAAAATATACATAAATAATAGGAAGTGCAATGATTTAAAAAAAATGTTCTGAAAATAAAAGAAACATTAAAATGTAAAAAAGAATTAACAGAATGAACATTTAAAAAAAGAAAAGCAAAAGAAAAAAAATCAAGTTTAGAAGAATTATAGATAAAAGAATGGGAATTGGAAATGCTAAAAGGATGAACTAATATTTTTCAAAAAGAAAAATGATTTAATGTGTGAGGAGTAAAATTAAGAAAAAGAAAAGGAAAAACAAGAAAAAAAGAATAATTTGAGTTTATATATTTCTATATGTAAGTGCATATGGTTTTCATGAGTCCCACATCAAAAATATTTTTAAAAAAAGAAAATACTGTAAATGCTTTGGAATATCATACATTAAACAATATTCATCAAAAATGATTTTCATTAAATAATTGAAAAAGATACCTAAAAATATGTAAAGCATCAAGCATTTTCTGAAAATATTTTTAAGCTACAAATTGAAGTTTATGCAAAAATATACATAAATAATAGGAAGTACCAAAATTTTAAAAATGTGCTCAAAATAAAAAAAAATTATATTGTAAGAAAAAAATCAACAAAATGTACATTTAAAAAGAGAGAACCACAAGAAAAAAAAATCAAGTTTACAAACATTATAGAAGGAATTAGAAATGTTAAAAAGATGAGCTAATATCTTTCAAAAAGAAAAAAACCGTCAAAATGTAAGGAAAAAAAAAAAAAAGAAACGGAAAAATACAAAGAGAAACAATGCAATGAGTTTACATATGATGTAAGTGAATGACAATTTTCATAAGTCTCACATCAAAAATATTTTTAAAACAATAAGAAAATACTGCAATTGTTTCATAATAACATACTTCCTCTGTCCATTTTTTGAGGAGTTAAATGTTTAAAAATATAAAACATTTGTAGTCTTTTGAGATGTAATCATTACCTTTTTTTTAAGTATCTTTATCGATGAATTACTTTATATTTATTGTAAAGTGTTTAATAGAAATAAATATGAAAAAAATAGAGTTAGATTGAAAGTAACTAACTACTTTATTAAAAAGTGAGATTCAATTAAAAATGTCTTACATTTTTTAACGAAGGGAGTATATTTTTATAAATATATGATAAACTTTATTTATAAAAAGCATTAAGCAATTTTTGAAGATATATTTAAGCTACAAAATGAAGTTTATATAAAAATATAGATAAACAATAGGAAGGGCAAATATTTTAAAAAAAATGTGCTTTATATAAAAAAACATTAAAATGTAAGAAAAAAATCAACAAAATACACATTTAAAAAAGAGAAGCAAAAGATAAAAAAAATCAAGTTTAAAAAATTATAGATAAAAGAATAGGATTGGAAATGTTAAAAGGATGAGCTATTATTTTTCAAAAAGAAAAAAGCTTTAAAATGTAAGAAGAAAAATTAACCTTAAGAAAAGGGAGAGAAAGGGGGGGAACAGAGAGAGAGAATACAATGAGTAGCTGAATCGTTGTTTTCAAAAGTCCCACATCAAAAAATATTTTTGAAAAAAAGAAAATACTGTAAATGTTTTAGGATATCATACATTAAAGATTATTCATAAAAGATGACTTTTATTAAAAAAATTATATCTAGAATCTAGAAACACGTAAAGCATCAAGCTTTTTTTGAAAATATATTTAAGCTACAAATTGAAGTTTATACAAAAATGTACATAAAAAAAGGAAGTGTGAAGATTTAGAAAATGTGCTTAAAATAACAAAATTATAATGTAAGAAAAAATAAACAAAATGAACATTAAAATATCAAGTTTACAAAATTATAGATAAGAAAATAGGAATTGGAAATGTTAAAAAGATAAGCTCATATTTTTCAAAAAGAAAAAAGCTTTAAAATGTAAGAAAAATTAACAAAAAGAAAAGGAAAAAAAACAGAGAGAGAAATATAATGAGCCTATATATGGTGTAAGTGAATGATGGTTTTCAAAAGCCCCACATCAAAAATATTTTTAAAAAGAAAATAACATAAATGTTTTATAATATCATACATTAAACAATATTCATAAAAGATTACTTTTATTTAAATTTTAAAAAGATATCTAGAAAATGTAAAGTAGTGAGCACTTTTTAAAGATATATTTAGGCTACAAAATAAGTTTATACAAAAACATAAATAAATAATAGGAGATGCAAAGATTTAAAAAATGTGCTTGAAATAAAAAATTTTAAAATGTAAGGAAAAGAAATCAACAATATGCACGATTTAAAAAAGAACAAAAAAAATAAAGTTTAAACAAAAATTATAGATGAAGAATGGGTAGTGCAATTGTTAAAAGATGAGCTGATATTTTTCAAAAAGAAAAAACTTTAAAATGTAAGAAAAAATTAACAAAAAATGAAACGAAAGAAAAGGGAAAGCTTGCAATGAGTTATATATGGTGTGAATGCATCATGGTTTCCTCAAGTTTTATAAGAAAATACTTTAAATGTTGTTGATAATATGATACATTTTTTGTGAATATATGATTAACAGTTTTCCTAATGGACGGCTTTCATTTGAAAATTGAAAAAAATATTAAGTAAACATAACATTTTAAGCACTTCTTAAAGCCAAATTTAATCAAAAAATATGGATAAATAATAGGAAATACAAAGATTAAAAAGATGCGTTCTTATTTATGAAAAAGCTTTGAAATGGTGGGGAAAATCAACAGAAATTCCATGGAAAAAAAAAACAGAAAGAATGCAATGAGTTTATATGTAGCGTGAGTGCATGGTGGTTTCCAAAAGTCACACATCAAAAATATTTTTTAAATAAAGAAAATAACGTAAATGTTTTATAATATGATACATTTTTATGAATATATGATTAACATTATTCATAAAAGATTATTTTTCTTTAAAAATTAAGAAAGAGAAAGAATGCAATGAAAAAGAAAAAATTAAAATAGTAAGATAAATATCAACAAGAATACACATTAAAAAAAAAAAAAGAGGAAGCACGTAATAAGTTATATATGCAGTGTGTTCGTAGTGGTTTCCCCAACTCCCACATCAAATATATATATTTTTTAAAAGGAAATGCTATAAATGTTTGATGATATGATACAATTTTTATGAATATATGGTGACCCTAATTCTTAAATGATGAATTATACTTAAAAATTTAGGAAAGATATCAACATTATCCATAAAACATGATACTTTTTTATGAATATATAATTAACTTTATTCATAAAAGATGACTTATTTAAAAAATATAAAATATATATATATATATATATAGAAAAGTATAAAGCATTGAGCTCGATCTTGAAGACATATTTAAGCTAAAAAATGAAGTTTATACGGAAATATACAAAAACAATATGAAGTGCAAAGATTAAAAAGATATGCTTAAAATAAAAAAAATACTTTAAAATGTAAGGAAAAAAAATCAACCAAAAAAACACATTTAAAAAAGAAAGAAAGAAAGAAATAATGCAATAAGTTACATATGACTGAGTGCATGGTGGTTTCCTCAAATACTCCATCAAAAATATAATTCTTTAAAGAAAATGCTATAAATGTTTGATAATAATAGGATACAATTTTTATGAGCATATGATTACCATAATTTAGAAATGATGAATTTTATTTAAAAATTGAAAAAGATATCAATAAAAATATAAAGCGTTAAGCACTTTATGAAGACATATTTCAGCTAAATAAAAAAATCAAGTTCAAAATAATATAGATAAAAAAATAGGAAGTGCAAATATTAAAAATATGAGCTTATATTAAAAAAAAAAGAGCTTTAAAATGTACGAAAAAATTAACAAAAGGCAAAAGGAAGAAAAAAAGAGAAAGAATGCAACGCGTTATAAAAGGTGTGTTTGCATGGTCGGTTCCTTAAGTCCCACATCAAAAATATTTTTTTAAAAGAAAATACTATAAATCTTTGATAATATGATGCACATATGATTAACATTTTTCATAAATGATGGCTTTTATTTAAAAAGAGAGAAAGACATCAACAAAATTATAAAACACTAAGCACTTTTTTATGATATATTTCAGCTAAAATAAAAAATAAATTTTAAACAAAAAATATAGATAAATAATAGAAAGTTCAAAGATTTAAAAAATGTTTATATTTAAAAAAGCTTCAAAATGTATGGAAAAATCAACAAAAAACAAGAGGAAAAAAATAGAAAAACAATACAGTGAGTAATATATGGTGTGTGTAGTGGTTTCCTCAAGTCCCAAATCAAAAACATTTTTTTTAATGGAAATACTATAAATGTTTGAAAATATCACACATTTTTTATGAATGCATGATTAACATTATTCATAAATGATGACTTTAATTTAAAAACTGAGAAGGATATTAAGAAAAATATAAAACATTAAGCTTTTTCCAAGACATATCTAAGCTAAATAAAAAAATCAAGTTCAGACCTAAAATATAGATAAATAATATAGGAAGTGCAAAGATTAAAAGGATATTCTTATATTTAAAAAATATTTAAAATGTAAGAAAAAAATCAATAAAAAGCACTTGGAGGAAAAAGAAAAAGAATGCAATTAATTATATATGGTATATGCAAATAGCAGTTTCCTCAAGTCCTACATCAATCATAATAGAGAACATTGGTGTGATGGTTATCTATAAAAAAGGAAGCTGTGTAGAGTCGTTTTAATGTATCAAGCATGTGGCTGCGAAACAATTTCATGGACAATAATGTAGTAGTATTTTCTAACTGAGAAATTCTTTCTTAGATTGACAAAAGTAGTGAACAACAATACAACATGACACAGACCATAAGATATAAGTATTGGCTCCGAAACACACAAGATGGATGCTAATAGGTATTAAAAAAATATGATAAATCCACCCAGCAATCAACAACAAAATAACCCTCCTTTCGAAAGGATATCTCACAAAATGTACAATACTATGAAAATGAGAGCAAATAACATTATATTCATTAGGAGTTCTGAATTAACTAGTCACATCAACCAGGTGACGCAGTTAAACTTTAAAAGACAAGAATATCAGCAGAAAATTAAGAAATAATATATCAGTGTTGTGAGCAATAAACGAAATTACCTGGTACCTGATACGATCAGTGACATCTTGAACACGTGGAAGAAGCCACGCAATGTTTGGCCACCTTATGCCTCTTTACGGCCATCTTTTGCTGCCATTTTGTTGTTTTCAACAAGTCATGGCCTAATTCGTAGTCAAATGACAAACATAACTAGAATTTCTAGATTGAGGAAAACAGTACGAGAAAAAAACTATTAATAATAAGACAGTACACCTTCGAGCCCTTGAAGAATAATGGGGAGAGAGACAAAGATGCCCTTGGCAAGGCCTTTGCTCTGTTCGGCCACATTATCGAATCGAAAGATCACGAGACAGGAAGGTCAAGAGAGTGCGGATCAGAGCAGACCATGAGGGATCGATAGGATCGACGGCATGAAAGGTCAGAGCCTTGATGGCCGGAACATTAGGGTGAACGAAGCTCAGTCTTGCGGAAGAGCAGGCGGCGGCGGCGGCGGCGGGTACGGCTGTGGGAGTTGGTATAGCCGTGGTGGAGGAGGATACGGAAACGGCAGTGACCCCCGCGAGGGTGGATAAACAGGAACGGTGGTGGAGGATCGGCCGCGGCGGTTCCGCGAGTGGGATGGAAACTGGAGGAATTAAGTAGGACTTATCAGCGCAAGAAAGATATAGAAATTATGGAATTTAGGGGTTTGGGGAATAGAACAGGGTTTAATCGGTTCAGGAAATAAGACTTGAAAAAAAAAAACGCAGAGAATAGATGAAGTCATCGGAGGAGATGAGAGTCGAATGAAATGCCGCAGATCATTGAGCACACGGGAAAAAGAAGAGGAGAGAAGACGATTCATGAACCCAGGGTTTTCCCTTTTGGACACTAGAACGTTGGGAGAGTAGCCGGTTAAGTTTGGAGCCTTTTAGGGTATCCAATAAATAAAAAAAAAAAAAAAAAAGAGTAACCGTCATCCTTCTCTCACCTGCCATCAATTAATTTTAATGTTATTATTTATTAGGTTGAAAAAAGCACGAGATTTGAAATGGAAGGAGACAAAACATTATTATATTATTGTACCGGGAAAGCTCTACTTTTAGCCGCGCATTTTTCTCTGGTTTTGAAATATGTGCTTGTTTTTTCTTTTTCTTTTTTTTGTCCAAGTCTTTACATTTTTTTCCGCCTAAATCGTTGATCCTTACATTTTTAAAGAAATATATTTGTGTTAATAATAATAATATGTTAATTAATATAATTAATTTTATACTTATGTATTAAATTGATGCTGACATAAATTTTTAATGAGCAAAAATTTTAAAAAGCTATATCAGATTAAATAAAAAGCTAATTTAAACTCTTTTGTGCCTTAGAAAATGAAGGTTTGAGTCTATTTAATTTGTGCTTTCTACCGATCATTTAAGAGTTCATGTCAATCTTTTTATTTTATCTAATATAAATTTTTTATTTATTTTTGCTTGTTAAAAAATTTATATCAACATGAGTTTGATACATAAATATAAAATTAATAGTGTTAATTGACATATTAGTATTATTAACAGCTATTTATGCCACATTAACGTTCCTTTAAATATGTAAGAATTAATGTTATAGATAGAGAAAAATATAAAACCTAAAATATCCACACATAAAAAGTGTAGAAACCTATATCACAATCCAAGAAAAATGTATAGAGCAAAATAGTATTTTTCCTATTATATAATATATTTACTTTTATTAATTTTTTTGATTGAATTTGCTTTTACTAAATTGCTAATTAGGTAACAGGCAATGTAAAATTCATGTACGGTTATATAAATGGTGTCCTCATTTGATAGATATCCTCATTCCAATTCCTATTACTATTATTAAATGTTATCCATGGATGTAGAAAATGGGAAAGACAAAATGAAATATGTTAAATTATTCTTTAAAATAAAATATGTAAAATTATTTTAAAAAATTAAAAGAAAAAATTATAAGTTTTCTGTCCTTAAATGAATATTCTCATTTAAAAATTAGTTTTATCATTATCAACAACTTAATTTATATTAATAATTTATAATATATATACATATATATATATATATATATATATAATTTTTTTTAACACCATTGAAGGGAATCAGGGGCCCACACTGGCACTATGCCCTAATGGCTTCATGCGCATTGCCAATAGAAAAATTAAAATATAGCTGTTGAAGGATGCTCCTATAATTAATGGAATAGATATGTTTGATAAGTGAAATTATTTTTATGTTGTTCATGAATAATAGTATTTATTAATTTATTAAATTAAATATTATAATTGTTGTTTCATAACATTTTTATTTATAAATATAAATATAAATGTGAAAGGTATTATATATGAGTATAGGGAGGAGTGATGGAAAGACAAAAATATTAAATTAAATTAAATATTTACAATTTTTTTTTGGCTAACAGTGATACTTCATGGCATAAACCATAGGAAATGCAAACCAGCAGCAAAAGAGAAGGGTTCAAAGCTCAAGAAGTTGGGCAAGGCAAAAATAGCAGCAAAAAGAAGAAACAAAGAACATAACAGCGGCAACAAAAGAAATTTTTAATATTGTTAATTTATGATGATGTTATGTCATTTTATTAGCAATTAGGGATACTGTAAATTTGTTTCTCATATTAATGTTACATATATATTTAATATTATTTTTATTTAATTATTATACCATCAATTTAACTACTTACTTAATTGATTAAACTACAAAAATTAATAATTACTAACTTTCTCCGTACGATATTCATTTTTAAAACATTGCTTTCTACTCATGCTTGTGGAGAAAGATGTGCCTCTGCCGAAGTAGGCAAGTCACAATTGTCAAAGAACGCGTCAGTGTACCCTTTTTCATGAATGCCATTTTCAGAAATTTTGACCTTGATAAGATGTAGACAAACTCAAGTTGTATCTGCACAGTTTAAATAATAACATGAATGAGGATAAATTAAAAAAAAAAGAACAGAACAAAGCTCTATAATTAATAATTAATAATTAGCAACATCAACTTTCAGAATCACTGTATATGTGCTACTTTAGTATATAGTATACCTAATGTGCCTCTTCCAAGGAGAGGATTGGATTTCTTTGGAATTATAGTTCAAGTATTTGCAGTGAAATCAAGAGACCATCAAAATCATATTTTGACTATGATTTCCCATAACTGCTCAAATAAGCGACTCTTGACATTTCTCATATCTATAGGTATGAGTACATTTAGGGTTTGATAGAATTATAGAAAGTTACATAAAAGGAGAGCCAGCTAAAATCAAGTCCTGAAACTCTCTTGTTCTTGATCCAATAATTTTGGAACAATATTTATAGAAACAGTATGCCAAAGCAAATAAAATCAGCTATAAAAGCTTGGTACTTTCTTGGATCCAACAATATTTAAGAGAAGTTAAATCAATTGGGAAACATTAAAGACAAGTACTTTCTATAAGCTTAGCATAACTTGAAAGATCCATGGGTCATCAAAAGGCTAATCTTAAATCCTCTTATGCATTATATAGGATGAAAGCAAGGTGTAGGCTATTGTTTATGTAGGAGCCCATGACCCTGAAATTCACTTTCAGGCACTAAATGCCCTTAACTTCCAATCTAATAAAGAGAGAGAGGCAATGAAACAACTTATCTCAATGATACAAAATTCTATCATAAAACTGGATGTCAGTGGAATACAATAGTCTTGATGAGAATCTCATTCACATGAAGGCAAACAATTAAGCATTTTTGAGTAGCTTGCCCATGCTTGCTTTTTGCTATTTCTTCTTAGTTGCATCATGAATCAAGTGAATACATGTAAAGACATTTATTTACTGTGCTTATAATTTGTCAAAAAACAAAGCTAAAAATATGATATATTTTCTTAAAGGTTAAGAACTTAAGGTGGCATAATAATTCATTCTATGCTATTGAAAAACAGCATATAATTAGTAGAGCAAAACAGAAATTCATTAATGAGGAAAAGAAGTGAGTATAAATTTACTTATCAAGAAAGAATTTCAAGGTCTCTTGACCTTCAGGTCCACTAGAATTGAACCAACTTTTTGAAGATAACACTAGCTCCAGCTTAGGCTTTAATTGCAAAAAAAAAAAAAAATTGGTGGGGGGGCCTAAAATTATTAAATTTCTGCCTGCAGAAAACATATTTTATTCTAGGAGCAAAGACCAACCATATCTTTTACCTTGAATGGCCGCAAAATCTGCATCTTCAACCTTGATATCATCAAAAGTAGTAACCAATGACCCAGAGAGTGTAACTATTGGAGGCAATTCTGCGTTTTGGATTCATGAAAGATAAAAAAATCCATTTAAAAAAAAACCAAAAAGGGAAGTTTCAGCTCTAACACATTTCCAACTGCAAAGCCATGTTCATGCTTTTGGTTAGACACTGACCATTCTAGAAAATAATTTAATTGAACTAGTCATCTTGCAAATTCCCTTCTGGTGCACAATTCATGAGCCTCCACGTGGTCACCTTCAATTATCTATACAAATAAATAAAAACCAGAAAACTCTTGCTATGAAGTCAAGCCCTTTCAAAAAAAATATCATAATATCATGCAGTTTCACAGCTAATTACAGGAAGTTGGAACAAAAAATAAAATAAAAAAGCAAGTAGACATAAACAAAGAGTTGATATTCCAGATAGGAAGCAAAAATTGATGGAAATTGTACCTTTATGATAAATCAAAAGTGGTAAAATACTTTGGAATCTAACCATATTCATGGGATATGTGCGTGTAAGCTAAAAATAGTTTAAGACTCCGGACAAAAAAACCAGGCAGTCAAAGTGTCAAACGCATTGAATTCTTCACATTCCATTAGTCTAGATAGCACTAAAAAAATAATCCCGTAATCGTATATACCATCAAAACAATTTAGAGGGATACTGCTAAAGACAAACACATTCTTTATCAATAGCAACTAATTCTTAACATGAAATGGACCAACAAAATTTTATGGCTAAATCCTGGGATAGAGATACCTACACCTCTATAAAGACCACGAATTCCCCCTTCCTTGTAGGCACCAGAAGTACACCTTTAATTCCATTATGTGCTTGCAGAGGAAGAACATCTTTCATGTTGTCCATTATACTTCTTGCGTCTACCACCTATAACATTTTGACAAAGACTTCGATTGCATGATGCAAACAATTCCATCCTTAAAAGACAACCTCTACTTCTAAAGCCACTAAGAAATGGATATAATACCACTTACAGAATAAATTTATGAAATAAATGGTACAGGTTCAACTAATTTCAAGGTAGAAATAAGCTTGTTACACCCGACACAAGAATTTAAAAAAAAAAATCTAAAGTTGATGCATGTGCATATTTTAAGTGACTAACAAATATTCTTAGAAAAAGAAACAGAAAAGAAGTAACATGGATTGTTGCAAGAAAATGTCACATAATTAGCTCTTTTTAGAAATACGATCCTAAAGAGAACAGGACACATTACATTCAAGAGGCTTAAGTTGAAACATACTAATAAACTGTCCTAAATATGAATGAATCTTTAAGCCAACATTCTTTAACATTTTATTGAATGCATTGCTACTCATAGTTGACTGTGTCACCTTTTATGAGATAAACCAAAGGCCACAAGTATTTAAACCATAAATATCATTCGTGTTCTTTCTGATCTACTTCTTATCAGCTACATTTTACCAAACTCTATCCAGCCAAGCTTTAATAGACATCTAGCTCAAATATTTTCAAATGGGTCAAAATGTTTAGCGGAAATCCCTACTTGATAAGCAAGTTTTGTACGAGCAAGGTCCAAAGGATATGTGCATAAAACTGAAGTGCCTCCAGCTGTGGATCCAGCTAAAAAATCAACAACAGAACCTGAACCTAACATTGGACAATTCTGCAAGATCCAGCACTTGTTCGACTCATTTGTCATAAAATGCAAGGCAGTATAACGAATAATCCGAATAACACTTGCTCCATTTCCTCCAAAACGCCAAATAAGCATATGTAAACCATAGCTACAGAGTACCTCAGTGTTTTGAAACCCGGACTGGACATCGAACCGGAAAGAACAATGATCGTGGTTTTCATGGTTTAACCGGTTAGATTGGCAGTCAAACTAGTGATATAAAAATTAAATAAAAAATAATATTTATATGCGTAAATATATAAATAAAACATTAATTTGTTGATAGTGCTTTAGATTTTGATTCCAAAGGCTAGATGCTAGAACCGTTGGAGCCAAAGGCAGAGGCATTTCAGCACAAGCTTGTGATCTTGAAGGAAAATGCTAGAACTGGAGGCACACTGTCATATTATGACTTACAAGCTTTCGATCTTGATGTCAAAGGTTAGATCGCTAGAGCTGGAGACAGGAGTTGGAGGAGAAGTTAGAGGATTGAGCTTGGGCCATGAAGGAGAGATTAGAGATTGAAGAAGAGAAGAAAAAAGGGATTAGAAAAGAGAAATCATGAATCTAAGTGACTTAGTTTAAATTTCTTATATATATATATATATATATATATATATTTGTCTTTGAATTGAGTTGAATCAGCTTCGGTTTTTGAGTCAAAGTTAGTTCTCTCAAAACCGACCAGGTCAATTTGGGTCAACCCGGTTCCAATGCCAGATTGGTTCAACTGGTTGAACCAAACTGTTTTGTTTAGTAGGTGGTGGTCGAACCGTCCGGTCCAGTTTCAATAACACTGGAGTACCTGCGGACCAAAGAAACATAAAAAAACCATGAGTATAGATTTGCACAACTTATTTTGCCATTTCAGGAATCCATAGATTTAGGGATCAGATGTTAGCCCTTCATATTTCATAAGGTCACCATTCCTGCTCACAAACTAAGAATGTAACAAAATAATTTCAATAAGTGGAATTATGACAATGTTTCAAATAATATTATGCTCAATAAGTGAATTATGGCAATGTTTCAAATAATATTATGTTTACACTGAAAATATCAACTTATATTAATTATTTCCAAAGCTTGTAATTTTGCCATTCAACTTAACAACTCTCTAATTACATGCTATATGACAATTTCGAATTGCGTCTACAAATTGTTCACTACAAAGAAGATCAACAATCTTTGGCAAAGAAATTTAGAGGCTATATGTAGTGGCCCAAAAGTTTAAAAAAATAAAAAAATAAAAAATAAATAAAATAAAGTAATAATAATTAAATTAATTAAATTGAAATTTCTGATGAGGCATTTAAATATATTTTTATTAATTTTAGGATAAATATAAGAAGAAAGATGAGGTGGTTTAATGGAAATTCTCTTAGTGCCCAACTTTCTATTAAAGGGATCAAATCTATAAGCTAAAAAGGAGTCTATTTTTCTTCAGCCTTATGAAATTACCCTACTGCCCTAACTTAAAGTATGAGAATTTCTTTTTGTTTTATCCCTCTTCTCTCCTTTCCCGATAAATTTGCATCTGAACCATGGAGAGGGAGTTTATTCCAGAACCTTCATTCTCTCTGGCTGAAAATCTTAGGCCTCGTTTGGTATGATGGAAGAGTTTTTGATAGAATCGGAATCGGAATTGGAATTGGAATCGAAATTGGAATTAGAATAGAATTGAGTTATAAATGTATGTTTGGTATGAAGATAGAATCTGAATATAATATTAATAAATATATGTATTTAAAATAGATAAAGACCAAAATGCCCTTATAAAAAAATAAAAAACATAGCCATCATGATGGAGTGTGTATGTGGGGCACTTATGACAATTCCATGGAATTGTAGCAATTCCATCATAATGGAGATGGAATTGAATTCTAGGTATTTTGGTGGAATTGAAATCCATAAGGAATTGGATTCATGCATACCAAACAATTGAAAGCATGATTCCAATTCCAATTCCATTTCTCTTAGATCCAATTCTAATGTACCAAACATGACCTTAGTTCTCCACCTCATCTGTTTGCTGCCGTCGCCGATGCTATGGGTGTCGTCGTTCAAGCTTCTTCCTTCTTCGACTAAAAACGCCAGTGCCGATTGTGCTTTTAGGTTCATGTGGCTGTGGGTGCATTCAGATCTTCTTGTCCCTTCCTCTGCATCTTTGCCTGTGGCTATGGCGTTCCGGTTCTGTGGGTGTTTTCGAACTTCTTTCCCCTTATTTCTAGCTATGCACCGTCAATGAATGCAGTGGCTGTTGGTGGCTGGAGTGATGAATTCTGTTTTCCCGTGTTTCGTCTGTTTGGTCAGCTCCTTCCCCTTCCTTCCTTTCTCTGTTGTTACTAATTAAGGTGAGAAATGATAACCTTTCCTTCTTGTGGATTCTGTACGTGTGGGTGTATGATTTGATAATTGAAGAAGAATATTTTACTCTTCTGTGATGCTGTACATGTTTGACTGGGAAGGACAAATTGTGATTCAAACAAGCTGAAATTAACATAAAAGAAGAGAAGAAAAGAAATATATATTCATGGATTTGTTGCTATGAGAGGGATATAGATGTGAGTTTAAATCTTCTTTTAAGCTTAATTGATTTGGGAGGAGGAGTTGAGCTTGAGAAGCCTGCATGTTTTCTTTTCCTTTCCTCTGTACTAATTATTAATTATGGAAAGAAAAAGGATATTTGAGGATGTATCTCAGTTAATAGAATAGGATTTTTGTTTGGAGCAGCATTTTTTGTGAGATTCCATTAAATTAGACATAGCATAGCTGATTTAAATGCTATTTAGATGAGTTAAGTTTAGGTATTGCAAAGAATCTAATTTTGAAATGATAGTGTTTTTAGTTGAATTCTTGGAAGTGGTATATTGAGAAATTTACAACTATGGTATTGTTTTATCTTTTGATTTTGAGGATGTTGAAGATATCTGATAAAAATAGGTGATAGAAGTATAATGAATTTAATTGTAGGAGTTTAAAAAGAAAATTGTTTGGCAAGAGGTATTTGATTTAAAAGTTTTATTGAATAGATTGGTAATTATGTACACAAGGTGTTTGACACAAGGTATAAGAAAATCATGCCTCATTTGAATAATAGTCATTATTAAGTGATATGAGGTAAATTGGTAATAAGTGTTGATGTTTGGAAAATTATTAAGATATGAACTTTGGTTTTGAAATTTCGAGTACTTGCAATCAGTTAGGATTGCGTTGGTAATAGGATGAAGTTTATATAACTATAGAGAATAAATTGAGGTTTCGTTTATACCTACTCCTATAGGGTGTGTGAAAGATGAGGACTTTGATAAAAAAAATTGATGGGAGAAAATCATTAGATTTTAGGAAATTAGCAGGTAAGTGAATAGCACCCCCATTATTTTTTTTCAATAAAAGTAGTCTGGTTTTGAAAATATTATATTTTCATATAAATCATTTTCACAACTATAATGATTATTATGTACTTTGTTAATTAAATCATTTTGGTTTTGAAAAATATAGAATGATGATGAAAGTTAATTAAATTGTGGTATGTGCATGTATTTTCTTTACGAAATATATTTTCAAGATTGATGAAGGCATCTTTGTTTATTTTACTCTGAAAATTCTTGGTTACTCAACTAATACAAGCTTGTACATTAACTATAAAATATTATTTTGGCAAGTTTTGAGATTTGAAATGATTCATGTGAGTTTGATATTGAGAATGTAAATTGTATTTCAAAAAAATGATTCATCTCGCATGTTTGAAAATTGATTTTTAGAGGACTTTATGTAGAACACTGGTTGTTAACGGCAGTCCCGTTAGCTCTTAGCACGCCATGGTCAATGACTAGTTAGTTTGATTTTCGTGAGTTTTATTCTCACGTTTGCTATTCATGGGTCTCATACTCACATTTGTTTTCGTGGCTTCGAGCCGCGTTTGATTAGCATTATCCTCGTGAACTGTGTGTCCACGTTTGTTTTGTAGCCTCGGCTACATTTGGTTACTTATTCTCGTGAATTGTATGTCCATGTTTGTATTCGTGGCATAAGCCGCGTTTGGTTATTTATTCTCATAGACTGTGTGTCCACGTTTGTTACTTATTCTATTAAGTCCTCAAAATTTTAGATTTTTACATAACAAGTGGTATTTGAAATTTCAATGCTTTCAATTCGTTAATTTATTACTTTGATTTAAATGTAGATAATTTGTTTTCTTCAAGAATGATAGAATAAAGCAATTTTCAATTCACTCTCATTTTATGGTTATAATTAAAATTTACAGATTTATTAAATTTATTATATTGAATTATCATACCTTCAATTAATTTGTTTAATTGTTTGAGTTTATTATTTTTACTCTTTTAAATTTTTTTTTTGGAATGCTATTCACTGAAAAATATTTTTGGTCTTAAACTCATTAGCTAAGGTTGGACCTCTTGCCTGTCATTGAGGGGCTTACAACTGTGGTGGGTGAATATTTATTGTTGGAAATGCCTTTTTTTTTAATGTAAATATTCAATTATGTGCTTTAATTTAAAATTATGTTTAGGTGCTCCATGTTAACTATAGAAAGAATCCTCATTTTTCTTTTCTAAGAGATTTCAGAAAATCCTACTTATCGAGAGAGTTATGTTAAAATTTCTACAAAAATGTTAAAGCTTTTGTTCTAATTAATATTATTAAGGATACTAGAATTACAATATAAATCCAACTATGTTTTAGAAATGGAATAATTTCTCGATTTGAGGCTTAAGGGATGTGTGATGTAGTTCACATCTCATGCCGGTCACTTCCATTTTTGGGACGTGACACTGTACTTATTTGGTCAATATGAATAACTACAACTTTTTCACAAATTTAATTGTTTTGAGCCTCCATGTGATGGTATCTCACGACAGTTTGTCCTCCAAGCATGCAAGATGAAGGCCACATGGACAATTGGAAATGGATTGGGAGTGTAGGTCTGCAATCACCATACTGTTTGAATAGAAACAATTGCAAACATGTATTCTGTCTAGGAAGGCAAAAACTATATTCTGCAAGGTTTGAGTACTCGGTTCAATTTGATTGACAAGTACTGAAAATCGTTGAGGCGTCACCCGAATGAAGTAATATACATATAGTCCTCAAGATTGTTGAGGCAAGAAGTCATAATGCCTGGAGTAAACCAATTATAAGCTTTGAATGCAATATCATTGATATTGCGTCTCTCAAGAAAAATGAAAGTTACAGTTACATCAGATGGCCCCATCAAAGATATACATAATTACACAGATAACAAATGACTCCATGTGATAAAAAGTCAGCATTGATTAGGAAGCTGAGCAAATGTTCTTGAGTTAGGGATGCATCCCCCAACCATCATCTTCTTGTACACAGCAAAGGCTCAGTCTGAATTGCCTGAGATACTATATCCTCGAATGAGAGCATTATAAGTGAAGATATTAGGTTCAAGACCTGCTTGTAGTAGTTCTTCATACATCATTCCTGCTTGATCCACCATACCAACCAACCCGAAATTAAGAATCAGTGAATTGTATGTGTAAAGATCAGGAGTGATGCCCCTACTCTTCATTTCATTGAAAAGAGAGAGAGCATCCTCCAACCTACGCGACCTTCCAAGACCATTGATGATAAGATTGTAAGAAACTGAGTCAGGATCAAGGCCAGTAAGCTTTAGTTCCTTAAAGTAGTGCAGAGCATCATCAATTCTACGTACCATGCACAGGCACTCTACAAGAATGGTGTAACACTTCAAACCAGGCCTCATGCCTTCTTTAACCATCCTTTCGAACAAATCACAAGCTGTTTCAATTTTACCTGCTTTCCCAAATCCATTAATAAGAATATTGTAAATTGCACAGTTTGGCTCACATTGGTAGTCTGAGATATACTCGAAGAGTTTCATCGCTTCCTCCAATCTTCCAGCCTTCAATAGACCATCTATAAGAGGGCCATATGTACAAGGAGTGGGAGAGAAATTAGCACTTACAAGATCATAGTATAGATCTAATGCTTTGTTTAAGTTGTTCAAGCTATTAAATTTCGCAAGGGCAGAAATGATGATATTATGGGTTACTGCACTAGGCTTGCAACCCCTAGAAAGCATCTCCTTGTAAAGCTCAAAAAGTTCATCAATCTTCCTGGATTTCCAAAGAGCATCAAGCAACAAGTTGTAGGTAAAAATATCTGGTCCACAACCAATATTTTTCATCTCAGCATAAAGATCCCAGGCTTTTTCATTGATATTACATCCCAAAAGTACATCCATCAAGCAATTATATGTTTCCAAGGTCGGGTGAATTCCCAAGGTTTTTATGAATTTGTAAAATAAATTTTGAGCATCTATGGCCTTGTTTCCCTTACACAGTACTCCGACTAGTGGTAAAACTATAGTCATTTTGGCAAATCGAATTGCATACCAACTTTTCAGCAAATAAAATGGCTTTTTCTAATTTGGTTTGAACTAGAATACCATCCATTAATTCTTCCCAGAATTGTTTGCGTGTCTGTAAACAAAATTTGTGTGCGAATTCCATGACAATCTTAACAGCATCGTCAACCCTCCCAAGCCTCAAAACACCAGGAAGGAGGGTGCACAAAGTTACTTGGTCAGGGTAGAGAAATTTTTTCATCCAATGCATCATCTGTTCTATCTTCTTTTATCAGACCATAATGATGGTGTTATAAGTCAGAACATCAGGAAGGCAATTCACTGTTGTTATTTTATATCGCATCTTCAAGGCCAAATCAATCGGGTCATTCTTGCAAAGACAATCAACGAGTGTGTTAAAAGTTACTATGTTTGGGGGACATCCACATTCTGTCATACTGTCAAACAATTAAAGTGCCTTTTGAAGCTTTCCCTCTTTCCCCAAGCCAGCAAGTAAAGTGTTGTGTATCACTACTGTGGGAGCAAGCTTCGTATCATTCATTCTCCCAAACATTTCCCATGCTTCATCAACCCAATCAGCCTTGTAAAGTGTGTCAATTAAGGGATTGACTATAATTACATCAGGCTCACACCCGTTGCCCATCATCTCAAAAAGATGCTTTAAGACTTCATCTATTTGCCCCACTTTGCTATAGCAGTTCATCATCATATTATAGGTCACTGAATCTGGAGCAAGTCCACAATTTTGAATCTCACTGAATATTTCTTTTGCTTCTCTAATCCTACCCATTTTAGCAAGACTATATAAAGAAGCATTACAAGGTATTATACTTGGCACAATTCCTCTACTTCTCATTTTCTCGCAAGTGTCAAGAGCATTTTCAGGATCACCAGACTTTCCATAATAGTCAAAGAAAAGAACATGCGTATAGGCTGTAGGTTCAACACCCAAAGATTTCATATTGCTGAAAAGCTCCATTGCCTCATCCAACCTTCTCAACCGCGGAAGTCTGGAGAGAGTGTTGTAAGTATGAAGATTGGGAGAAATTCCTTCAGTGCTCATGACGTCCAACATAGCAAAAGCCTGATCAACATTCCCAGATTTGCATAAAGCATCAATAAGTATGGTGTAAGCAACCATCAGCTTCCATTTCACGCCAGAGTTTCTTCACCACACCCAACTCACCACAGTCACTGAGCTTGTCCATTAAGGTAGTGTAGGTTATTCGATCAGGCTTGTGACTGCTAGTTCTCATCTTAGTATATAACTACGTGGCTCTATCAAGTTTCCGTGCAGCACAGAGCGCATCAATTAAAACTGTGTGAGTAACAACATCTGGTCCACATCCATCATCTTCCATTTTCTTCAAAATCCCATAGGCATCGTCAATTTTCCCAGCTCTCCTACATATAGTATATGAATAAATATTTGGCCTCAAACCCAACGTTTCCATCTCTTCTACGGTTCCAGTATCCCTTCTCTTCCCCAAGGCCACCATTAGTGTTGAGTAGGTCTTCATGCTAGGCTTTATTTCTTCTGTGACCACTCTTCTGTAAACCTCCAAAGCCTCTCTACAAGAACCAGATTGGAGCAGTAAATGAATCAGTCCGTTATATGAACATGCATTCAAGACAAACCCAGCTTTCCTTCTTTTTCCAAGTGCAAACGGTGCCTGCCGAATCCCTCCTTTGACAGAAAGAGCTCTGAAAATGATGGAGCATGTATTCAAATTTCTCATGACAATCCGCTTTTGCATCAAATCGAAGACAAAAGCCATATCCCCAATCCTATTGTGAATCCTTGAGAACTCAGGCATGTAATTGCATGCTTCGGTCATATGCACAAAATTAGGCAACCGGGTAACTGAGTTAAAGTAGGAAAGAGCAGAATTAGGTTCCCACATTGACTTGGGAACGCTCATAACTTCTTCAGATGACACTTTTTCTCTTCTCTTCTTATTTACCACAACCACCTCATGTGAACAACTCGTTCCAATGCCCACTTGCTTTATTCCATGTTTCTTCCTATTCATCGAAGAACCACGGGGTAAAATCTTCATATTTACACAACTGCTCCGTCTCGACCAGCCATTATAGTTAAAAACGTAGATATTACCATCCGTAGAGGCACAATCATAAGATATACTAGTATAATCCTAAGACACATGCTTGAGCAGAGTATTAGTACTGCCATGGAAACGCCGCAGCAGCAGCAGCAGCCGTAGTAGAAATAAGGGAAAATCACAAACAAGGATCTGGTCCCTTCCTATAATTTAAAAAATAATGCTTTGACAAGGATGCGCTAACGTGGGCGTGAAAGAGGAAGGGAACAGTGAACACAGGCTTCCATAAGCTGGAGATAGATATTCAGGATGATCGTCCGCATAGGCGTCCATAAGCTTTTTACATTTTGGAAAACTTAGCCACGATCTTAATGGGAGACAATTTCATCTTTTGGACTCGTGTCGTGTGGGTGTGGTTACCTTCAATTTGTAATGATAATAGGGAAAATAACAACAGAGGATGGACCGTTAAAACAAAAAAAAAATATATATATATATATATATATTAAAAATTAAATAAATACTTATCAATTCAGTAGTCTTTTATTAATAAATAATTATTTAGGTCTTAATAATAATTTATTTTAAATTAATAATAATCTATTTAAACTTTTTTCATCTAAATTTTGATAATAACTTATCAGATTAATATAAGTATCTTTCCATAGTCTTTCATCCCCATTTTCCCACGATAATAACAGGACCCGACTTCTCTGTCTAATGTCTAGTGGCAACCCCTCCTCTCCCTTACAGGTAACTCTCTTACACAAGACTTTTTACGTAATTTTCCCAAATATATAATTTCGTGTTTTATATTTAATAAATTGAAATTATATTTATTCTTTACTTATTATTACTGAAATTTCACAATTTACAAATATAAAGTGATTTTGTATTTTATAAATAACAGACTGAAATTATATTTATTATTCACTTACAATCACAACTTCATAACTTATAAGTAAAAAATTTTAATTTACAAGTTATATTTCATATTTTGTAAATATAAATGTATTTTTTTATATAATTTGATATATTTGAACAAGGAGAGCGTCAAATGGACCAAAATCTAGAATATTGTAATTATACTCTTCACATGAGGGAAAAACCATAGATATTTTTTTTATTTTAATCTGTCTCACCTTTTTTAATTCCAAGGAAGGGAAAATAAAAAAAAGGAAATATTTATAATTTATTTAATCGGGTACTATGTAACACCATCAAAACTTGTAAATCGATTTTTCATAAATTATTAAAACCATTATCATGGTAGAAAATTTTCTTACCATGATACATCCAAGACATAACACAAGTCTTAAAATATCCAAAAAGGCAATTAAAATCATGAGGGACAGACATAATCCTCATAGCATGATATTCAAATCAGATCATAAATCAAGAGGGACAAACATAATTCTCTTGGTCATATAAATACTTTTAATAAAAAGGATTAGAGTTTACATACTTCACAAAGAAGATATGTCTTAAGTTGGCACAAGATACATTGTATAATTTAAAATAAGAGGCAACGTAAAAGATGGTGTCTCATATACCATAGTTACACCTCTGATGCTTTCTCGGTTAGACTCGCTCCTGTAAAAATATTAACCACGGGGAATAAGACTTAAAAGTCCCAGTAATCAAAAATTAATATGTAATGATGCATGCGGTTGTAACTAATCATGCGATTGCTAAGTGGGCATACAAAACATTTAACCGAACAATATTTTCAAACAAACCGAACAAGTATTTAATTTGCATGACTGCACCTTATATCCTCCTCTCGCCATGCTCGGACGCCAAATCACCCGGCCAAAGGTGAGTTAGACCAAGCGACACGCCACTCATTGGGTCCAATGAGGGCTTACCAAGTGGTAATAATTAATCGAACAGAAATTCTCATTAACACCATATATTAAAATACCCTGACAAGTCATGCATCATTCAAATATCCAAACAGGAATGTATCCGAACAATAATATCTCCTCATGATAAACAAAAATAAATTTTTAACCCACTTGACAATGATTTCAAACAAGTATATAATAGTATTTATTTTTAATAATTCATAATTTTTTCAAACAACAAAACAACACATGACCATTCACAAACACACCTACCACAACACATTAATAATGGTTACCTTGTGTCTTGAATAACAAGTTCCCCTTCACAACTCCTTTTTCACGACTATCTTTGTCAATATAATCTACATAATTATTTCACAATACTATATATTAATTTTACATTAAAATAAATAACTCTAATTTAAAGAGTTAGAAAGTCTTAGATCTATAATCTTATATTAACACTAATTTAAGATTTATGCCTCATTTAACTTCCCAAATTCTTTTCTAAAATTCTCGTACCCTAATAAACTATTTTTTTTATCCTCAAATCACTTCTAGTATCACAATTTCATTCTTCTATATTTTAAAAATTCATCCAAAAATAAATTAAAAATTTCAAAATTATCCTGAAGCCTCAAATCACCTTTCTATATCCTCAAAAATACCTATTCATACTTAAATAAATATTTAATAATCAAAAGTTCATCCCTACATCTCATATTCGACATAAATTCAACCATATAGATCTAGAGTTTAACTCAAAAATTCTTAAACATGAATTTCAACCTCAAAAAAATATTTTATAATATTTATTATATCCCTAAGAGTTTTAACCTATATTTTTAATCTATCATATCATCATATTAACTATCCTATAGAAAAATCTTAATCAGAATATTTACTCTATCCTACAAAATAATCATATCACTAGAAAGCTAATATTATTTAAAAAATAACTATAAAATTCATTTTGTAATTAAATAAATTTTTAAATGCTAATCTAAACAGGAAAGTTAGAATATACCTGAAAAAAAAGAAAATAATCCCTCTTATAAGAAGACGCCGAGCAACGTGAGAGGAAGAGAGAAAAAATAATATAAAAATGAGATTTTAGGTCCCACAATTATATTAAAAAAAACTATAGGTCTGAATTTAATTATTCAAACTTTAGGCCATTACTTGTAATTTTCACAAATTGTATCTTGAGCCCTTAGTTGTAATTTTCACAAATTGCATAAATATTTCTTGTGCTTCACTGACACGGGCTTCGCTTCCTTTATATAGTTGAGGAAACTTTTCCTCTTCCCACATCTAACCGATGTGGGACTAACTCCCATCTCTCTGTTTTTTTTTTTGCTTTCACCATTTTTTTATCACGCACACCAAAAAAAATTATTTATATATTCTAAATTTTAAAATTTTATCTTAACTAAATATTTCTTATGTAATTTTAAACCTAAATTTTTAATTTATAATTAAATTTTTAACCATATTATTATTTTCAAATAACCTCAAATAATATAAATTCCTATTATTAACTTAAATTTCATATTTTTTTTATCTAAAAATTAGGATGTTACATACAATACAAGTATCATATTTTAACTTTAGTTCAACGCATTACAAGCTATTACTTATAAGTAACTAGTCTTTTTTACTACATCTGACTTTGTTTTACATTTGTTTTTTGCTAAAAGCTTGCTTTACATTTTTAAGTTAAGAATGAGGTGAGATATGATGGGTGGGAGATTCTCAATCTCACACGTTACACATACCAAGGATTCAAAAACTGGATTGACGGGTCAAACATTTTATTGCTTTAACCATTTTTGTTTGTTATTCAAGATATTTTCATAGCCGGCAATTGTGAAAACTAATTTCCCAAAAAATGTAAATATCATTTAATGGGTTGTCATTTTCCAAATTGGTTTAAGTATCTTTTGCTATATGCATATGGATTTTGCTATGTTCCTTCGAAGCCCCCCTCCTTTAAGGCTCCGCTATACCTGCAACAAAATCTGAATAATTTAAACAGTTTAGATTTAATGTTTTATTTTTTAAATATAAAAAATTATAATTTTTTTAACCAAATCCGATCACCAATCTTGACAATCTAAATTTAATATAAACTAGTTAATCACCTATGTGTTGTATGGGATATTATTTTTGCAACTTCTTCTAATTATTAGATGGTGGCAAATTGTGCATACATTAAGTAGTTATATGCCTAAAATAATTATAAGACATAACTAAATGATTGATATTTAAGAACTACGTCATAAAAAATTGTGGTGATAATATAATAGATAAAATTTAAACACTTATTTAACGATGGACCCAACAGGCTATTGCAGCAAATAAAGAAAGATAGATAATATGTAAAAACAAATTGTGGATGAATGCAACAACTTGTTATAGAAAACGGTTAAAAAATAAAAAGTATAGCACCTCAATAAATAGATGGCTATCATACATTAGTTAAATTGTTGAAAATCTTCTTGTAGACTACATTTGTAGTAACATTTGTGAGCTTACCATCTGCATCAAGAATTAATATCCTCAACCCTTCCCTTCTTTGCACTCAAGATACAATAACATATAGCTGCCAATGAGTAAAGACAGATTTTGGTAAGTACAGTCCAATGCCAAGTAAGTTTTGACCCTATATTTTGTTTATGATTATAGCAAAGGACAATATAATTAAAAATTGTCTTATGAGAAGAGTGAATGACAGTCGAGAGTTAGAAGGTCATATATATCAATCCTTAGAATGTTGACCTTTATCCTAACATTTGATTCTGCAATTATTTGTACTTCTAGAATATGTTTTCCTATTCGAGTAACAATTAGACACATGTCATTATAGAGACCAAGAGATTTATCAATATTTCTTGAAAGTATAATAAGAGCTTCAACTTATGATTTGGGAGGCCAAATATTGATATTGAGTTTGCAAACTTGCTAGAATATAAATCATCCATCAAGTAAATGTTTCCATCTTGCGTACACACACTATATAAGCTTAAATAAAACACCTCATATTTAGGAATCATGGATAACATATATTCATTAACCTCATCCACTATAGAAAACATAAGTGCTAGTATGGCCCTATCTCAAAAATAGTAAAATGTTATAGGTTCACCAGAACATTCTAGTAAAATGTTATTTTGGAACAGTGATCTCTATCTCCCCATTAGTATTTTCCACAATAATTTTGTCTCCTATGATATGATCCATTGTGCAAACTCATTAAGCTCTTTATTCATCTATGAAGAATTTGTTAGCAATAATCTCATGTTCTTGGTTAGAGTCATCAATCTACAATCCTTCCATATATAAAATGAGTTAATGGAAGCAAAAATGATGTCCTCCTGCACACCTCTAGTTATCACTAGAAGGATTTGATGAAAATCCGCACAAAATGCAATAACCTTACCACCTAATGGCATGTCAACGACAAAAACATGTTGAAGCTTTAGGACATCCCTCAATGTTCTATCAAATGATTCAAAGCAATACTTGCTTGCCATAAGTGCTTCATTCAATATTATAAGTGAAGTGTGAACTATCAATTCTGTAGGGTGACCACCTTGTTTTATGTTACAATTGAATCTTCGTTAATTGCACGAGGTATACAAAATTGAGAGCGGAAAGTTATTCCATCATGGAGCAGTTGTGAGGTTATTCCACTTGAAACAACATTTAGAACAATCTTTTCACTTGATCTTAGAGATATTGACAAAGTGTCACTACTAGAAAAATTAAAATTTGTAATGAACATTTAGCGACGGATATCTAATTCATCACTAATTATAGGTCTTAGTGATGAAAATTTTGTGATGAACTAAAATCTGTCACTAATTACATAAATTAGTAACTTTTTTGGATTTACAATAATTAATAAGCAATTAAATAAAGACATATATATCTTTTATATATTATCTATTTCATAACAAATTCTTGTTATTAATATTATTAACACATTAAAATCCACATATATTGATTTTATTAGAGAAGAATATATTAAGTATATAAGGTTACTTAAGTATGTGAGTCTTGCCATTTTTTACTAATCAAAATGCCATATCAATATTCTATATATAAATTAAATACACCCATATGATCTTAAATATAAATAATTTAATATTGGGTCAAATGATAAATGTAACACCATATATTTAATAATTCATAATAGCTTGTTGCAGTCAACTAATCAAACAAAATAAATTTTAATTTTTTTTTCCTTATATGAGAAACACATTAAGATGGGCAATTGAACTTTAAATCTAACAAATACGGGGCTAAAATCAAACGTATTTTGGGGGTTGGAAATCAGTATTTATTAAATGGTCAATAAAAAAAGACTGATATATTCACAATACTTTGCAATCACTTTATTTTAAAAAAACAACAAAATCAATGTGTGAAGTTTCCAAATACACGCAATGTCAGATATACAAAAAAATCATGGCCGGTGAAGATAATTATCTTGCCTATGATAAATTATTGTGTGTAAATGAAGATAAATCAAAGAAAATATTTACATTCTAAAAAATTACATAGACAATCAAATGAATTTCTAAATTGTTGATTAAATAAATGGCCAAAGTATAATAATATCTTATAATGATAATTGAAAATTTGAAATTATATACATACACAGTTTCCTAAAATAGATAATTTATTGAGGACGGTCAAACTCCTCATTGGTAATCAATTTTTAGAAATGCCAATTACTAAATATAAGATCACATATTTATTAGGTAAAAAAGCTAGCAGAGCAAAGTAATGATTGTAGCCAACAAATCACATTAATAATGTCAATTGACATAATATCCCATGTTTTGTTTAACATTTATATAAAAATTGGATAATTTTAAATTAGTCAACAACATAACCCATGATATATTATACTCAATGCCATAAATTAGTACCTAGAGCATGTTGGCTTTTGAAAAATGGCTCTTTACTTTCAAGCTAGATCACAATAAATATAAAATATTAAAGGTTAATATATAATTTAGACCCTGAATTATAAGTTCAAGAGTGATTTAAACTCTAAACTCATATTTAATAGATTTTAAACCTTAAACAATTAAACTTGGAGTAATTTCATCCCCACAGTTAAATTATTTTAAAAAATGGAGCATAATGTGTAATTTTCCTTAGATTCTACTCTCCCACTCTCTTCTACCCTCCTTTGAGAAAAAATTGCACATTGGTCTCTATTTTTTAAAAGTTAACAAACATTTGATTTGATTTAATGGTGGAGGCAAAATTACTTCAAGTTTAATTATTAAAATTCAAAATATATTAGATACAAGTTTACGGTTCAAATCACTACTAAACTTATAGTTTGGGTTCAAATTGCACATTAATTCTAAATATTAATTTAGCATGTTTGAGTACACAATATAGAAGATGAAATTTTTACTTGGAGTTAAAGCAGAAAACTAATGAAAAAAATAAAAAAAAAATCAAATCCACATCACGTGCCCTTTTGTTTCAACTTAATTATCTAAAGAAAAAAATAATTTTTTAATTATTCCATGAGTTTTTATTATATTTGTTTAAATTGTTAAAAAAAATCAAAATTTGATACAGTAAATAAAAGAAAATGTTTAAAAAATGTGGGATATACAAAAATAAAAAAATGAAAAATAATTAAATAAAAAATCATTTTTTAAAACATAAATCAAGAAAGATATTATAAATTTTAAAAATAAATAATTAATAATTACTTTTTTATACAATAGAATAATGTATGTTTTTTTATAAAATAATATATTTATGTGATTTTTCTAGCGTTATTTATAAAATAAATGGTTGTTAGTCTCAACGTTATTTTGAAATGGTTGTTATTTAAAAAAAATGTTTGTTATTATAGAAAATAATATATTTACGTGATTTTACTGATGTTAATTAATTATAAAATGAAACACTCATTTAATAACAATCATCCATTACACAAAAAGACGTGCAAATCATTTATTAGTTAAGCAATTGAACAATGAAGAACCATGACCTACAATCATTAATTATTGTGAAAACAAATTGGTCAATATCTCATCCACGATATTTGACACGATGAAGATCAAAAATACCTGAAAGATATTTTTTTATTAGAAATGTAACTATTATAAAAAGATATATATATATATATATATATATTTAACAGTAAAACATAACAGAACTAAAGAGGAATATAAACTACTTATGAGAAATCGTTGATGTTGAAGCAATCTCTATTTAAGAGATTTAAACATTAATGTAGGTCCAAGAAATTCCTCCTTACCCAGCTTGAAAGAGATGTCCACTCCACAAAAATTTTGCTAGTCCTTTGTAATACAGCTATTAAATGTTGGACCAAAAATCTTCTAAATGTATCACGCAAAGTATCTGAAAATCTCGATACAACCCATGAAACTTCGACCCTAGCTTGCATCATATTTCCCTAATGAGTTCATCAGAGAGTTAAATAAATAATATGAATACTCACTCAAGCTATATAATTGATTGAAGAAAATGTAGCAATAAGAAATCTCAAAAATAGTGAAAGGACCATACATTGATATCACACACAATGAAGTTAAAATTTGGAAGTAAGTTTTCAAATTTCCTTGAGAAAACATCATGAACTCTAACAACCTGTAAATGGATTGATCAGTAGCAACGGCCTTCCCGTGACTTAGATAACAGTTAAACATCGGCATAGGGATCCATCGCACATATAAATCCTGAAAAGAATGCCGAATGGAGGAAGCGATGGATGAAAAACAAAGTTGACGAAGGCTTAATAGTCTATCTACTAGTTATATTGATAAGCTGATGAGATTTAGAATACAATTGAATTCCATGGTGCAATTAGCATGACGATTTGAAATTTGAATCTTGAGGTAATAATGACAGAGATTTTTGTAAAATCAAAAATTTATTATAGCTACATAATATACATCTATGTAAACAATGACAAATATACTAGCAACAGTCAACAACGCTCACATGAGAAACACACCATATTATATCCAATGATTTGGAGTTGACCATTAGGCAGGGTAAATTTTGAATTGTATTCCATTCATTAAATGGGGTGGATTGCATGGCTTGTTTAATGCATAATATTACACCAAAAAGTAAGCCTTAATTAACGGGATAAATGGAAAACTTAATTGCCTAGATAAAATATATTTTATTTGTGCAGAATTATATTTCAACGTCCACGTGTCATCATAGGAGACAAAGGTGGAGCTGACATATGCTTTAGGTTCCTGATTATATATATATACAGATGGTCCAAATTTAATAATTTAATTTTTTTTATAAATTAACTATTCAAACAAATATATTCTGGATAGTAGATTTAATATGAATTATCCACATGTAATATTAATTCTTTTTTATAAATTGACTATAGATTTAATATGAATTATCCACATGTAATATTAATTCTTTTTTATAAATTGACTATACATATTAACTATCCACATTTAATATGTATTTACTAGATAAAAATCTTCAATCTAGATCAACTTTATTAAATTTGATAAATACAAACAATAGGTAAGAGCACTGTGAGTCCTTCATCGAGATCAAGAGTCAAGAGGGAAGAGAAGCCAAGATCATGAGGAGAGGCCAAGAGGGAGAGTAGATTTACAAAGTTGAATAGTGTGCTTAGGGTTTTTTAAAGGTGCTAAGCCAAGCAATGCATTTGAAGTGGGGAAAAGAAAAAAAGGAAATGGAGTCAGGAGAGTCACCCAATAAGGGATCCAATAGTGTTAGGTCCAATCCACAACATGGTAAAATGGCTTGACTAACTAAGCATGGGTCCTTGAATCCTTCAAAACTCGAAACTACTAGCCGGACCGTTACCTTACATGAAACCATGATCTAAACAAGCCTAGAATCTTGCAAGATTGCGACTTTCACCTATGAATATTTTGAAAAAACAAACTGGTAGTTGCAAACAGACAATACAGCTTTTGCGCAATATAAATAGGAGAACAATAGTAGAGAAGTAGGGATGCAAAAACACCTTGAAACTCTTAAGATCTCTATCAATTATTAGCCTTTAGCCTTAATGTACCTTTGTAACATTCGAGAAGTCTAAACTCAATTAATTAAGTTAATGAGGATAATTAGTGAATTGATAAAGTGTGCAACCAAAAAGGTCTAATTAGTATATTTGATTGTGTTTTTAGCCCAAGATGCGAGTCTAAAGTAAAGTTAGGCCATTAGGGCAAGGAAAGAAGAGGAAAATTAGAAGAAAAGTCCTTTGTGCCACATGCTGTGACGTGTGTGTGGTTTGTCGTGAAGCACAGAGGCATATTCACAAGGAAAGGCCTCTCTGTGCCATGAGCAATGGTGGAGGGCTACGTGCACTGCAGTGCACGGCCAAAAATTTAGTTAAATCAATTCGCATTTGTGTGAAAAATCAAAGAAAAGGGAAAGGAGAAAATGAAGACATGCATAATGCTTTGTTAGGGCACATATATTGGGACCATTGATGATATTTTAAAGCTTCTCAACACTTAAAGTAAGATTACTAACCCTATCTCTTTCCCTTTCCTTCCATCTTTATGAAGAGTTGAGTCAGAATATGAGTGTTAACTGTAATTTTTGGTCCATATGAACTATGGGTCCGAACTCATTGATTAAAATGGATATAATAAGACTTTTTTAGGGTATCTAAACCTAATATTAATGGTTTTATGAGTGGTTAGTAGTTGGGAGCCATTAATATGCAACTTTTGAAATAAATAAGGTGGTTGAGAATATTTAATGTTCATTAATGATATTTTAATAACTCATTAATGACTATGGGTCAATAGAACTTACTAATTTAATTGGGTATGATTGGAAGTGCATTTATGGTTTTGGTAAAAAAATGGAGAATGTAGAGTTATAGTAGTGAAAGTTGTTAAAAGTAGAGTAATAATTATATCCTTGTGGTATGATTGTAGAGTAACTCACTTGGCACCATTCGAGCTTACAAAGAAGCTTTAGAAGTTGGTTATTATAAGGGGTAAATTTTTGACCTCTCAAAGGTTTAAGGTAATCAGGAAAAATTTAATTTATATAATTGTAGGTTAATTAGATTATTGTTGAAATTAATGAATTGAAACTTGTTTGATGTTTAAAAAGTTATTGATGCAATTTTGGCAATGTGATATATGATACATGAAATTGCTTGGGAAAATGAGGAATTTTAGGCATGATGCATAAATGTGTTAATGTTGATTATTGACGATGCAATATGATGAAAATGTACTACATGTGTTATATATTATGTGGAGTCTATTGGGAGAGTAATCAATATGAATATGATATATGATTGTGAATTTTGTCATAAGTGCATAATATGTGTCAAAATGTACCTTGCATGATCATTGGTGGGAATTCGCTTAGGGAGAGGAGTAGTTGGGTAAATCCACATGATATTACGGTGACCATTGGAATCAAGAGCATGCCTTGACATTGACCGTTAGAATTAGGAAGTAGCCCTTATTCCATGGTTGATTTCGGACTGTCCCATTTATTTCATAGGGGACTCAAATCTAACTAGTCTCTAGCAGTTCATGAGGAGGCTAAATTAGCGGTATGAGACCCCATGATTGTTAGTATTAGAAGAAATTGTGATACGCAATTGAGTGAGTTAACCCTAGGTCAATAGCTCTTTACAAAGGGAAGGCTGAGTTAGTCTGTGATAGACGTAATCACTTAATAGACACCGATTTCATGTTGAAAATAACAGGACGATATAAGACTAGCATTTAATCATACATTTAGTTCCAGCTATATGGTTGTTATTATTATGGTCCAACATGCATTAGGGGGCACATGGTTGATATTTTTACAACCCCAAGTTGTGCATGATGGCTAATATAACGATAATATATGTTTTTATGCCCGGTCACATGGTTGTTATTGTTGTAGTTGTGGCTATGTTTGTCATATATGTGTTATTGTCATTTGTATATATTTTTAATTGATATGAGACTATATAGATTAAGGTGGAAGTTGGTTACCGAGTGGTTGTACTCACCTTCAATCTTCAATATTTTTAAAATTTAACTCATCAGATCTAAATTAGGGAAAGCATACTGAGGCTTAGGATTTTGATGTAAATCCTCTTTCTATGCCTCTTTACTTCATTTATGTGTATTTTTGTTGATGAATTGCCAACTAGGACTCATTCATCAATTTTTGAGCTACTTGCACTAATATTGTGTACAACTTATGTATTTTATGATCTGGGTTAGTGAATTATAGTTGTAAACCTTGTATAGGACCAAATATTTGTGCAAGTAGTAAAAATGTGTATTTTGGATAGTTTGGAATGAAGATGAATAGTTTGTGTGAGAATTTACTCCTCCTTGTGTTTTATAAAATTTAAGGTTGAGTGGTGAATTTGTGTTATGTATGCATTTATATGATTTTGATATGTTTTATGAGTCTTATATGGTTCGTTGAGTGTGATTAAGTAGTTGGTGTAAGTTTTTGGCACTAATGTGTGAGCTTGGACACTATTGTTGTAAATTATTGTGAAAAAGGAGTGGAAATAGGTTTGGCTGTATGACTCTTTGTAGAAAATGAATTTAAGGGTGAAACTTATGCCATTAGCTAGAATTAGAAAAAAGCTCTATGTAGATATTAAAATCACCTCAATCAGACGTTGGATGGAGTTTTGGGACGCATCAAAAGTTCACTCCCAATGCTGTCATGTGACAATAGAAGTTTGTTGTTAAAGATTGTGTAATACGCCACGGCACATGGCACCTCATGCCGCAGTATATGGCACAAAGACTCATGGGCTATGGTGCACATGTCAATTTTTGCATAATTCACAACTTTGAGTTTTAAATCAAATGATTTGGGTCTTACTTAAATCTCAGGCTTCTACATTGTTTTAAAACTCTAATTTGAGACTATTGAAAAGTGTCTAGAAGTATTTTAATGTTAAATTTCTTACGGTCCCATTGCAATTATTTGAAATTGTTTCCTTCATTTGTAATTGTGAAAACTTGGTTATTCTAATTGCATAGTTTTATCAAATGGTAGATCATATTGATTTATAGGAGATTGGGAAGGATTAGTGAGGGTAACCTTACTAGTCTAACATAGGGAATTACAACCTTCCAATTTAGTTTATCTTATCAATTTAACTATTATAATTTCATGCCCACACACACTATTTAATCAAACTTGTTTCATTCTGTCTAAATTTACATCTCTGCATTCGGGTGAATTAAGGTAAGGGAACCTAAGAACCCATTTTATTTGAGATTCAGTGTCTTTGGCATGCTTAGTATTCAATTGTTTGGTTTATTTTCCTCCTAAACATGAATAATCAACATCCAAACAAGCAAAATCAATGTCCCAACAACAAGGTGGAATCGAAGTAAAAGTGGTTATAGGATTAGTAGCTTACTAGATTTCTTGCTTCACCATATCCTATATTTTCTTCTAACATGAGAAGTTGTAGCCATAAGCCTCTTGTCCAAGAGGTGTGATAAGTGCATATTTTATAATTAAATAGGTATAGATTTTAGTTTGAATTCGATTATATTTATTAAGATTTCATATCTATTTAATTGATATTTATATATTTTTCCCTCATCACTTAATTATAAGACAAAAGGAAATTTTAATACAAAATCCACGCATATCTTTTTATTTTTATATTTTGCAGAGAAAAAGAATAAATCAAATAGAAGGAAAAGAGAAATATATATATATATATATATATATTAGAGTCTCATATCGACAAGGAACAAAAGAAGGAGCCTTCACTTTAACTATAAATACTTCCTCCATCAAGAGAGAAGGCATCCAATCACTTATCTGAGTACCTCAAGAATTCTCTCTGAGATATTTAGAGCTTGTAGAAGCATTCTGAAAGTTAAAAGTGAGATCATTGAGGAGTTTCATAAATTATAATTATTTCTTTTCTACTCCTTAATTTTCTCTGTGATCATTTTTCATGATTGAGAATTTTAGAATGGTTTTATTTGATTTTACTATGTGTTTTTAAATTACCTAGTTAGGGTAAGGATGTAATCCAATTAGGGAGCTAGTTTTCTATTTCTTTTTTTTTACTCTTTACATTTATATTTATGAATATTTTTGCTTTTTCCCAATTATATTTATTTTTCTTATTATTCATATTGATTTAATGACCGGTTACCATTTAATCAAATCTATGGGTAATCTTGATGAACTGGGAGATGAAGAAAGAACCTAGATCTAGAGAAATAAACATAAATAACTAGGCTAGGGATGGTTCTAGAAATTTATGGTGACTTAAACTATAGCTTCATGATTTAATTAGTTGTTTGGGTATCGTGGGAACAAATTCAACACTAATTAAAAAGGGACTAATAATTCGGCAGAATATTAGGACACTTTAGGAATAATTGTCACTATAATTGATCCGAGTCAACTCAAAGGGTAGAAACTAGCAACCTATAGGGTGAATCCTGAACCCCAACGCTTCAAGTGATTGCATTTTTATCATCATTATTTTCTTGATTTATCTTTATTCCTTATATTTTTATCCAAATTATTCATTTTATCTATTTTTCTCGAAGTATTAATTATTTAAATTAATAAAAGTGTAACTTCTCTATGGGTTCGACACCTGGAATACTTCACGTAATTTATTACTGTGATCTCATACGCTTGCAAGAACGATCAAGTTTTTGGCGCCATTATCAAGGAAGTCATAAAATTACTAACTATTTAATTTTTAATTCATTTTAATTTTAAATTTTAAATTTTTATTTTATTTATTTTATTTATTTTTTTCTGCAACTAAGAAGTTATGGTGATTTAAATTTGGTTCCTATTAATTTAAAAATTGGTTTTGCAGGAAAAATAGATCTCAAAGAAGAAGAAAGATGGGTGACGAAACTATTCCAGAGCCATTCATTACATTTAGATATATTCAATGCCCATTCATCACATCTAATCCATCATGCATCCAACTGAGTACGAGAGCGCGTAATTATGAATTTAAGAATATTCACGTAAATGCACTAACTAATTTCAACGGGCACCGAACTGAAGATGCCTTGGATTTTATACGAGAATTTTATGCGGTAATTGATACACTACCGCTAAATAATCTATCGGATGATGATTTAAAGCTGCACTGCTTTTCGTATTGTTTAAAAGGAGAAGCTCATCAATAGCTTTTACGATTACCAGAAGCTTCCATAAGCTCTTAGACGGAGATGTATGAGCAATTTATTTTGAAATATTATTCTCATCAAAAGACTTAAGAATTAAGGGATAAAATTCACTTCTTCACACAGCAAAATAGTAAATTGTTCCATGAGGCCTAGGAATATTATAATCTCCTCATAAACCAATATCCCCATCACCAATTCCCACACATACTCTTGATGGATTTTTTTTATAATAGGCTTAATGTTGAATGCCAATCAAAAGTTGATAATGCAGCTCAAGGTGATCCAAGTAATATGATAGCTGAAGAAAGGGAGGAGATTTATAAAATGCTAGCAACAAATTCAAGGCAGAAGGCAGTTAGAGGAAGGAAGGCGATGGTTAATGAAGTTTCAACATCAGATGTCTCATATGAACTACAGGATTTAACAAAGAGTTTAAATATATTATTGAAAAATTCTAGTTCTGTTAATTCCCTTTCTTCTACTAATAATTCTCTTCATACAGGTTGTGATGGTAACTATGTGGAGGAGGCTAATTATATAGGAGCTAATAATGATTAAGTTAATTTAAGAAATGACCCATATTCCAACACATATAACCCTGGATGGAGAAATCATCTAAATTTCTCTTGGAAGAATTCCTCTACTCAGGGGCCACAAGCACATTTAGGCTTTCAACAACCAAGAAACACAATTGAAGATCATGTAAAGAAGTTGGAGGAAGCTTTGGCTCAAATGGCGACTTACCAAGTGAATAGCATGAAGAGAATTACTCAAGAGATTGACCAACTAAAACAAATAGTCACTTCAACTCAAGCTTTTATGAAGAATATAGAATCTCAAATGGGTAATTCTTTGATGAATATGGAGACTCAAATAAGCAATTTGGCTAGCTTAATTACTGGAAAGAATCAAAGTAAACTTCCAAGCAATACCAAAGTCAATCCACGAGAGCAAGTTATGGCAGTCACCATACAGAATGGTAAGGAATCTCAAGAGATCAATATGGAACTAAAAGTGGGCATTCTCCCTTTGAAGCCAAACCTTATATGCCCCCCATTCCGTACCTCGAGTGCCTTCCAAAAAAGATCCAAATTTAGGCTTTCAAAAATCCCTTAAAATGTTCAAAAAAAATTCAAATTAATATTCCCTTTATAGAGGCATTGGCAAAGATACCTGCTTATGCCAAATACATCAAGGAGTTGGTTTTAAACAAGAAAAAGTTAGAAGAATATGCCACGGTTACACTTACAGAGGAGTGTAATGCGATTCTACAAAAAAAGCTACCACCCAAATTGACAGATCCAGAAAGTTTCACTATTCCTTGTGATATTGGTTGTAATATTATTGAAAATTGTTTATGTGATTTGGGTGCTAGTGTTAACTTAATGCCTTATTCTCTATGCAAGAAACTTGGTATAATAGATATCAACCCGATCAATGTGACTCTTCAACTTGTAGATAGATCACTTAGATATCCATATGGTGTAGTTGAGGATGTCACAGTGAAAGTCAGTAAACTTTATATTCCTACAGACTTTATTATTTTAGACATTGAAGATAATTGAAATGTCTTACTAATATTAGGAAGATCATTTTTAGCCACTGGAGGTGCCTTAATTAATGTGCCTAAGGGAGAATTAATATTCAAAATAGATGAGGAAAAAGAGATATTTAAATTTACTAAAACTACTAATCTCCTTATTTTTGAAAAATCTTTATATAGCATACATGTGACACAGGAAGAGGAGAAACTCCTAAAAGACCCTCCCTTACATACTTTAGAAAATAAAGAGGAGGAAATTAGCAATGGAGAAAGGAGGGAGCTACAAAGGCAACCTAAAGATATAGTCACTAGTCCTCGCAAAAGCACTGGCACTCATATATTGAAATCAAATTGGAAAGTCCCTTGCTCGTTAACAAGAACCCTCTCCAAGGGAAAGATGAATATTAGTTGGGATAAGGTGTCTTCTGATTTAGGAGGACAAGGATTTCTACCATACTCAGAAGGAATCTCTTGATTTTTACAGCAGTGTCTAGATATAGACATTAAATGTAGCACTTATTAGGAGGCAACCTAATTTTGTTTTTATTTCCTTTTCTTTGTTATTTTAATTGTTTTAATTTCTTTTTACTGTTTGTTATCTCCATAAAATTTTATTTGATCACTAAAACCCCCTCTAAGACGAATTGCAGGATTACAATGTTTAAAAGGGAGGAGCTTAAAGGTTATCAAAGTCATATCAAAACAAATTAAATCAGGGGTGTTTCAGTTCCTTTATCTTTTTCCTTTTCTGCAAACATTAAGGACAATGTGAAATTTAAGTGTGGGGGAGGGAATCTTGATGAACTGAGAGGTGAATGGTGACTTAAACTATAACTTAACAGTTTAATTAGTTGTTTGGGTATCGTGGAAACGAATTCAGAACTAATTAAAAAAGAGACTAATAATTCGGGAGAATATTAGGACACTTTAAGAATAGTTGTCACTATAATTGATCCGAGTCAACTCAAAGGGTAGAAACTAACAACATATAGAGTGAATCCTAAACCCCAACGCTTTAAGTGATTGCATTTTTATCATCATTATTTTCTTGATTTATTTTTATTCCTTATATTTTTATCCAAATTATCCATTTTATCTATTTTTCTTGAAGTACTAATTATTTAAATTAGTAAAAGTGTAACTTCCTTGTAGGTTCAACATCTAGAATACTCCGAGTAATTTATTACTGTAATCTCATACACTTGCAAGAGAGATCAAGTTTTTAGCTAGGGGGATGAGGGTGGGGCCGAGGGGGGTGGGGACGGGGGGCTAGGAGGAAAGGGATAGGGCCGAGGGGGATGAGGGGCGAGGGGGATAGTGAGGGGACAAGGGCAGGGGCAAGGGCGGGGCAAGGGGAGGGGGCTTGAAAGGGGAAGAGGAAGGACGGGGGCGAGGGTCAAATGGCGGGGCAGGGGAGGGGGTGTCAGTCAAGGGAGAGGAGGAAGGAGATTCTGATGGCGTAAAGAAGAGGAAATAAGGGAGGAGACGCGGGGAGTAAAAGAGAAAAAAAAAATTTGAACCACTTTCTACGACGAGTCACTATTCACCCGCTGTAGAAAGTGATTTTCTACAACAGGTGACTCTAGCCTGCTGTAGAAAATGGTGTTTCTACAGCGAGTGTTATCCACTCGCTGTAGAAGGCTGCTTTTCTACATCAGGTGACTCTCACTCGCTGTAGAGCAGGTGTTTATGCACTCACTGTATAAAGTATTTTTAACAACAGTTGCCTTTTCACCCGGTGTAAATACTATAATACGCGTTGTCAAAATTATAAAATGCCACCGCCTTAACTTTCTACACCGTTTGCCTTTCAACCGATATAAAAAGTACCCCTTAAATTTCATATTTTGTACTAGTGCATGCATGGACTTTGTGTTAGGATTCATGAATGTCATATTGTGCATTCATGAACATTATGTTGTACATCATATGTGTAACTTGTACATTTTATTAAACCTACTAATAAACTTGACATGTACGGACATTCAGTTGACAATGCATGAATATCGTGTTGTGCATCTATCGACAATTATGGATAATGTGTTGTACATTATTTGCATAACTTGTATGTGATATTAAACCTATTGATCAACTGAACATGCATGCACATTCGGTTGATAATTTATGAATAGTATGTTGAGATTGCACGAATATCATGTTATGCATCCATAAACATTATGTTGTATATTGTCTGTGTAACTTATATATTTTATTAATATATTGATTAACTTGACACCCATGAATATTTAATTAACTGTGTAACTTATACATTTTATTAAACCTATTAATTAACTTATCATGCATGGACATAGTGGTAGGGCTAGGACCCGAGTCAAGGGGTGCGAAATAATTTAATAAAAATTAATATTTTTTAAAAAATAATAATTATGTCAGGACTAAAATTATAATAACATAAATAATTTTATCATTATTTTTTATCTTTAAAAATATTATATTGAATCAATTGATATTTTTTATTATAAATATGCATTCCAATATTATTTATCTAACAAATATTTGAGCTTAAATATTTTTAATTTAATTCAAATGGTGCAAAATATTAAGAGTAAGGATACAAAATTATAAATTTTATATATCTCACTTATAATTTTCTTCAAAGTGAGTGATGCATTTGCACTCATCAAACCAATATAACTCTACCATTACATGCATATTCAATTAAAAATACATAAATATTATATTATACATCTATTAACATTACACAATCCATAATCTACATAATTTATACATTTTATTAAATTTATTAATTATATAAACAAATATAAATATTATATTAAAATTTCATGAATATTATATTAAAATTAACGTAAATCACATTCATAAATATTATATTATACAGAATAATACTTTCACTCTCAAAACAGAATTGCAACAAAAATTAATATTTAATTATTAATATTTGAGCTAGAATAAATAATTATATTGAATCAATTGATATGATTTTTTATTATAAATATGTTCTTCATCTTATCTGTATCATTCAAATATTATTTATCTAACAAATATTTGAGCTTAAATATTTTTAATCTAATTTAAAGGGTATAAAATATTAAAAGTAAGGATATATATAATTTTTATATATCACTTATAATTTTCTTTAAAGTGAGAGGTACATTTGCATCCTTCAAATCAATATAGCTCTACCATGGCATGAATATTCAATTAAAAATATATAAATATTATGTTATACATCTATTAACATTATATTATCCATAATCCACATAATTTATACATTTTATTAAATTTATTAATCATAAAAAAATTAAAATATTGTATTAAAATTTTATAAATATTATATTAAAAATTCATGTAAATCATATTATGTATTCATAAATATCATATTACAGATTAAAATTTCGCGCAAGTTCACATAGCCATAAAATTATACTTCCACTCTCAAAACAGAATTGCAACAAAAATTCTTCAACCGCATTATCAAAATTTATTAAACCCAAAATACAAATCTATTTTCAAGGGCTACAGCGTGATTCTCCCCTTCATTTACCGTATCAGCCTGCATTGACTCTCACACCCTCTTCAATCCAATCTCAGTAAATTTCCACCACTGAATTTAGAAGAACAAGAAATTAAATTAAAATCGGGAAGGAAGACAAGAAGATATGAGAAGAAAAACGAGGCTCATATTTCAATCCAAGACCACACACATCAAAACAAAACCCCAAGTGGCAAGCGAAACTTTACATTACAAGCATCCAAGACATTCAATATTTCTTACATATATGACAAACATTCATGAGCGGTAGCATAAACGCGAAATTCTCGCCAAGAAGACGATTATAAACCCAGGAATAAAAGCAGAGCATAAGCAGAGAATTGTCATCCATTATTCTTAACCAGAGATCTCGATGGCCTTAACCTCAGGCTTCTTGACCTCTTCCTTGGGAACAGTCACAGTGAGAACCCCATTCTCCATGGAAGCCTTCACTTGATCCATCTTGGCGTTCTCCGGCAGCCTGAATCTCCTCAAGAACTTGCCGCTGCTACGCTCCACGCGGTGCCACGTGTCGTTCTTGTCTTCTTTCTCCATGTTCCTCTCTCCGCTTATCTGAAGCACACTGTTGTCTTCGATCTCAACCTTGACCTCCTCCTTCTTCAGCCCTGGAAGATCGGCCTTGAACACGTGTGCTTCCGGGGTCTCCTTCCAATCAATCCTAGTTCCGACGAATGCAGAATTTTCCCGGGAAAAAGTTGAGATAGCAGAAGGAGAAGGAAAATCCTTAAAGGGATCCCAGACATCGAGAGAAAAGGGATCGAAAACGCTGCTCCTACGGTCGCCAAAGAAACTCGGGATCAACGACATGTTCGAATTGTGGAGCTTCAAAATTGAAAGAGAGAGCAGACAGAGCGCTGATGCTGATGTGGATTAGTCACGAATAGAAGAATGTTCCGCTGGTGATGGGGAGGGTACATCAGGTATTTAAAAGAGACGGAGGGAGAAATTTAGTACTTTCGAGATCACCTTCTGATATTTCCAGATGGGACTCGTCTTTTCACGAAAATGGAAGCGCCCAGATCCCAGATAATTAATTGGTATTTGGAGCATGAAAACGTTCTGAGAAGTGAAAAGAAATAAAATAAAATGAAATGAAAAATAAAAATATAAATAAAACAATTAAAATTTGGTGAGAAAGGTGAATTATATTTATAAAAAATAATAATTTAATTTATAAATTAAGAGTTATGATTTATGAAATTTTTGAGGATGTGATAATTAGTACATTTATAATATCTAATATTAAATTATTATATAATTTGAATTTTAAATTGTAAGTTTAGGAGTGATTTAAATCCTAAATTTTTTTAAAAAATATATTCTAAAATTTAAATAATTAAAGTTGTGATAATTTTTTCTTATCATTAAATTTAAACAAACGTTAGTTAGTGTTTTAAAAATCAAAGTTTAATATGTAATTTTTACTAAATTTTACTTTCTCTATCCTCTACCTTCATTTAAGAAAAATTAATTGCACATTAAACTTCATTTAAAAAAATTGATGGATGTTTGTTTAAATTTAATGGTAGGATAAAATTATCTTAATTTTAATTATTTAAAATTCATAATGTATATTTTAAAAGTTTATAATTTAAATCCTTCCTAAACTTATAATTTAAAATTTAAATTACATATTAAGTCAATAATGTTAACCTTTATCACACTCATCATAAAAGAAAAGGACAATCTAGTAATTTTAATTTCAATTTTTTAATATATTCCATTCCTATTTTTTTTAGCAACTAAACAAAATCTAATATATTTTTAATATCTTGACTTTTTTATTGATCTTTGAAGTTCATTTATTATTATTAAATTTTATATAAATATGTTAATATGTATTTTATTTTAAGCACCAGGTCTTATTTGTAAGCGCGACACCAAAAGCCACCACAAATTATTTAAGGATAAATTTGACAAATTTAAAATTATAAAATATAAATTTTTCTTTTTTATTTTACTTTTATTTTTATTACATCAGCAATTTATTCCTTCCCCTTCGTGCTGCTTGTCCATTATCCCCATGTTTGAGAAGCTGTCATTTGATGTAAAGAAATTCATTAGCTGAAAAATGAAAATGAAATGTTGAACTCATCTTCATTAATAATGCTCTGGACAATTGCCAGAGTTAAAAGTGACAATTTTAAGTTAGTATTTCTAAATGATTTTATTATTTTATTATTTTTAACTTTAAAAAAGAGTATAATATTTTATCTTTTTTAACATTTCAAATTTACTTAATTAAAAAATATTACACAAAATTAAATTAATTTATCTAGAATAATTTTTACCGCCTCATAATATAAAAATATTATTTTTCCTTTGTCGCTTTGTCTGTATTATGGATGACATATCATTATAGATGAATTAATTCAAATTCAATTAAGCATTTTCCTTGAAGTAAATTAACGGTATGTTAAAGAGACCAGCATTACTGCTCTTTTCATTCAAAAATATAAAATATTTTTAAAAAAATTAAATATTTAAAAATATAAAATATTTTTAGTCTTTTGAGATATAATCATTATCTTTCTTTAAAGTATTCTATTGATAAGGATTTTATATTTATTATAGGTTGTGAGATAAATATTAAAAAATAGGATTAGTTTGAAAGTAAGTAATTATTTTATTGAGAATGAGATTTGATTAAAAATGCCTTATATTTTTAAACACGGTGAGTATACTTTAAAGTTGAAAAATTTCATAAAATCAAATTATATTACATTGAAATATATATATATATATAATTAAAAGGTTAAATATATTTTCTTGAATTCTTTAAAATAAATTGGTTACTATAATTTTATCTTTTTTTATCATTGATTCTTGTACTTTGTTTTTGATATTCTAGGTCATCCTTATTTTTTTCACCTATAATGTTATTCCATCTACTTTAAAACTAGATTTAATTCCTGTGCAATGCACAGAAATGTTTTAGTACATAAAAGATAAAAATAAAAAATTATAAAAGTTTAAAAATGATTTTAGAGTACTTATAATTTAATGTAAAATACATTGTCCACTCTCTTTTTTATTTTAATTACTTCTTTTTAATTTTAAAAATATATACAAACATATCTTAAAATTAATAAATATAAATACAAATGTTTATTTAACTTTTAACTTTTTACTTTTATCCACACAATCATTAGTTGATAATTAACTCATATATATTGAATTAAAATAACCTTTTTGAATAGAAATGTGTTATCTAAAAATTATTCATGTTGTCCCAAAACATTTAAATGATACTCCCTTATTGAAAAATATAAGGTATTCATAACTGAATCTTACTTCTCAATAAAGTAATTACCTAATTTTAAATAACACTATCTTTTTTGCATTTATCCCTATTAAATATCCTATAATAAATATAAAGTTATTATTAATGGAGACATTTTTTTTAAAAAAGACAATGATTACATCTCAAAAGACTAAATATGTCTTACATTTTTTAACATTCAACATTTTAAAAAATATCTTACATTTTTAAATAAAGAGAGTATGTTCTTTTAAATTTTTAGTCATTTTTTAAATTAATAGTTATAAAAATTATTTATTTATTATTTTAAAAATTTTAAATATATAAGTTTGCTAAAATAATATTTCAAACATGCATGTAAAAAAAATTAATAGATTATGAATTTTTTTATTAATTAACAAATATGAATTTAATATAATAAGAGATAGATTAGTCAATATAATTTATTCTTATTTTTATTTAACATTTATAATTTTAATAAATAATTTTAAATTATTTTTAAAACAGTTACTGTTATATTTTATTCTACAATTTATTATCTTATTCATATAAAATTTAAAAGTGATAAATTATTTTATTAGTAATTTTTCATTTTGATTAAATTAAATTTTGAAATAAAACTCATCAAGTTCCTGTGTACTTTTTATACTTTTATCTAAATAATTTTTTTAAATTTTATTGTATATTTAGCACCTATATATTACTATTTTTTATTAAGAATCTTACATCCACGTCTAATTTTTATTTTGGATCCTATATAGCCTTTCAAAATATAAAAAATTATTATATTTTATATCTTATTTAAACTTTTAAAATTAAAAAATGTAAATATATATAGCAAAAAAATTTTCATATGAAAATAAATTTTCATTAATTAAATTATGAGTTCCATATTCATCCCACATTTTCTTTAATGATATGTCCCACACCCGTTATTCTTTATTATGGGTCTCACATACAGTCACTTTTTAAAAAAAAAAAAAATTAAGGAACAATTTCTATTTGACATTGTATTACTCTTACATATATTAAAAAGATAAACATTTTTTAAAATTTCTCACCTCCTACAAGTTGACATATAATTTAACTTATTTTTTTAAAAAATTTTACCGCCCCATATATTTACATGGCTTGAATGATAACTTATTTTATTTTTATACCGACCATTTTATGATATGTTACCCCGTGATAATGCCAAATGTATAAAAAAATGTGCCATCCCAAACCATTTTATCCCCATATAAATTTTAAATTTAAACACATTTTATTTTATAATTCTTTATTTTTAAATAAAAATTTAATTTTATGAATAACAATTTGCTTTATTTTAGAGTTTTTCTTTATCCTTGTGCATAGTAAAATTACAAATAAGGTAGTCATCTATATTAAGAATGTATACAATAAATTGTTTTATTTTTAAACAAAATAATTTAAAAGTTTAGGATTTAAATCGCTTTTAAACCTATAGTTTAAAATTCAAAGTAAAATATTATTATGAAAGTATGAGATATCTTCTATGAGTTAAAGGGTGAAAACAAAGAGATGCGTTGCAACATTATATACATGCATCGCAACTGTTTTTCCTTATGCCAATCACCGCAGCATGTTGCATGTTATCAGATAGCACTCTGCTGTCAAATGATAACATTTTGAGGTTACTATTGACACGCCTTATTTCTCTATTTGATGTCTGAATGAGATGATATAAATATCTATAAAAAAATATTTTTATAAACTTACCAACAACATGAGTTTTTCTTATGTGTTATTTCACACAAGGAAAATGGACATCCTAAAATATTTTCACAACTGTTTATATTTGTTTTAGCTCAAGAATGTCCAAAATCATACGCATGTGCCAAAAAGCCACCACTAATATCTAGAACATGCTCAATAGATTTAAAACTACCTATATAACACACCACATACACATAATCCCACATATTTCTAATTTTCACTCTTCAACCTTTTTTAATACCAAAAACAGAAAGGGAAGTTTTAACATTGCCTAAATCATTTAATTTCAAGTTCAACAACATGACAATATTTCCCGCACTTGCATTAGTATTTTGGCTCTATTAACGCTCTAACAACTTACATACAACATTTTAAGACTCAACAAACATCTCAAAATTTAAACAACAACATAGTGTAAATACAAACAAAATGCATTCTAATTGATAATATTCGAACTATTACACCAAGTAAATGAAGTTAGGAGGCTTTACAGTATAAATATTGGATTCCTAAGCCTCCAAAGCTTTCCATACTTGAGCTAGAGCCTATAAAATATTGAAAAAGAAGAGTAAATACAACCACTCAATAACCAAGGTATGTCAATTATATATAGTTGTATATCAATTGATGAAGGCACATGCATGGGAGTTGAATGCTCAAAGATTTGTGATTACACATAACACAAGTAATAATTTCACAATTTGTTTTGTTAACCTTTTCACAAATTAAATCTTAAGGCACATTGTCATAATATCAACAAACCTATGATAATGGCCCAATCCACACTCTCAATACATGTTATCATAATACATACAACCATGTAATAATATTACAATCACTATCACGATTTGCCATAAACTTATCAACTATGTGACACATTAGATAAAGATATGCATGATCAATTTCTCTTTATATCCTCATTATTTCCTCTAACTAAAACCGTGGCCCATAATATTAGTTAGGATTTTATCTGTAGGACTGAACTACTTAAGTTCATTAATTGTGAGAAGTGACCCTGTAACATCCTGATTTTTATATAATAAAGAAATTGTGGAATTTAGGTTTTGAAAAAAAAATGATAATGATAGGAATTTATATTATTTGAGGTTATTTAGAAATAATATTATGATTAGGTATTTAATTATGAATTTAAAAATTTAAATTTAAAACCACATAAGCAATATTTAGTTAAGATATAATACATAAATAATTTTTTATGTGTGTGTTAAAAAAAAGAGAAGGTAGAAGGAACAAAAAAAAAGGGAGGTGGAAGGTTGTTGTTTCTAAGTCCCACATTGGTTAGATGAGGGAAGAGAAGAGGTGCCTTCATGTATAAAAAGGAGGGGGTGTGTGCATTAGGAAGCATGAGAGGCTAAGATGCAATTTAGAGGAAATTGCAACTTTTGGCCCAAAGGTTTGAATAATTAAATTCAAACCTATAGTTTTTTTTATATAATTTTGGGACTCACAATCCCATTTTTATATTATTTTTCTCTCTTCCTCTCACGTTGCTCGGCGTTTTCTCGCAAGGGGGGGATTATTTTCTTTTTCTTCAGGTATGTTCTAACTTTCCTATTTAGATTAGCATTTAAAAATTTATTTAATTACAAAATTAATTTTATAGTTATTTTCTAAATAATATTAGCTTTCTAATGATATGATTATTTTGTAGGATAGAGCAAATATTTTGATTAGAATTTTTCTATAGGATAGTTAATCTGATGATATGATGGATTAAAAATATAGGTTAAAACTCTTAGGGATATAATAAATATTATAGAATATTTTCTTGAGGTTGAAACTCATGTTTAAGAATTTTTAAGTTAAAATCTAGATCTATATGGTTGAATTTATGTGGAATCTGAGATATAGGGATAAACCTATAATTATTAAATATTTATTTAAGTATGAATAGGTATTTTTGAGGTTATAGAAAGGTGATTTGAGGCTTCAGGATAATTTTAAAATTTAATTTATTTTTGGACGAATTTTTAGAATATAGAAGGATGAAATTGTGATACTAGAAGTGATTTGAGGATAAAAAAATAGTTTATTAGGGTACGAGAATTTTAGAAAAGAATTTGAGAAGTTAATGAGGCATAAATCTTAAATTAGTGTTAATATGGATTATAGATCTAAGACTTTCTAACTATTTAAATTAGAGTTATTTATTTTAATGTAAAATTAATATATAGTATTGTGAAATAATTATGTAGATTATATTGACAAAGATAGTGGTGAAAAAGGAGTTGTGAAGGGGAACTTGTTATTCAAGACACAAGGTAACCATTATTAATGTATTGTGATGGGTGTGTTTGTGAATAGTTATGTGTTGTTTTGTTGTTTGGAAAAATTATGAAGTATTGAAAATAAATACTGTTATATACTTCTGTGAAATCATTGCCAAGTGGGTTAAAAATTTATTTTTTGTTTATCATGATGAGATATTATTGTTCGGATATATTTCTGTTTGGATATTTGAATGATGCATGACTTGTCAGGGTATTTTAATGTATGGTGTTAATGGGAATTTCTGTTCGGTTAATTATTACCACGTGGTAAGCCCTCATTGGACCCAATGAGTGGCGTGTCGCTTGATCCAACTCACCTTTGGCCGGGTGATTTGGCGTCCGAGCATGGCGAAAGGAGGATATAAGGTGCAGTCATGCAAATTAAATACTTGTTCGGTTTGTTTGAAAGTATTGTTCGGTTAAATGTTTTGTGTGCCCACTTAACAATCGCATGATTAGTTACAATCACATGCATCATTACATATTAATTTTTGGTTACTGGGACTTTTAAGTCTCATTCCCCGTGGTTAATATTTTTACAGGAGCGAGTCCGGCCGAGAAAGCACCAGAGGTGTAACTATGGTGTATAAGACACCATCTTTTACCTTGCCTCTTATTTTAGATTATACAATGTATCTTGTGCCAACTTAGGACATATCTTTTTGTGAAGCATGTAAACTCTAATCCTTTTTATTAAAAGTATTTATATGACCAAGAGGATTATGTCTGTCCCTCTTGATTTATGATCTGATTTGAATATCATGACATGAGGATCCTGTCTGTCCCTCATGGTTCTAATTGCTTTTTGAGATATTTTAAGACCTGTGATATATTGTCTTGGATGTATCATGATAGAAATTTTTCTACCATGATAAGGGTATGATAAGGGTTCAATGAAAAAAAATAAAATAATTTGTTGAATTAATAATTTGCAAAAAATCGGTTTGTAAATTTGAGGGTGTTACAGACCCAACTAAAGATTACTGTACTCACTCTTAGACTATAGTTCCCCATTCTCAAATATTTGGGGTGCTGTATACCTTAAGTTAATCTCCTCAATAAATAAGTCCCTTGACAAATTATGAGACAGTCCCTTGACAAGTAGTGGAATAAGGCTAGCCTTCGTGTACCAAAAAGCCACCATAAAGTACCATATGAATTTATTTGCTCCTTTCCTTAGGCGAACTTCCACCCAACAATCATGCAATATTTCATGCTTACGCACATTTTCGTGTGCTTGTAAATCACAATAACAAACTTATTATCTTAATTCATATAACTAGCCTAAGCATGTGAGCAAGACAATCATTTACATTTATCACATATAACTTTTAATTTTAATTTCAATTTCAATCACAAACACATATTCTCCACTTTACTCAATCATCACTTTCACACTATTGAAATCACAGAATTATCAAAACAACACATCCACTTGCTCACTTCTCAACACACTTATAGTATGCAAACATTCAATGTCACTTTCACAAATACAACCAAATTAGGTTAAGTAAAGCCTCATGATATTTTGGCATATTAACAACCACAATATTTAATCATTCCAAACAATTCTTCCATTTTCAAAAACTCACATCAATTAATAAACAAGTATAAAAAATAAATTTTTCTCATTTACCTCAGACCTTTAAGAGATTAAAAGTTTATGTAACATGTATTTTAATTTTAAAGAAGTTTATCTGTATTTTCAAAATAGAGGGGAGGTTTATTTAATTGTTAAGCGATAATAGAAAAGTGATCAATATATTTTACTTTTTTTTAATACATTCTTACTCGGTTATACCACCTCCAGTCAAAAATTATTATTGTTTAAAGTAATGCACATAGATTACGAAATCTTTAATTAATACGATAATATATTACCGTATATTATCGACTAAAATGCCTTCATTTGATAGGGTGAAAGAGAGATAAATTAACATAAAAGATGAAAATAAAAAGAGAGACATAATTGTTTTTTTTTAACCAATGGAGATATAATTGTTAAATAGCTGTACTTTCCCTAAAAATAAAGAGGTTTGCTCTAGAACCAAAACAAAAAAAAAAACAAAAGAAAGGAAAACAACAATAAATATGGAAGGGTAAATAGCTATACTATCCTCTTCATTTCTATTCTTTCTCTCTTCTATTTTACAAATTGATATGAGCCATATGACAATTATTCGTGTGTGAACAATAAATAACTAGGCGTGCCAGAGATGCTGAGTCTCAATTAATAACAAAAAGATCTTGGACTCCCTTACCACAATTCACTCAGATGTAAAAGATACATAAAACTTGGTTAGAACAAGTGTTTCTAATTTTTATTGAAATGTCAAAAAGTTACAAGCCTAAATTAAAGATAAAAACTAAAACTGATACCTAAAAGCTATGAATGTAGGATGTGAGTCTTTGTTGAGTGTTGATTGTCCTTCTTCTATGCTTTCGTATTTTATTTATAGTGTCAGAGTGATGGTAACCTCTCCATTGAAACCTAGAATGTTTGCTAAAGCATTAAGGATTTCGTGAAACTCATGGCACTGTCTTTACTCAGTGTTTTTCATTTTTGCCAATTAGCCCATCTCACCAAGATACTTGGGCATGATAATGCTATTCTCGCGGATTTTGGGATCACTTAGGATCGTGTCTTTATACGCCAATAGTCCAATATTTGCAATTGATGAGATCTCGACATGTTCATCTTGTCGTAGCTTTTTATTGAGCTCGAGACCGACCCCTTTGTTCAGATTGAGTCTGACTCTTTAGTCACTCAACCTAAATAACTTTATGACCTACCTAATGCTTTGGCTAGTGACGTTTCATATTTCAGCCTAAACAATAGTAAAAATCTAAGTCATACACCACAACACATGTCACACAGACCATGGCTTGTAGCATAGAGGAGGCTCCCTCTTGTCTTTTGGCCCAATGTACCATGGCACACCACACACACTACAACATGTGACACAAAGGTTTTTTTTTCTTTATTTTTCTCCACTTTTGATAGCCAAGTAACCAAATTCTACTTCGAACCTAATTTTATAGCTAAAATCACAACCAAAACATTCATTAATCCCTTTTAACTACACACCACATAAAACCTATATATATTTACCCTTAATTAGGTTAATTGTATGGGGGCTAATTTTCAAGATTTTACATAGTCTCTCTTAAAATCTCTTTATTTGCATTCAAGATTTAAAATCATGTCATGTTCGACTTGATGCAAAGCACCATTCTTCATGATAGATGGTCCGAAACGGGTAGCATTACTTATGCCCAATCATTTAGGCCTAACATGGCCCATTTATCTCTTAAATCCTCTTTTAAACCCCATATAGAGTTTAATAGAGTCAATTAGTCATCCGAACCCCCTAATTAACCTCTAATTACCACAAAACTAGCCAGTTAAACCTCTTGATTAATTAATTTAACTCTTAAATTAAATTTTTAAGATGTTACATCAATAGCATTAGGCAAATTGAATTCCATGATGAGTTTTTTGAACCCAAGATCCCAAGCCAATTTGAACCCCCACATGCAAGCTTATAGCTCAGCATATAAAGTATCTTCACCATTCATCTTATACATGAAAGCAGCCTCGAGGAGCAAAAATTTTTTAGAAAAAATTATATATAAGTCTCATGAAATAGAGTTAATTATAAATAAGTCTTATAAAATTTAAAAGCCATAGCCACATCCCTTAAAACTTGAGTATCATTTAAAATTAAGTTACAAAGACAATTAAACTCTTATAAAACATATGTTACATTAATTAAATAATTAATTGATAATTATTTCATGAGCAATTTACAATAATAATTTTAATTTTTTACAATTATAACTTCACATATTTAATAAGTAAATAATCATGTGTTAATAACCAGATTTAATATTAATTATTTATAATTACTTCATCAGTAATTTACAATTATAATTTTAATTTTTTATAATTATAACTTTATATATTTGGACGAAATAAAAATTAAATACTTGACATATACATACTTATGCTATTGTTTGAGATATGCCCTTTATGATATCATTGTGTAGATTTCATAAGTGTGTATAATATGCACACAAGAAAGTCAATATAAGTTTTATATTGATTCAATAAAGATTAGATTGGCCATAGAAAAAGTGTATGTAGGTAAATCTTGAACATTTAAGATACATTATTAATACAAACAGCAAATCAACAAATTAAAGGAGTTGTTTCGTACTTATCCATAAAGGATTTCTAGTACAAAAATATTGAAATGAAAATGTCATGCATATGCAATCACGATAAAGCACCTAATACAAATATGAGAGACTTAGTGGAGGATGTTGGATAGCATTTTTTATCAATTGAGCCAAGTAAAACCGGACCAAATTGAGTTAAATAATTATTTATATTAATAAATTTTTTATTATCTTATGAGTGGTTCTGAGAGTATTTTGAAAGGAGTAGTTATTTGTTTTAAATAAACAAAATAATAACCTACTATCTCTGAGTAGATATTAGATAATTTAATACTCTCTTCATTAAAAAATATAATATATTTTTAATTAAATTTTAATTACCTATTTCTAAACTAATCTTATTTTTTTTATATTTATCTTGATTAAATATCTTATAATAAATATAAAATTATTATTAATAAAAATATTTTAAAAATAAAGACAATAATTATATTTTAAAAAATTAAAAATATATTATTTTTTTAAATATTAAATTTTTTAAAAAATATTTTATATTGTTAAACGAAAAGAGTATAACATACATTCAGTTTTGCCCACACTCTCAACAAAACTCACATAAAGAACAAGGCTCATCTACGACTCTCCCTCTCCTCTCAATGCGTCTACTGTGTGTCAAATATTTGTATCCATCATTGTAATAGGATTACCGTGAGGCAGAAATAAGACTATTAAGCATCACTATCAAAATTATCACATCGGAACTGCACACCATTTTCTTACAAACAAATAATTTAATTATCACTAATAATTAGATAGATAAAAATAAAAATTTAAAATTAAAAAGGTATATTTATGTTTTATAATTATTAATAAAGAGATTTACATAAATTTTAAAAATAAAATAGAAGAGAGAGCAATAATACATTTTATATTTGCAATTAAGATAAAATAAAAATCTTAAAAATATCCACAAAAAAAGTATTTCAAATATTTTTCAATTTTTAAATTTACATTTATCTTGATTTTTTTAAATACTAAAACATTAAAGTTTATTCCGCGGTTAAACGAGCGACTTCACAAGTTTCTTTGCAGTCATTCCTTAAAATTTGTGATTAGCAAATGAAGGATACTTCGTCCAAAGAAACATATAAATTAAAGACTGAACGCTTTCAACTGCCCTCCTCGCTTTCTTTCCTCATAAATCCAACTTTAATTTACCGTAGATCCCTGCAATAACCCTCACGACCTCTCCAATCCAACCTCAATGCAAATTTCCACCAATGAATTTAAAAGAACAAGAAATTAAATTAAAATCAACAAGGAAGACAAGATTACAAAAGAAAAACGAGGCTCATATGTTAATCCAAAACCACACCCATCAAAACAAAATCCCAAGTGAAACTTTACAAGCGTCCACGAAATTCAATATTTCTGACATATATGTCACAGACAAACATTCACAAGAAATAGCATAAACGCAGATCACAACCCCAGAAATTCAAACCAAGAAAACGATTATAAACACAGAAAAAACAAAAAACAGAGCATAAACAGAAAATTGTCATCCATTATTCTCAACCAGAGATCTCGATGGCCTTAACCTCAGGCTTCTTCACCTCTTCCTTGGGAACAGTCACAGTGAGAACCCCATTCTCCATGGAAGCCTTCACTTGATCCATCTTGGCGTTCTCCGGCAGCCTGAATCTCCTCAAGAACTTGCCGCTGCTACGCTCCACGCGGTGCCACGTGTCGTTCTTGTCTTCTTTCTCCACGTTCCTCTCTCCGCTTATCTGAAGCACACTGTTGTCTTCGATCTCAACCTTGACCTCCTCCTTTTTCAGCCCTGGAAGATCGGCTTTAAACACGTGTGCTTCGGGGGTCTCCTTCCAGTCAATCCGAGTTCCGATGAATGCAGAATTTTCCCGGGAAAGAGTTGAGAGAGAAGAAGGAAAAGGGAAGTCCTTGAAGGGATCCCAGACGTCAAGAGAGAAGGGATCGAAAACGCTGCTCCTCCGGTCGCCAAAGAAACTCGGGATCAACGACATCTTCGAATCGTGGAGATTGAAAATCCAACGAGAAAGTAGAAAGTGTGCACTTGGTGTTGTGGATTAATCACGAATTGACTGAGAATATTTCGCTGGCAACGGAGGGGGATGCATCAGGTATTTAAAAGCGAAGGAGGGAGAAATCTAGTACTTCCGAGCTCACTTCAGATATTTCCAGAAGGGTCGGGAACATGGAAGCGTCCAGATTTCTGATTATTATTTCAGCTTTAGAGTTTTGAAGGTTTTTTATAAAAAAAAAAAAACGAGTTAAAGAAATAAAATAAAATAAAGATAATTTAATTTATATAATTTAGAGACTAATTCAATTTGAGACTCTAAGTGATTCAATTTAATATTATAATTTTTATAAATTAATTATCTAGATATACTTTGGATAAGACAGATTTAATATTAAATTTTTTAATAAATTTTATTTTATTAAATATAAAATAAAAATAAAAACTTTAAATCTAGACCTTGCAAATAAAATTTAATGTTGAATTTAAACTATTCAGAGTATATCCAGATAGTTAATTTGTGAAAATTATACCATTAAATTGAATTATCCAAATTTAATTAGTACTGTTTAGATCAATAATGAATATATCTAGATTGATGATAAATATATTTATAAAAAAATTTATAAATTTTATTTTTATAAAATTAAAATTTAAATTTAAAAAATTTCAAACCATTTAAATTAAAATTTAAATGGCACAAATCTTTTTTCATGATGAGCACTGCAGTACCGAAACCGGACTCCTTATGATAAGGTGAAGCGCACTACACAAGCCAAATGAATGTCAGATTTTTTTTTCTTGTCTTCTCTTTCCTCCTTTCTTTCAATTATCAAAATAAAACATCACTATTTTTACAATCTTTTTAAGATTTAGAAGGTGGAAGTCTACATTAAATTTTTTATTTTTATTTAATTGTTTAAAAAACATTGAAAGAGAAATCGACTGTAATTATTTTTATTTAATTTTATAAAGGAATAAAAAACTATATATAGCACAAATCATGTGAGACTATTTTTGTATAAAGTCTAAAAATTAAATTGTATTACTTTTCATTTAGAATATTCAACGTTTTATTAATTTTATATTTTATATCAAAAGAATATCAATATTAATAATTAATTATAATTTATAAATTTATTTTAGAATTTCATTCTACCTTTTTTGTTTAAAAATTATGATTTTTGATTTTCCAATTTATTTTTGATTTTTAAATTATCTCTTTCTTAAAAAAATTGTAATATAAAGTTTATTATTTTTCTTAAAAATATCAAATGAGTTATATATAATAAAATTCATATATATTTTTGTCATACTACATTTCAACTAGCTTTTGAATCAAATTATTCAAAAAAAATTTCAATTTGTTCAATTAACTTCTAAATAAAAGGTTTTCAAACATAAATTATGTTACAATCATAGAATTTTCTTTTAATTTTAATTTGCTAATCTCAGTTATGAATTTTTTTTTAATCCAAATATACACTTCATCTAATAAAAAAAAATCTAAGAAGTAGTACGTCTTATTTATAAGAGTGATTAATGAGTGTAATGCTCTCAATGACATTATCATACAACCTTTCACGCTTTTTACTAATCAATTCAAAATCATATTTTGAAAGCTTTAAGATCTCAATATAAAACTTTTGAAAATATCTTTACAAAAACTATTTAAGTTATTTAAAATAGCACACAGCAGAAGTATTAGGCATAAGCACACCAAAGAGCAACTTAAAACATCACAATTCACACAAAAAGTAGGTCATGCGCCATGGCTTGTACTGCATGTGCATAGAGACATTATCATCACACTCTGGACCATGTGCTGTGGCATGCTATCACACACTGACACATGCACAGCGGTGCACACACACCAAATTCTATTGTCAATGTCAAAATCTGATGTAAACTTTGGATGTGCGACGTTTTTACATCGGATGTCGTATTTTGGTGATTCAAGCTCCCACAAGAAGTTTTTTTCACAATCTAACTAACAACACTGATTTCATTTAAATTCGATATCTCATTTAAAAGTTAGATATTCAAGTACATTTTGACTGTTTAATGTCAAAATTCACCACTTAAACATCACCATTTAAAACCACAAGTCATTGGCTACTTTTAGGGCCTTGATCATATTCAAATGAATAATCAACACCTGATTGAGCAATTATACATTAATAAATCATGTATATATACATTTGACCTGCAAACTGCCTACCACACTCTTTTGGGCATATTCACATTTCTCAATCTCATTCATATCCACAACCAAATTCTACATATACAACCCATTTACATATAACCACACGTACACATATTCATTCGCTAGCCTAAAATATCATTTCCACCACAATTACACATACACAATGGGCTAGGATATAAAAACCACCATACACACAATATTCACAACATTATGCACATGTATCAAATCCTATAGCAACTTATATACATATTCATAACTACTTATATATAAATTCATTACACCAATTCTTACAAGGCTATATTGAGAAAATCATAGTTCTTGGCCTGAATCTTTTCCTTTAATACCACTACTAGCAGAACTTGAAAAATGTAAATAACTGCAGGTGAAATCAAAATCTCAATAATCAATATAGCTCATTAAATGTCTATTACTACAGATAACTATACCAAAATAATAAAACCAATGTAATAGCTTATATATAAAAAAAGTATATATAATTTTCTCTTTTTAAAGCATTTCCACACAACTACCACAACAACATGATCATCTAGCCACCAAACCTCCAAAGCTCATCGACACGAAACCATAGGCTCTAATGGATCAATCACATATTGACCTGAGCACATTCTTAGTGGTACAAACATCTGACCAAAGGTAATTTATCCTACCTACAGACCATGGTTTCTCTCATCTCACACACTTGCGATAGAGGTATCATTGACTCTTAACCGCACCCTAATGAGTACTAGGGAGTTGTCAGAATGCCTGGATGTCTCATGGTAACAGTCTCAATATAATGCTATACCGGATTACCTATGATACCAGCCAATATAATGCTACACTAGATATCCTATGATGCTAGCCTGATCATATGAATTTATTTACTCATATCTAGGCATACACACATCTAAACATATCCTAGGTGAACTCTCACCCTTTATAATTATGTTTTTCACACATATATCATTACTTTTCCCACAACTCACATAAAAAAAACACACACACACACACACTCACTCACTCTTATATAGATCAATCTAAACCAGTGATCATCACACTTTTATTTACAAATTAATTTTATACTGAAACCATTTATAATGTTAAATTATTCATAGAAACTGACAAAACAATGATTTTGCAATTATACAATTACTTTTACACAGTTATGATAGTTAATAAACATAATAAACTATATGGTTACCTTAACCCTTCTGTTTGATAGAAAGGGTTACCTATGTTATATCATTACTCAAGTCTCTTTCAACTTATTAACGCGTCACATGCTAGAATCTATACAAAATTAACAACCGAAGTCAATTGTCTTATTGACTAAAAGTGTCAATTACAATAATTAAGCATCTAATAGCTATTACTTCCTCTATTCATGTTTATCCACGCGTATTAGGACTAATTACCACTCATTACAAGCATTAACCTTTTCTTAATTAGATTTCTCTCATTAGTCTCTCTCTCTCTCTCAAATAGGTTAATTTAAGTCTAAAGCTCAAAGTTTTATTGTTCCGACTTAAACCAGTCACAAAATACTAATTTAATTCTATAGAACTTTTTATTATTATTAGATAAGAAATCATCTCCTTAAAACTTTTGGATTCAATTTCTTATTAGTTTAAACTAAGAGAAAATAGGGTAGAATCAAAAGTTAAGGCATTACAAGACTACTTGATAAGTAATAGGTTGGAAACGTTGTCCTTACTCCTAAGATTGCTTGCCCTAATAGAGGTCCCCTTCTTCTCCATGCCCGAACCTCTTTCTCTTGCTTTTCTTTTTGTTTTTTTCATAAGCTATCACGTCCTTATTAATTAGAATTATGTGCCATGCACTGCAGCATACCCATCTCTAACTATAATGTGTGGCACAGTGAGGAAACTCATTACCATGCTCACATACTCTACTTCACAATGCCGTTCTTCCACACTAATCTGTTCATATAACATTTTAAAGAGTCAATACACCCCTCTATCTTTCAAATCTTAATCCCACATTAAATTACTAATTCACCTCTTAATTAGTATTAATGCTAGAATTAGAAATTCGGGATGTTACAGTTCTCCCCTTCTTTTAAGAATTTTGTCCCTAAAATTGAAATACTACTAGTAATACACACATACCTACGGGACCAACTGAGGGTATTATTATGTCATCTTGGCTTCTGTCTCCTAGGTTGTGTCACCAGGAGTTATACCCTTTTAGATTACCTTCATTAGTAGAATAATCTTATTTCTCAACTGCTTATCCTCCACATCTACTATTTGTTTTGGTTTTGCTTTATAGGTCATGTTCTCTTGCAATTCTACCTCTTCAGGCTCAATTATATGAGAAAGATCTAGTTGGTATTTCTTGAGTTGAGACCCGTGAAATATATAATGAATTGTGAAGGATAATTGTGAAGGTAAGGCAATTCGATAAGCAACTAGCCTGATTCTCTCTAGAACTTCGAACGAACCCATAAATCTAGAAGTCAATTTCTTAGCTCTAATTGACCTTCCAATTCCCATTATTGGTGTAACCTTCAAAAATATATGGTTACCTACCAAAAACTCTAATGGCCTTCTTCATCGATCGGCATAACTCTTCTACCTGCTTTGAGTTATCAACAGTTTTTGCTATATGAACTCAATCTTTTGAGTAGTCTGGTCTGTAATGTCATGCCTTATAACACTTCTTTCACTCAATTTTGTCAAACATTATAGTGATCTATACTTTTTTCAATATAGAGCTTCATATGATGCCATTTGAATACTGAAATGGTAGCTATTGTTACACATAAATTTAGCCAATTGCAAATGGCTATCCTAGTGATAAATGATAATTTTATATATTTTTATTCTTTTAATTTAGACTTTTAATTATTTATTTAAGGCTAATTGAGTTTAATTAGATATTATTTGATTTTATTAGCTAATATTCAGTTTTGGAATTTTAACTAACTAAATCTTTGATTTTAAAATATAAATAATATCTTTAATATTTTTGCACAGGTGCTATTTAATTTTATTTTATTTGTGCAGATTTTCTAGATTCAATTTGAAAGATATTGATGAAGAATATTTTGGATAAGAAGAATATGGGCATGCTTGGAGATCAAATCAAGAATCAAATCTTTAAATTTTATTTGAATTTATTTTGGATTATTTAGTGTAATTTTTAATTAGGGTCCACTTTTCATATATATATATATATATGAATAGATGGGGGACGGAGAGGAAGCACGATCTGGGAAAAAAAAAACGAAAGAAGGGAAACAGAGCAGCGATCGCCATTCGTCTTTCCTTCTTCCAATTTCTTAGGTGATGGCTTCTCAATTTTTCATTTCATGTTGTTTGATTTTTAATTCTATGGAGAGCTAATTTTTTTTTTGGTGTGATCAATCACAAACCATGATCCTAAATTTTAATCAGAGTCTTTAATATTCAGGAAAGATTTTATTTTAGCTTTATTCCAATTTTCTCTTCTTCTCTCTACCTCTAAATTTTATGCTTTAATTACTATTATTGATTAGAGTAGCTTTATTGCATAATTTTTGAGTTATAAATTTTATCTGAGGTTTTAATTGCTATAATCGATTGATATAGCATTGTAAGAGTAATTTGGCTTGGCTTGGGTGATTATCCATGCTTTGTTTTTGGTGTGGCTATAAAACAATTGTTAGGTTGTGGGTTAAAGGAGATTTCAATTAATCTATAACTTAACTTCTTGTTTAATTCTTGAATGATAATTTGAGAAATATTATAATGAAACCAGAATAATCAAGTTGAATAAAATTAATTTATTTTGTAGACGAGGAAGGTTAAATTTAGGTGATTGGGTTGTGATTGATTGCGCTGCTTGTTGTCGGTAATTTTCTTAATTGAATTTCCTCTATTTATTTATTTATAATTTAGTTTTTAATTTCATCATAAAAAAACCCCCCCATTATTTACCTTTTCATAATCATAATTTAAATAGTTACTCTATTGACTCTTAGGGAGACGACCTAGGTTGCACTTTACTGTAAAATCTAGTTTTTATTAATTTTGGTGCTATTCGACAGTAGTGTCAAAATTTTGGCGCCGTTGCCGGGGAGTCAAAGGTGTTAACTTTTTGAGTTTGGTTATTAGTTTTTTTTTTCTTCTTTCTCATTATTTTTATTTTTTTTTTTTTTTTTCTCTAGTATTTTTTATTTTTTTCAAGATTTATTATTATTTTTTGTCTTTACTTGTTTTAGGTGTTTTTCATTGTTTTTCCAGTTTATTAGTGCATGACAAGATCTTTACAAGATAAATTAATTGATTTGAACTTGAGATTGAGAGAACTTGTCGTACTAACCGTAAAAATCAAAAGCACCGTAAAATTAGGGATAGTGTGATCTCTGAAATTTTGTCTGAATTGATTGATAGCATTATTAGTGATTCTAAATCTGACTTAGACTCTACAGTTAAGTTGGAAAATATGGCTGAAAATAATAATGGTAATAGAACAATTAAAGAATTGGCTGCTCCTAATGCACACTATCAAAATTTATGCATTCAATATCCTAATTTAGATGCAAATGCTAGTTTTGAATTGAAATCTGGTTTAGTACATTTGCTACCTAAATTTCATGGTCTTACAGGAGAGGACCCGAATAGGCACTTGAAGGAATTTCATATTGTGTGCTCCACCATGAAGCCTCAAGGAGTTTCAGAAGAGCAAATCAAATTGAGGGCTTTTCCTTTTTCATTGGATGGAGTGGCAAAAGATTGGTTGTATTACTTGCAACCAGGTGCCATTACATCTTGGGATCAAATGACACAGTTATTCTTAGAAAAATTCTTCCCTGCCTCTCGCACAGCTGCAATTAAAAAGGATATTTGTGGGATTCGTCAGATGACTGGGGAGACATTTCATGAATATTGGGAGAGATTTAAGAAATTATGTGCCAGCTGCCCTCACCATCAAATACCTGATCAGCAGCTGGTTCAACATTTTTATGAAGGTCTCTTACCAACAGATAGGTGGTTTGTTGATGCCGCAGCTGGTGGTGCTTTGGTAGAACTTACTCCAACTGATGCCATGAATCTCATTTCTAAGATGGCACAAAATTCTCAACAATTTGGGACACGAGCTAACCAAGCAGTTAAGGGGGTGAATGAGATTCCAACACCACAATATGATCCTAAATTTGAGAACAAGATGGAGGAGCTCTCTAGCATGGTTCGGCACATTGCCTTAACACAACAAAAATTAATGAATTCACCAGCAGTGCCAACTTTTCCACAGGCGTATCCCTCACAGACGTGTGCACAACCTCAATTTTATAATCCTCAGCAAGCTACCACATCTTCTGCCTTAGTTGGGCCTCTATGTGGCATCTGTTTTTTAGCCACACACACTACTGATCAATGCCCACAGTTGGATGATAGAGTTGAGAATTGTGCTGGGATTTTTCCAACTAGATCTATGCAACAGGGCCAAAAATATGATCCTTTCTCTAACACTTATAATCCAGGGTGGAGAGATCACCCTAATTTCAGATATGGAGGAAGCCAACAACAACAATATAATGCTACAGGTCAAAATTCACAGCCTATGCAACCAATGAGGCAATCTACTCCTATTTCAGGGTCTAAAAATGATGGACCAAGTCTAGAAGAGTTAATGAAGCAAATGGCAACTAATAACATTCAATTTCAACAACGCACTGAGACAGTAATCCAAAAATTGGAGAATCAAATTGGGCAGTTGTCCACCTCCGTTAATGAATTGAAGAGTCAAGGTTCTGGAAAGTTGCCTTCTCAAACAGTTGTAAATCCTAATTGTAGTAATGTTAGTGCTATCACTCTTAGAAGTGGAAAGGAGCTTCCAGAGCCCTCCACAACATCTATCAAGAATAAGTCGGCTGCAGCAACACAAGTCACACTTGAGGAGGCTAATGAAGAAAAGGAACCAAGGAAGATCCTTCCATTTCCAAATAGGGAGACTCAAAGCAAGAAGTTAAAGGAAGCTGAATTGGAGAAAGAAGTGCTTGATGTTTTCAAGAAGGTTGAAGTCAATATTCCCCTTTTGGAGGCAGTAAAGCAAATTCCTAAATATGCAAAGTTCTTGAAAGACCTATGCACGAACAAGAGAAGATTCAAAGCTAACGAGAAGGTCAATCTAGGAAGAAGTGTATCAGCTTTATTTCATGAAGGAATGCAGTGCCAACCCCCTATGCCCTTAAAATGCAAAGATCCAGGGAGTTTCACTATACCCTGTACTATAGGAAATTTAGAATTTTCTAACGCTTTGATTGATCTTGGTGCAGCGATAAATGTTATGCCCAAGTCTCTATTTTCTTCTTTGCAGGGTTGTGAGATGAAGCCAGCCGGGATTATTGTCCAATTAGCAGACAGGAGACTTGCCTATCCTAGTGGTATGCTTGAAGACATTCTAGTTAAGGTAAAAGATTTAGTCTTTCCTGCTGATTTTTATATTTTGGATATGGGTAAAAATGATAGTCATGGGCCACCACCACTGATTTTGGGTAGGCCATTTCTTAAGACAGCTAATACTATCATTAATGTTAAAGATAGTACTCTTTCCATGGAATTTGCAGGACGTGTTGTTCAATTTAATCTTTTAGAGGCTATGAAACATCCTATAGAGGATCATTCTGTTATTAATGTGAGCATGCTTGATATGTTAATTGATGATACATATGATGAGCTTTACAATGAGATGGTTTCTAGTTCTCTTGAGATTGTTGATTTAGATAGCAATACACATTGTTCTGACTCTATTATTTATGAAGATTCTTCTGACTGTTCTGGTTCTGATGATATTGTTGAGTTATTCAAATCCATGCATGATATTGGCATTGAAACTTCTAGTGACTCTGATATGATTGCTTCTGACTCTGAAAGAACTATAGACTTTGCTATCAACTCTATGTCATGTAATTCTATTAATAATGATAATTCTAGTATTCTAGAACAAGATACTGCTGCTTCTTTTGATGGAATGCAGGTTTGTGGAGTTGATGAGCTAACTATCGATAAGCTAGTTCCCTCTATTCAGCAGCCACCTATACTTGAATTGAAAGATCTACCAGAACATTTGAAATATGCATTCTTAGATGAAGGTAAGAAATTACCGATTATTATAGCAAAGGATTCTGATCCTTGCCAAGAGGTAAAATTGTTAGAGGTACTGAGAAAGCACAAGAAAGCTATAGGATGGACACTAGCTGACATTCCAGGCATCAGTCCAGATATATGCATGCATAGGATCTTAATGGAAGACGGTGCAAAGCCATGTAGGCAACCTCAAAGGAGGCTTAACCCACTTATCATTGATGTGGTCAAAAAGGAGGTAACAAAACTTCTTTCTGCAGGTATCATTTACCCTATTTCTGATAGCCAGTGGGTGAGTCCAGTACAGGTAGTGCCAAAGAAGAGCGGGATCACAGTTGTAAAGAATGAAAAGAACGAGTTGATTCCTATGAGAGTGCAAAATAGCTGGAGGATGTGCATCGACTACAGGAAGCTAAATGATGCAACCAGGAAGGATCACTTCCCTTTACCTTTTATTGATCAAATGCTAGAGAAATTAGCAGGCAAATCTCACTACTGTTTTCTAGATGGTTTTTCAGGTTATTTTCAGATTTGCATAGCTCCAGAGGACCAAGAGAAGACAACATTCACATGTCCATTTGGCACATTTGCTTATAGGAGGATGCCATTTGGATTATGCAATGCCCCAGCCACATTCCAGAGATGCATGATGAGTATTTTTGCAGATTTGCTAGACTATTGCATAGAGGTTTTTATGGATGATTTTACTGTATATGGAGATTCATTTGATGAGTGTCTAGTAAATTTAGATAAAGTACTTGAGCGATGTATTGAGAAAAATCTTGTATTAAACTTTGAAAAGTGTCATTTCATGGTTAGACAAGGTATTGTATTGGGTCATGTTGTTTCTGAGAGGGGGATAGAAGTTGATAAGGCTAAGGTAGATGTGATTACTTCTTTACCTTATCCTACTAGTGTTAGAGAGGTCCGTTCTTTCCTTGGACATGCAGGATTTTACAGGAGGTTTATACAGGATTTTAGCAAGATAGCCTTACCACTCTCAAGATTGCTGCAGAAAGATGTGGATTTCAAATTTGATAAAGCTTGTGAGCAAGCATTTGATGAGTTAAAGAAGAGATTGACCACTCCACCAATCATTCAACCGCCAAATTGGGATTTACCTTTTGAATTATTATGTGATGCTTCTAATTATGCTCTTGGCGCAGTACTTTCACAAAAAGTTGATAAGAAATCACATGTCATAGCTTATGCTTCCAGAACTTTAGATGCAGCCCAAGCCAATTATACTACCACTGAAAAGGAGCTTTTAGCTATTGTTTTTGCATTAGATAAGTTTAGATCATATCTTTTGAATGCAAAAGTTGTTGTGTTTTCTGATCATGCAGCATTAAAGTATCTCTTAAGGAAGCCAAATGCAAAGCCACGATTAGTCAGATGGATGCTCTTGCTACAGGAGTTTAACTTAGAGATAAAGGATAAGAGTGGAGCTGAGAATTTTGTCGCAGACCATTTGAGTCGCATTGAATCTCCTATGGTTCCTTCTATTCCTATTGATGATAATTTTCCTGATGAATGCTTATATGCTATGCATGATGTTACTCCTTGGTATGCTGACTTAGTTAATTACTTAGCTGCCTCTGCATTGCCTGTGCATTTAAAGAAACATCAATTAGATAAGTTCAAGAGGGAAGCTAGATATTACATATGGGATGATCCATACCTTTGGCGCATATGTAGTGACCAGATTATTAGGAGATGTATTCCTGACATTGAGTTTGAATCCATATTGCATTTTTGTCACACACTTGCTTGTGGAGGACACTTTGGTCCACAACGCACTGCTAGAAAGGTTCTTGATTCTGGATTGTACTGGCCTACTCTATTTCGTGATGCATATACATTTTGTAAACATTGTGCTAGATGTCAGCATACAGGAAATATCTCCCGTAGAAATGAGATGCCTCAACAACCTTTACTTTTCTGTGAAATATTTGATGTATGGGGTATTGATTTCATGGGACCTTTTCCTGTTTCATTTGGATTTGCTTACATTTTACTAGCTGTGGATTATGTTTCTAAGTGGGTGGAAGCTAAAGCCACCAGAACTGATGACTCTATTGCTGTTGTAGATTTTGTTAGATCACATATCTTTTGCAGGTTTGGTATTCCAAAGGCCATTATCAGTGACCAAGGCACCCATTTTCGTAATCGGAGCATGCAGAGTTTATTGGGTAAGTATGGGGTCGTGCATAAGATGGCTACCCCTTATCACCCCCAAACTAATGGGCAAGCTGAAGTCTCGAATCGAGAGATAAAGCAGATTCTTGAAAAAACAGTGCAACCTAATAGGAAAGACTGGAGTAAGAGACTTGATGATGCATTGTGGGCATACAGAACTGCCTACAAGACTCCAATCGGAATGTCTCCTTATCGGCTTGTTTTTGGGAAAGCTTGTCACTTACCTGTGGAGATTGAGCATAAAGCTTATTGGGCAGTAAAGCAGTGCAATATGGATTTAACTAAAGCAGGAGCCCAAAGAAAATATCAATTGCAAGAGCTTGAAGAATTTCGCTTGGAAGCATATGAAAATTCAAGAATCTACAAGGAAAAGACCAAGTTAATACATGATAAGCTGATAGTTAGAAAAGAGTTCAAGGTGGGACAAAAAGTGTTACTCTATAATGCCAGATTGAAACTTATGCCAGGAAAACTTCGTTCTAGATGGGAAGGTCCTTTTATAGTTACTAAAGTGTTTTCTTATGGTGGAGTAGAGATTATGGCAGAATCTACTGGAGCAAAGTTTAAAGTTAACGGGCATCGGTTAAAGCATTTTTATGATGGATTTGAGACACACATTGTGGAGGAGTCTTCCCTCCAAGATAATACTTAATCGATCAGGTTGTATCATTTCTCTTCACTTTTAATTTACATTTTCCTATACATCTTTCGAACTATGTTCTACATTGAGGACATTGTAGATTTTAAGTGTGGGGGGAGGTTTTTTGCTGTTTCTAATTTTTTTTCTTGTTTTCATTTTTTTTATTTTTGTGTTCTTGTTTTCAAAATAAAAAAATAAAAAAAAATAATTTGTGCGAAGTTGCAAATTTAAGACAATTTTAGTTTGAATGCATTTGAGCATGATAAGTAATTGATCTTATGTTTAGAATTTAAGTTAAGTGGCATGAGTTTGGTTTCAATGAATTAATGTGATAGCCTTTAGCTTGTAAAGATTTGAGCCTAATATTATTCTCTTTTTGTGTGTATTCTGCTATCACTACTCCCACTCTAGAACTTGTCTTGATTCTTAGTTGAGACTATAATTGCATATGCTTTGCATGAAGATGATTTAGGCATTCTTTTAGCCTACTTAGCCAAATAGCCATCCCATGTAATTTATCCCTTGTTAGCCCCTTTGAGCCTAAACCTTTTCTTTAAAATTTTAGCCAATTGAAAACATAACCTATAAAAATATTTTCCTTTCATTCTTCTCACCCCACTTTAGGTGATGAAAAGTGTATTATAATATTTGTTGGAATGAAAGAATATGCTTGAAGAGAGATTTGGGTTATTTTGAAAAAAAAACGAGAGAAAAAAAAAAAAGCAAAGAAAGAAAGGAAGAAAAGAAAAGAAAAGAAAAGAAAAGAGAGCATAAAAGTCATAACACAAAAAAAAAAAAAAGGTGCATGAAGCAAAGGAAAGGAAAACAAAATAAAGAGAGAAAAATAAACCCAAATCAATTTATTTTGTTTCTTTCATTCTATATATTTCGTTTCAAATATACTTTTCATTATCCTAAAGTTTATTAACCTTCATTTTCCTATATCATACCTTTACCTAAGCCCCATTACAACCTAAACTAAAGTCCTATTGATTCTTACATTGCATATGACATAAATAGTGGAGACCTAGATGATAAACAAGCCTATGGTAGTGAGGTTTTAATAGGGGAACTTGAGTGAAACACTTACCTATATACATTTGAGAGTTGAGAGTTAAACACTTGACCTTTGTGAGGGGCTATTGCTTAATTTATTCTTACCAAATGAAATTGCCATGATACTTGTTATTCTCAATATAAGAGATATTGATTAAAGTGTTAAAATGTTGAAGAGCTATAATTATTTCTTATTCTTTGTTGCTTCCACAGTTCTTTTCTTAAATTTGAGATTTAAGTTTTGCCCAGGAGTGCAAAAGTCTAAGTGTGGGGGAATTGATAAATGATAATTTTATATATTTTTATTCTTTTAATTTAGACTTTTAATTATTTATTTAAGGCTAATTGAGTTTAATTAGATATTATTTGATTTTATTAGCTAATATTCAGTTTTGGAATTTTAACTAACTAAATCTTTGATTTTAAAATATAAATAATATCTTTAATATTTTTGCACAGGTGCTATTTAATTTTATTTTATTTGTGCAGATTTTCTAGATTCAATTTGAAAGATATTGATGAAGAATATTTTGGATAAGAAGAATATGGGCATGCTTGGAGATCAAATCAAGAATCAAATCTTTAAAATTTTATTTGAATTTATTTTGGATTATTTAGTGTAATTTTTAATTAGGGTCCACTTTTCATATATATATATATATATATGAATAGATGGGGGACGGAGAGGAAGCACGATCTGGGAAAAAAAAACGAAAGAAGGGAAACAGAGCAGCGATCGCCATTCGTCTTTCCTTCTTCCAATTTCTTGGGTGATGGCTTCTCAATTTTTCATTTCATGTTGTTTGATTTTTAATTCTATGGAGAGCTAATTTTTTTTTGGTGTGATCAATCACAAACCATGATCCTAAATTTTAATCAGAGTCTTTAATATTCAGGAAAGATTTTATTTTAGCTTTATTCCAATTTTCTCTTCTTCTCTCTACCTCTAAATTTTATGCTTTAATTACTATTACTGATTAGAGTAGCTTTATTGCATAATTTTTGAGTTATAAATTTTATCTGAGGTTTTAATTGCTATAATCGATTGATATAGCATTGTAAGAGTAATTTGGCTTGGCTTGGGTGATTATCCATGCTTTGTTTTTGGTGTGGCTATAAAACAATTGTTAGGTTGTGGGTTAAAGGAGATTTCAATTAATCTATAACTTAACTTCTTGTTTAATTCTTGAATGATAATTTGAGAAATATTATAATGAAACCAGAATAATAAAGTTGAATAAAATTAATTTATTTTGTAGACGAGGAAGGTTAAATTTAGGTGATTGGGTTGTGATTGATTGCGCTGCTTGTTGTCGGTAATTTTCTTAATTGAATTTCCTCTATTTATTTATTTATAATTTAGTTTTTAATTTCATCATAAAAAAACCCCCCATTATTTACCTTTTCATAATCATAATTTAAATAGTTACTCTATTGACTCTTAGGGAGACGACCTAGGTTGCACTTTACTGCAAAATCTAGTTTTTATTAATTTTGGTGCTATTCGACAGTAGTGTCACCTAGCTACCATGCAATTCTAACACGTAAGACCATAGCATATCCTCTAGACTTTGGATAGTTTACTGTATTTGCCTATCAATTTAAGGATGATAAGCAATATTAAACTTCAAACTAGTACCCATAGTTCTTTATAATGCTCCCCAGAATCTAAATGTAAACCTTGGATTGCGGTTGGAAACTATATCCTTTGGTACTCCATGTGAACACATAATTTCCCAAATATATGTTTCTACCAACTTTTCTAGAGAATCACTGATCTTAATGATGAGGAAACGAACTGACTTTTTTAACTAATCAACAATAACCCAAATTACTAATTCACCCCTTAATTAGTATTAACGCTAGAATAAAAAATTCAGGATGTTACATTGAGCATTCTGGGCCCTGAAGTATTGCACGAAAAGTGTGATGGACCTTGAACTCTTAAAATGTTCAAAATAAACTTAAACTTTTAAATTCATAGTAAATTAACTCCCACCGTTAATTCACCATTAATGAGTTATTATTCACTTAGTAGGGCCAAGTCAAAATACTGATATGATAATCCCTTGCTGATGTGTCATTCTTAATGAGCATACAGATCATAAACTATTGTGTGAGTAATATTCTGGATCCTAAACTTTAAAATTTAGAGAAAATTATCCCCACCATATGTAAAACGCTAACTATTATGTAGATCAAATTAGCCAAACCATGATCTGCCACAATGAACACATCATTAACTATGATGAATGACTTATAATTTTATGAAATGGCATTTTTTGTCTCTTATTTTTCATGTTTTCCAAATGATTGATATCCCATGCTTTCATATATACTATAACTCTAATTTAGTCTTATTTTAAATACTTTTTGTTTATTTAATGGCAAAAACTTAGGATTCTATTTGAAAAAAAGTTTAAGTATCAGCAAATTTTACAGATGATAGATGTGAAAGTTGACAATTTTATCAACAGATTTCAAACCCAAATTAACTGGTTGATTAAAATTTTAAACTTTTTTCGAATAGGATCTCAAGTTTTTACCATTAAATAAACAAACATTAGTTAAAATAAGATTAAATTAGAATTATAGAGTATATGGAAGCATGAGATACCAATTGTTTGAAAAACATTGCAAAAAAAGGGTAAAAAATGAAATTTCACAAAATTATAGGTTGTTCATCGCAATAGGCCGTGTTGAGGCTAATTTAATCTACATAATAATCAACTTTTTACACATAAATAATAGAGATAATTTGCTCTGAATTTTAAAGTTTAGGGTCCAAGATGATACTCATGCTATAGTTTAGGATCTATGCTGCTCATTAAAAATAATACTTCAATAAGGGATTGCCACATCAACATTTTGACTAGGCCCATTGAGTGAATAGTAATGGGATTAATGGTGAGTTAACAGTAGGGTTTAATTTGCTATGAATTTAAAAATTTAGGGTTCATTTTACATATTTTAAGACTTCAAGGTCTAAGGCACTTTTTGTGCAATACTTTAGAGTTCATAATGCTCATTAATTCTTTATAAGTGTGACATCAAAATCCAAAACATATGATTATTTAAAGATAAATTTGACAAATTTAAAATCTTAAAAATAAAAATTTTCCTTTTTTTGTATTTTACTTTTATTTTTAGAGAAAATCACAATCTAGGACCTTATAGCATTATATTCACAAAAAGAATCAAATGGATATTGAAATCACTTTTCCTAACCAAGAGACCAAAATATAATTAAATTTTATTATAAAATTACAAAACTACATCTCATTCATTTTTTTAAATAATCCTACTGATGGTTTAACATCCTAAGTTTTTTAATATTTAACTAGTTGTGAAATTGAGATTTATTGAGAAATTTTAATTGAAGGTGAATAGTACTTTAAAGTTAATCATGTGTTTAGATGTGTAAATATGTTTTAAATTGGGCCTACAATAATATATGAAGGTTAAATATTATCCTAAATAGGTATTAGACCAGACTGGGCCTAAATAATTAGGCTTAAAATATGATGGCAATTTATGCACAGTATATGGTCGTGAATTTTAAATCTATCGTTTTGTCATATGACAAAACAACATAGGGATTTTTGGTGAGGGTTTAGTGCAAAATTTATTGTGCCCTGTTAAGGTTTCACTCAAGACATTTATTGAGCATGAATTTGAGCTCCTAAAGGCTAAAAATAAGCATTCTAACATCTCTTCTACTCTCTTCTCTTCATTTGAAGCTAGAAATCTTCATGGATATAGCCATGGTTCTTATTTTTGAATGACCCAGTCCTTAAGTTCAAATCAAATAGTTGTTTAGAGGTTAGATAGGTATGATTTAAATTGTTTTTATGTTCTTTAAGCTAATGTGAGTGCAGAGTCTAAAACCCTTGAGTTGGTAGGGTAATTATATGATGATTTGGATTATGTAAAAGTGAAATAAGGGTTTAGGGAGCATAATGATGATGATGATTTCAAGTGAGTTTAGGCTTTAAATGGTTATGACATATTTAGATTAACTTGGTTAATTAACCTAACCCTAAGATTAAGGTGTGATTAGTGTGCTAACACTTTGATCAGTGTTAATTAGCATTTTATTAATTATTGTTAGCATTTTAATACATGTAGATTGTGGTAGAAACACCAGAGAAAGTAAGGTGCTCTTATACAGGGTGTAATGTCCTAAAAATTAAACCCCCTAATAATCAAATTAATCAAGAGCAATTAAGTAAGATCTATGTGGTGTATGGTTAGAGAGGATTAATGAGTATTTTTGGTTTTAATTTCAGCCATAAATTTTGGTTCAAAGTGATATTGGGTCACTTGGGTATAAAAAGGAAGATAAAAACAAAGAGAGAAGTCTCTATGCCACATGCCACAATGCACTGTGCCAAAAAATGTAAAGGAGTCTTTTTTTATACCACATGTCATGGTGCGTGTAACATGTGTCATAGTGCACAGCTCATTTTCTACAAAGATAAGATTTAAAACTGATATGAAAAACATAGGAAAAGAAAAGAGAAAATGAGAGAGGGATAAAGAGGAAACTTAAAGCTTTGCTAGGGCTTCATTTTCAAGAGGTTTGGAGGCATTTTGAAGCTATCAAACCCTAAGGGTAAGTTTCCTAACCTATTCTTCTTCCTTCCCAACTCATTTTCTTAAGCTTTAAACTAAGGTTTGTTAAATGGGACATAATTTTTAGTTCATATAAGTTATGGATCCAAATTCATTAACTTAAATAGAGTCAATAGGAGCTATTTGAGTTGTTGAAACCATTAATGAAAAGTTTTATGCATTAGTGGTGGTGTGTGGACATTTGTATCTAAAAATATGTGATTAAATGTGAGTTATAAGGGTTCTTAGGTAACATTAATGACGCTATAAGAATTTAATGAAGTTAGTAGAGGTTAATGGATGATAATGAGCTTATCATACAAGTTTGAATGTAAGAAGCGAAGGTTTTGGGTTATTTAAGTATAGAAAATGAGAGCTTGAAAAGTGTGTGTGTGTGCGCGTGCGCGTGTGAGCGCTGATGATTGTGGACTTAAATAATTGTCCACACACATAATTGGCTTGAGAAGAAAGTTTTAGAAGCATTTATTAGATGGGTAAACCTTTAACCTCTCAAAGATTTGAGATAATCGAAGAAAATCTCTTTTGTGTAGTTATTTGTTAATTAATGTATATTTTTGAAAATGAGATACTTTGACACAAGTGATTGAATTTATGATTTGTCAATGTATTCCAAAATTATGCGGGGTTATATTAACTTTCATTTGACTTTCAATGTGAGGTTGCACTTGAAATGATTTTAAATTATAATTATGTGTTGAAACAAGAAGTTGACAAATTGATGTGATGATTGTGTGATTGTGATTATTCAAAATGTAATTGATGAGTAAGTGAAGAATATGTGATTAAAAATTGGGATTTAGAGTTGAAGTTTAATGTGAAAAGTAAAAATGATTGTGATGCTCACATGCTTTAATTGATCAAATGATTGAAAATAATAAGTTTGTTATCATGAATTAGAAGCATATATAGATGTGTGTGTGAGCATGAGACATTACATGATCATTTGGTGGGAGTTCACCTAGAAAGAGGATTAGATAAATTCATATGGTATTATATGGCCACCTTTTTATTGCACGAATGCTAGCCTTATCCTACTGTTTATCTAAGAATTATCCCATAGTTTGTCAAGAGACTTGAACCTACCTAACTCTACTTGTTTGTCGAGGAGATTAGCTTTGAGTTATGATACCTCAAGGATTCAACAATAGGGAAAGTTATGGTTTAAGAGTAAGTGAAGCGATCTTTGGCCAATTCACTCCTCGCAATTAGTGAGTTTGGGTAGTCCATTCACACAAATGGGACCTTAATTGATTAATAGCTCACAGTTTCAATTGCAAGGTATAAAGAGGATATAACATATAAGGATAGTCTGATCATGCATTATTTTTATCCGACATGTCACATGATTGATAAATTTGTGGCAAGTTATGATAGTGATTGCGCTATTGTCACATAGTTGTTAAGATTGTGGCAATATATATTATAATTGTGGATTAGGCCATTGTCATATTGTTGTCTATATCATAACAATGTGCCTTGTGATTTGATTGGTGGAAAATGAGAATAAGATAAATTATGAAATTACAATGTGTTATATGTGATCACATACATTTATGTATTCATCTCTCATCTACATGTTTCATCAATTAATATGTAACTCCATAGGATAGACGTAACTTGGTTAATGAGTGATTGTAATCACCCCTCTTTTTCAATATTTTATAAGCAATAGTTTAGGTGCGGAAAGGAAAAAGGCTCCGAAGGCTTAGGAATTTATTATTTCTATATTAAAACTTCCAAAAACTCATTTATTTTATGTAATAGGTGGGATATTGTCATTTAGTAGATGTATTTTTGTTTACATTCGCACCATATTGTGGAATATGATTGTGGGATATATTTTTGGCCCTATAATGTTGTAAGTAAATTTGATTATTGTTAATAGGATCAAAATACTAATGCAAGTAAACAAACGTTGAAATAGTTATAACTATGAAATTATTTGATTAAATGTAATGCTAAACCTCCCCTTTCTACTTTTGATATTAAATGGGTTAAGGAGTGAAAATGAGGTTTTGTTGCAATTATGTGACTGTGGTGTATTGCATAGGTGGTCATAAGTCCATTAAGTATGATCTATGTGTTACTGATAGCTTTTGACACATGCATGGGGTTTTAGACACTTTTGTGTTGAGAAAAGTGTGAAATGTTGAGAAAATGTGTTTTGAGTGTCCAAATCTTTTGTGTGAAATAATTTGGGAGTAAAACTTGTGTCATTGGCTAGTTTATAAAAATAAATTTCTATATACACTTAAATCACCTTGTTCGTACATTAGATGGAGAATCGAGATGCATCAAAAGTTGCCCCTGGAAGCTGTCATGTGATGGCAAATTACTGTCTGATCTTATGCAACACACTATGGAGCGCAATACAAAAAAGAACAGTCCATGACGTTTGTACACATGCCACAGCACGTTCCTCTATCTTTCACTCCTTGATATTTTCCAACTAGTTTTGACTCGTAGAAGGCATCTCTTGCTTCCGTAATGATATTTTTCTCTAATTTGATATTTATTAAATGATGTCTAAGTATTTTCTAAATATAAAAACTTGGGATCCTATTTTTGTAAATATTGCAAAACTTGATAATCTAATTGAATTAGTTATCAGATTATCATTAGTTTGAGGTTAATGATAGATTAGTAAAGACGACCTTACATGCGAAGCTTTAACCACAGGAAATCAAGATAATCACTATTAATGTGTGATTGTGTGTGTTTTGTGGCTTGTTGTGTATTTGTTTATTCTGTTTAGAAATTAACATGTGAGATCAACATGTTTTATTGTTTGAAAATAATTGCCAAGTAGGATGAATATTGCATATACATATGTGTGTGCGCGCGCGTGCGCGCGCTTGCCTTTTGTCTGGAAATAATTATTATTTGGAATTACACATATATAAATTGTTTGGTTATATTTTTGTCCAGTTGTTGAAAGCATGACATGTTGGGGTTTATTTGGAAAATATGTTTTGTCAGGGTATTTTATCTGGAAATATTATCCTATCACATAGTGAGCCTTCCTTAGACTTAATGAGTAGCTATTGGCTTTGACTAACCTACTTTTGTCTTGGTAATTTGGTCCTAAGCACGGAGTTAGGAGGAATATAAGGTATTGTCATGCTAAATCACAACATGTTTGATTTTTATCCTGATATTTATTATTTGAAAATGATCTTGTATGTCCTACTTAGCAATCGTATGATAAATTGTGTTGCATGCATAATTGCATATTAATTTTGGTTACTGAAGCTTTTAAATCTCACTCCTTATAGTTAATGATTTTATAGGGAATAGAAGCTGTAACATCTTAAAAATTTTAAGACTCAAATTTATTTTAAAAATAAAATAAAATATCTATAATTAAATTAAAATTTAGAATAATTTAATAGAGGCTTAGAGTTTGAATTTTACTAAGCAAAAGTTTAGTTTTATTTGATTTTTAACTATGGGAAAAATTACCAAAGTTGACTCGGGCTTTTGTGCAATAATAAAAAATGTTGGGTCCTTTCTTGTAATTTTTCCCAAACTTTTTGACCAGCAATTTAAAGGCCAAAACTGATGCAGAAACACAGAAACTGAATTGGAAAGGAAAGGAAAGGAAACGTACGAGAGGGAGAGAGGAAGAAGAGAAGAGAAAGGGAGGGAGTTAGGCTTGGATCTAGGAGTTTTTGCGACCGTTGCGAGCTCGGCTACACGATAGGTAAACTCCCTACTTCAATTCTTTTCTCTTTCTCTTGATTTTCTTCAATTTTTGGAAGAGGAGATTTTTGGATTTTGATCTCAAAGGCTTTATTCTTGTAAGCTTTTGTTTCTTTGGATTCTAGGGAGCATGTTTTGAGTTTCTATATAGTGATCTAATGTTTTGAGTGAATAATTGGATGAAAAGAGGTGTTTTGGGCACAAAATAAACCTTGAGAAATTGGGTTTTTGCTCCTCAATGGTTTAAGCCTATTGATTTAGTTATAATTTTTCTATTTGAGCCCAATAAGATTTAAATTAAGATTTGGTTTTCATTATAAGGGCTAATGGTGAAAGTTGGTGGCACTAAGTAAAGGTTTTTAATTGATTAAAAAATTATATAAATTGAAAATTAGCCTAGTGATGGCTAATAAATGGTTTTGGTGGTTAAGTGATACTATGTGAATGGTTGGTTTAATATATGGACCATTAGGGTGGATTATGACTCATTGACCTAAGTTGTGTGGTATGAGTTATAGTCTTGATTAATGCTATTTGTCATGATAAGTGATGTGGATCACTTATATGTTGTAGAAAATTATTGGTGGAACTTATTGAGAAGTAAGGAACAAGCCGAGCCCTATTTTATACAAGGAGAACCCTTTTGGTACCAAAGGGTTGAGGTAACAGGGGAATTTATATTTCTTATTACTTTGTTTTAGCTATTTTTGAATAAATATTACTAGTTATCATGCATTACATGTTTTAAAAGATTAAATGTGCTTTATAAGGGGTTATGGGGTACTACTTTAATTATAGTGCAAATATGTTTTCTAATTGTTTAATAACAATGTTTTTATGGAAATGAGATTTATAAATATCATACTACTTTAGAGTGTTGAATGGTCAATACTCAGGAAAGGTAGACAAGAGTAAAAGGCATGATCTCAGTGGGAGTTCACCAATGAGAAGGTGTGGATTTTTGATATTCTATGGCATACTATTAGTACTCAGTGTTGTCTTACGTATTGTGGGCTCAGTGCACTAATGTGGTTAGTGTATTGAGTGTTCGACACCTCTTAGTGGGGGAGGGAATCCGATATATGAAGTGTGAGGTTGGGTGCCTAGGCCAAGGTAGCCCTCACATGGAGAGTAAGTCGGGCTGGCTCTGGGAGGGAGTTAGCTTTGACTGCTCAGGATTCACGTCGAAGGGGCATAGGCGGTTCGGTGGATTAGATCATGCCTTAGATTATGTTTTGTGCCTGTAGAGGTACAAGTAGGTATAAGGTTTACCTGTGAGTTAAAGAGTGCCAGGGGGTATTCTGTTGGTCATAAAAGGCCATACCGGCCTAGGTCATGCATTCATACATTTTAAATGGCTAAATTATATACTATGTTGAATTTATTATTCATTTATTTGATTATGGCTTACTTTGTAATAATCAATGTAGATTTCTCTGTTACTGAGACTGTGGTTGTCTCACCTCTTTCTTTTCAATATTTTAGGTCCAGGCGAAGGATCCAGTGGTGAACGGGGAAAGGAGCAAAGCTAGGGGTTTGCTTGTGATTTGTAAAGAACTGCAACCCCTTTCTTTTGAGCAAATATATTGTAATGTATTTAAGATTAGGGTGCCAGTAGGATATGATTATGTATGTATATGTGAATATGTGTGGATTGTGTGCTTGTGTATGAATTTTTGTCTGTTTGCAGACTTGTGGCTAGGAAACTTGGTTATGGTGTGTGGTTTTGATGGATTTACTTAGTAGACCAAGTTTCTATTACAAGCAGATCTTTATTTTGATATATATGTGATTTATAAGCAAATGCAAAGTGGTTGCATTGCAAATGGTGTGCTATGGGCAAATATACACCTTGGATAAAGAGAGTGAGTGTGTGGGCCCCACAAGGAGCTCTGAGCCAAGTGAAAATGTTTAGCATATGTATTTATATAAATACATGGTATTTAGATTGATTTGTGACCACCCTTGTATGATTTGTGCATTTTGAGGGTTTAGGGTCCATTTTAGGAAATGGCACCCGGGTGGTCAAATTTTGATGTATGGGAGTTTTCTATCATTTGAATGTTCTTTCAGGTGTTTTTAGTCTTATTTGACGTGTCCAAAGTGTTCCCACAGGTTTGTGACCATTAGGATGAGATTTGGACAATTTTGAAAATGGTTTTTACCAAAAAGCTGCACTTTTGCATCCGGGTGTCCAAATCTTAATCCGACCGTTAGATTTCTCTAAAATTTGGGTCACAAGTAAAACCTTTTATAAGCTTCGTGTGGGCTTTGGAATCACGTCGATCGGATATCAGACGGAGAAACGACGCACTTCAGAATTTGGTCTGGAGGTGCTGTCATGACAGCATTAAATTGCTGTCATGACAGCTACAGTATTGATGTTGTAACCTGTATAAAATTCAATCCGTCCGTTGGATCTTTTTAAAATTTGGTATGCTAATAGTATTTTTAAAAAGTGACATGTGGGCTTTGAAATCACTCTGATCAGAGGTCGGATGATGAAATGGTGTACTCCGGAAGTTGGTCCGGAAGTGCTGTCATGACAGCTTTTCATGCTGTCATGACAGCAAAATTGACTAAATTTGTAACATGTCCAATTTTTAATCTGACTTTTGGATCTTTTTGAAATTTGGTACACTTATAGTACCCTTTGAATGTGACTTGTGAGCTTTAAAATTTCTTCGATCGGAGATCAGAAGGCGGAACGGCGCCTCCCAGAAGTTAAACCGGGAGGGCTGTCATGACAGCAATTTAATGCTGTCATGACAGCATACTTTTACCCTTCTTTTGTCTAACTTGCTTCCGTGCGCTATAGGTAGAACCTATAATTGTTTTTAAGGTTTTAAATGTTTACTTTGCAATCGTATATTTGCTTAGTAATTTAAATGGTTTGTTTCCTAAGTTGGTTTTAGGATTAACTCCTTAACCACACTTAGTCAGTTGACTCAATGGTACCAGGTTCAGCCTCAACTTCGCTATGTAGGAGAGGTTGGAGGATCGAACCTGGGGAGGCTCCCTTAGCGCAGTGGGTGCGGGGAATAACTCCTGAACTACTAGGAGGAAAGCCGGCTGGGTTGCTGTGAGGTGGTTACGGCCCAGTCCACCACTCGCAGCAGTGGGCTCGGGAGGGTGTGACTGTTACATAAAAGGCGCCTTTTATGTAACAGTCACACCCCCCCGAGCCCACTGCTGCGAGTGGTGGACTGGGCCGTGCCACCTCACGGCAACCACCAGCCGGCTTTCCCCATGGTAGTTCATGGGTTATTCCCCGCACCCACTGCGCTAAGGGAGCCTTCCCAGGTTCGATCCTCCAACCTCTCCTACATAGCGAAGTTGAGGCTGAACCTGGTACCATTGAGTCAACTGACTCAATGGTACCAGGTTCAGCCTCAACTTCGCTATGTAAGAGAGGTTGGAGGATCGAACCTGGGAAGGCTCCCTTAGCGCAGTGGGTGCGGGGAATAACCCATGAACTACCATGGGGAAAGCCGGCTGGTGGTTGCCGTGAGGTGGCACGGCCCAGTCCACCACTCGCAGCAGTGGGCTCGGGGGGGTGTGACTGTTACAGAAGCATTGAAAGCTTAGCTTGGTGTGAGTTAATACCATTTGGCCTATTTAGCCTTTTTTTTTATTTAGTATGTGTACATTTGCCAGCCTTAGGACATTTGAATTGATATTGAGCATGTGCCTCTAATATTTTGATAGGAACTTGTAATTAATTGCCATGAAGTTAATTTTTTGTGACATAAATGGCTTTTAAGTTATGATTTATGATTATCAAGTCTTAAAATGAATGATATTGTGATTTTGATTATGTGTTCCAATATTCATTTGCAATTGTGTTGGGTAGCTATAACTCAATTTGGAAAATTCACATGCATGTGTCAATCGTGATTGTTAAATTCTTATATGTTTAGTATGTGAGTTGGTCAAGTGTTCCACACATTGTTTGAGGTTTTAGTTTTGATCTAGAAATGTTTGTTGGTTGGAAAAATGTTATTTAGTCCCAAATTACATTTTAATGGATAAAATCCCCATATGAAGGAGTTTTGATACCAAGCCAAATTCATTAGCTAGATTTTTTTAATAAATTTCTTGTGGCCACTTAAATCATTCCAATAAAAGTTGTGTATCAAAAGTTATAGCATTAAAAGTTCGAATTTGGTGACAGTTTCTGCATTGTGATAATAAAGCATTGTACACCACAGTGCATGTCCCATGGGCCGCAATGCATATCCCAAAGAAGGCAAAATGCCCTCTCTATGCCAGATGTCGTAATGCATGACACACATGCTATGGCACATGGCTTAGTTTTCCAAAACTGCCCTGGTTTGAAAATTTATTTTTAGAATGTCACTTTTGACCCTCTTACCCTTTTATAATTTAGTTTTTGACAAATTAGCCTTCTAGAAACCATGAGTACAAAAAGGATTTTTTGCGATAGTTAAAAATGTATTTTTGTGACATAAGACACAGTGTAGCAGAATTGAGTATAGTAATAATTGAAATCTTTTCGTGACAATTCAACTATCAACTATTGTGTAAAGTTTTACTTTCAATGACAGTTCTTTCTTAGAATTGTCATTGTAAGTTAATCACTTACGGTGACAGATTTAGCAACATCTATCACCGTAAGTATGTCTTTTTGCGACAGTTTTGTACTTAACTGTCATTATATGTTGTGTTTTTTAAAAAACAAAGCTGATTTGGTATGCTATTCGTCCCTTTTTTTTTTTACAAAATCCTGCATTTACATAACTAATAGCTCTAAAAACCAATACAAACATATCAACTGAATTTCTACATATCCATTACAAATATATATATCTAAATAGCTACTCTACTCTTGTCAATTCTAGAAATTAAGAAATATTCTGTATATGCTTTAGCTCTTGTTTAGAATATGGCTTTAAACTATTAAAATGCTGCAAATTCAATAAAAATATGTACATGAATATTAATTCAAGTATAGGATGAGCTATAAAATATATACTATTATTATCAAATTATTACCTGCTGAAATGAGTCGGAAATACCTTAAGTGATGACTTCATACGTGAAAAGCATCACGTAATAACCACACTCAACACTTCTTGGTTGTCAAACACACTATTAAGAAAATAAAATAAATTTAATTAATAAAACCAAGGGCATAATCTGTAACATCCCAATTTAAATTTTAATAGTTAATTTTGGTTAATAGAAATTTTGAAAAATATTTAGAGGTAAGCAAATTAGTAGAAAATAATTATTAAATCTAACTTAGGATATAATTCTAAATTAAATTTTTTTAAAAAAAATTATTAATTAATTAATTAAAAATATTATTAAATTATTATTATTATTAGTATAAAAAAAGAGAAAAGGTATGAATAAAAAAAAAGGGAAGAAGAAGAAGAGGAATGAGTTTGCTTTCGGCGCCGCGTGCTACAATTATTATGTATATATAATAATAAAAAAAAAAGGGAGAGAGAGGAAAGAAGAAATAAAAAAAAAAGATGTGAGACCCACTGAATTTTTATAAAAACTCACCTGTTTCCTTCGTTTCTTCATTCATTCCTTCGTACGCGAGCTGAGGCAGAGTGAGCGTGAGTCGCCAGTGCGGGAGATCTGAGTTTTTAAGGTAAGAGTTTTTAATAGGATATTTAGGGTGTGATTTTAAGCTTTTCAAGACTAAGTAAATGTTCTAAAAAATTTTTTAGTCATCCTTCCTCTTTGGTTTCTAATTTTGTGGTGGTAGAAAATTTAAAATCTGGAAGAGGGATGAATTTATGTTGAATAAATATGGTTTTTGAGGTTGTTAGTAGTATAATAAATATTTTAGAGTATAAATTTGTTGGTGATCTTTGAATTTGTGGCTTATGGATCAAATTCTAAACTAGATCTGAAAATATATGTTGATTTATTGAGGTTTAGATGATTATTTGGGATGAAAAATGAATTATTATGGCTATAGGATTATGATTCTAAGCTAGAGACTCAATTTTTAATTTTTGGGTATTTTAGGTACGAATTTATGAAATAAAAAGAAAATTTTGATAATAGAAATTAGTTTAGAAGTTGATTTTTAAATTATTAATGTTTATTGATAATTAAAAGAGGAGTTAAAAATTTTACTCAATAGTATTAACTCTAGATTTGTATTAAGATTGAGATTAGAAATTATGTTATATTTTTAATTCTATTATTAGAATTATTTTATTAGTTTTAAAAAAAATTGAAAATAATATTTATAAATAATGTTATTTGTAGATTGTATTATTGGTGAAGATTGTGGTTGGAGAGAAATTATAAGGAATAATTTATTGAAAAAGTCACAAGGTAACCATGCTTTTAATTTGTGATTAGTGTTATTTCATGTTAATTGGGTGATTATTGAGAAAATTATGAATTTTGTGATATTGTATAATTGTGCAATATTATTATGAATTTGTTTGATTATTGTGGGAGGTGTTGGAAGACTTGCTATTGTTGTTGTATTTATGTGCCACGTGGTACGCCCCTATTGGAGCTCAATAGGTGGCTTGTAAGGGCTCGGGCTAATCTACCTTTAGTCGGGTAATTTAGCACCGAGTGAGGGCTACGGCTCGAGATTAATGGAGGGATATAAGGATGGTTGTTTGTGTGTATTGTAATATTTCTTATATTTGTTGGAATTATATTATTTTTAATTCTCACTTAATAAGCACACAATTAACTGTTTGTATAAACTATCATAAATTAACTTTGGTTACTGGGACTTTTGAGTCTCATTATGTGGTTAATAATTTTCAGGAGAAGAGCCACGAGTGACACGTGGAGAAATCCCAGAGGCTTAGTGGTTTAGATCCACTGTCTTTTTTGGGTATTTGATTTATGATTTATACTGTGTTATATTACCAATATTAGGGCTTTTTGTTTATTGACAATTATATGAATATATAAGTGTAATCATATCTTTCAAACTATTTCTATTTTTGGTATACTTTGGATGACTGTAATTTTAATATTTGATTTACTTTGGATTGGTTAAAATGGCATGATTATGAGGCCAAATAATTGTCTTGTGTTGAAAATTGACTAAATTGTTTAGTTTACTTGTTGGGAGTATAAGGATGGACAAATGTGATTTAGCCTAATGGCATGTGGGAGGTAAAAATTTATCTGAAATGTTATATTGTGTGAGTTGCAGCCAATTATAAAATATTTTATATTGAAATTATTGATATAAAAATATGTTGGGTGGCTGTAACCCAATTATGGTTGAGTTAAATTATTTAAAAAAAAAATTTGGTGTGTTACATAATCTTTATTCTAATTATGGAATAAATTTGAAATACTTACTTGTATGCACACCCATTGGATTTCAATTTTCTTCTTGTCAACTATATTAGCTAATTTTCAATAACGAAGTAAATATCTATTTATGAAATATACATACTTAGAAAATATTTTATATATGCTAATAATAACACAAAAAAGAGTTATTTAAAAAACTTATGATTCAATCAGTAACTTTGTATCATGGCTTGCTTCCCATTGAAATGAACATAACCAATGTATAGTATTTTCATAAGGAAAAATGACTACAAGCATCCAATGATTGCTACAATATATTATTTTATATTAATATAACATCTTTAAGTAAATTTTTTATAAATTGAGAAATGAATTAGAAGTTTAATACCTTTCAACAATTAGTGCAAACCATCATTTGACCCTCATTTGATCAATTTCAACAAATGTCAAATGATAATCAACAATTACAAACTCTATTCCACAATCAATTTAAGTTTTTTAACACGTTCAAGCTATTGAATAATTACCAAATTAAAATACAAACAACTATTTTATCTTTTGAAAAGTTGAAGAAAAATCAGTAGCATAATGACATATACATTGACATTTCACATGCATTAAACCCTCATTTGACCAACTTCAACAAATCTCAATGAATAATCAACAATATAAATTCTAATCCACAACCAATTCAAGCTTTTTCACACATTCAAGCTATCAAATAATTATCAAATTAAAATATGAACAACTATTTTATATTTTGAAATAAAAAAAATAGTAGCATAACAATTTATAAATTGACATTCTCCAAAAACTAAACCCTTATTTGTCCAATTTCAACAAATTTTAATGGATAATCAACAATTTTAAACAGAATCCACAACCAATTGAAGCATTTTTACATATTCAAACTATCAAATAACTACCTAATTAAAATATGAACAACTAATTTATCATAATATGTGTTAAAAATTATATCAAACTTATATTGAAAATAAATAATTAATATTGTAAAAAATATAAAAAAAGATATATGAACATGCAAAACAGAGAGACAAAGGAGAAATACTCCAAAAAATTTAAAAGAATTAAACTACCTTGATGGATGCATGGAGGTGAATTAGAGGACGAGGAAGAGCAATGAGAGCTGCGGGCAAGGCATAAGCTACAGGTGAGCTAACAAGGGAGAGGAGAAGGAGCTAAAAGGTGTACGGATGCTGAAGGAGGGGAGGAGAAGAAGTTGAAGGGCACGATGAAGCTGAAGGGCGCGAGGAAGTTGAAGAAGAGGAGAGTAGAAGCTGAAAGGCATGCGGAGAGTAGCTGAAGAGAGGAGATGGGAGCTAACAGCGGAGTTGGGGTTTGAGAGAGGGAAGGCACGAGCTAAGAGATGAAGGCAAAAAACGAAGGCGCGATTAACTATGAAGGCGAAAGTTGAATGAATGAGGTGGGGACAGATTTATTTTCACATATAAGGACAGGTCTATAATAAACCTGTCATTACATATGAACATTAAAACATTTCGTTGATTATTATTAATGAATTATGTAATATTATTTTAATATTAATAATATTGTAAATTAATTAATATGAATTATGTAATATGAATAACATTAATTAATATTCATATTATCTACATTAACATTAATATGCATTATTTATTTTATTTACATTAACATTAAATAATTCTAATACTAAAGCTAATAATATTATTATTTATAATAATTTGAATTTAGAGGAATTATGGACAATGTATTCACAACAAATTCTAGTTCACTCTATCGTTATATGTATTAAAATATTAATGATTATTAATTAATTTTAAGTTAAAATATAATATTAGCACAGGCTGAGCTGAAAGCTATCGTTAATTTATTATTTCTGAAGACAATAGATTTTTGAAAGGTGTAGAACATATATAACGACACGTTGTTATTAAACCTGTAGTTAATATATTAATTATTTATCTAATATTAAATTAATTTTAATATTATTAAAATTATGAATAACATTAATTATTATTCATATTATTTATATTAATATTTAAATAAATATTATTTATATTATATTTATTTTATTTACATTAATAATAAATAATATTAATATTATATTACAATATTATTATTTATATTAACAAATATTTAGAGATATCCTGGACAAGTAATCACGACAGGTCCTAGGGAAGTAAGGTCATTATATGTCTTAATAGTCACGATAGGATTAATTAATACCTGTTGTTATATGCACGATTTCTGAACTTTTGAAAGCTTGGGACGCATAAAACGACAGGCTTACATTAAACATGTCATTATGTATTACATATAACGAAAATTATTATTAACCTGTCGTTAATAAATTATTAATTAGTTATCTAATGTTTTATTAATATTAAATATTATTACAAATATGAATAACATAAATTAATATTCATATATTTAATAATTAATATTAACATATTATCAATGAATTATATATTATTTAATATTAATATTGTTATCAATATTAGTAATATGGACACTCATGAATCATATTTGTATTATATAAATATTATTTATCTTAACATCAATTAATATTAATATTAAGATTATGAATATTAAAATTATTTATTAATATTAATATTGACTCGATAAATACTAATGGATATATTAACGACAGGCTTTGGGAACTTCTTGGTAAATTTGTGCTAATAACAAAAGTGCGTTTATGACCTATCAATACATTCTAATTAGTTTCTGTTAATTATAATAAAACTAGCTGGGGATTTTCCTATTAACGACAGGTCATACAGTGACTGTTGTGATAAACACACACACACATATTAATCTCTTCTTAATTAGCTGTAAACATTAAAATAATTAATAATTTTAGCTGTATATTAGTTTTATTTAATATTTTTTAATTAGCTAAAAACCCTAACAACGACAAGTTTATTAAAGGCTTGTTGTTGTAAGGTTATAATTTTTTTGAAATTATTGTTATTGCCATTGAATATATTATAACCACAATTAAATTTTTAACTGTGGAGAAAATGATGTCCTTAAAATTGTATTTTATATTAGTGAACCATGCTTTGCTCTTTATTTACTTGCAAAAGGTTTTGTCAATCATTTACCACTTGTTTTCATTGGAATCCCAATTAGGTACACTTTGATTTAGATATTTCCAAAGTTACCATGATAAGATTTGAAATTTATACATAAAATCTTTTCCATCATGATAAACCTTTATTTACTATAGTAGTATTGTAAAAGGAAGTGATATTCTTTATTACTATGGTGGATTATTTTCTTTCATGGTGACGATTTGATGTTGTTAATAAGGTTAATTAAGCTATGAAATTATGAAAAATTGGTGTAAAAATTTAGAGTATTACAACTGATTGCAGGAGCTCCGGCTCCTTGGTCACCAAAAGAAATGCTAGCCAGTAAGCTAGCAACATATCTTAATCATATGATGCAAAGTTATATAATGTGTATGTGTGTTATTAACTTTATTTTTTGTCAAGAGTTGAATGTACTTGTCATTTTACAAATGCTATTTATTTAATTACTAATGTGACTTATTAAAAAGTTTAATATGCATCAACTTTTATAAATATTTACTTCTTTTTATTATCAAATGTTTACTTGCTTAAAAGCTTATGTTAACTTATTATTTTACTAAAAATTACTTGTCAAATTATTTAACAAACATTATAAAAATGAGTAGAAATTAATTTTTTTTAACGAGTCTCTAGTAGTAATTTATTAAATAATCTTTTATAAAATCACAAGTTTTGCTATTAATTTTAACAATTTCTCTTAATAATTTGACAATTAAATTTTAGTAAAATAAAACATTCACATAACTGTTTTTTACAAGTAAACTTTTAATAATAAAAACAAGTAAACATTTATAAAAATTAATGTATCAAAATTTTTTTAACAAATTCCCATCAATAATTTAAGAAATAACTATTTGTAACATGACAAGTACCATTATTAACTTTGACAATTTTCTTTAGTAATCTGACAAGTAAATTTTAACAAAATAACAAGTTTGCACAAGCTTTTGACATGTAATGTAAACTTATATATATATATATATATATTACTAAAATTTACTCATTAAATTATTAAGGAAAATTGTCAAAGTTATTAGTGAGACTTGTCATTTCACAATTAGTTACTTGTTAAATTATTAATAAAGATTTGTTTAAAAAATGTAAGTTTTGCTATTAATTTTGACAATTTCTCTTAATAATTTGATAATTAAATTTTAGTAAAATAAAACATTCACATAACTTTTTTTACAAGTAAACTTTTAATAATAAAAACAAGTAAACATTTATACAAATTAATGTATCAAAAATTTTTTTAACAAATTTTCATCAATAATTTAAGAAATAACTATTTGTAACATGAAAAGTACTATTATTAACTTTGACAATTTTCTTTAGTAATCTGACAAGTAAATTTTAACAAAATAACAAATTTGCACAAGCTTTTGACATGTAATGTAAACTTTTATATATATATATATATATATATATTACTAAAATTTACTCATTAAATTACTAAGGAAAATTGTCAAAGTTATTAGTGAGACTTATCATTTCGCAATTAGTTACTTGTTAAATTATTAATAAAAACTTGTTTAAAAAATGTAAGATTAAGCGTCATTTTTTTTTCCTGAACTATACACAAAAATTTATAAATGATCCAAAACTCAACTTATAGTCAATTTTGTCCCTGAATATTTAAAATCCGAAGCTTTATCACCTTAATGTTAACTTGCCGGCAATGAATGTTAGTGGGCCCTCAATTTGGTTGTTATATGGATCCCATATTCAAATTTTTAAATTTTTTATTATAAAATATTATATAGTGGTCCCACCATTTTTTGCATTTTAAAATTATATAAGAAACTTAATCTCTCTCTCTCCTTCCTCCCTTCCCTCATCCTTCACTACCTCTCTCGCTGGAGTGAGAGAAGCCACAGAAGGTGGAAGAGTTGAACATGCTAGCAACCATAGTTGTTGCCTCTTGAGATCATCGACAATGGAGATGATGGCGACAATGTGGTCACAATTGGGCTCTATCACGGCCACTGTCACGTTTCTTTATGCCATGTTTGATAGGTTCTTCCCTCCTCCTCTTCATCACTATCTCAAAACCTATACCAGAAAACTCACCTCCCTTATCTCTCCCTATATCTCCATGTAATTCCGTGAGTTTGAAGGCAAAGATATATGAAGCAAGTGAAGCTTTCACTACCAAACCTATCTCAATGCTAACTCTTCTAAACGAATCTCCAAGTTTTGAGTTGAAGTCACTGAGGATAGCTAGAGACCATTGGTGCTTAGCATGGAACACATCGAAGAAATCATTGACAAGTTTTTAGGGGTCAAGCTATGTTTGGCTACTCATAAACACAACATCAAGAATATCTCATTCTCATTTCATCCTACTTCCCTGTCTTCATCATCTTCTCATCTCTCTCCCCCTCTCTCCTCTACCTCTCTCTGTAACTCATCCCATGACAGCACCACTAATGAAAAGTAATTAGACTCATTAAAAAATATTAAAAAATTAATTGTAGGATCCACCTAATGGTAGAATTAGGAGAGTTAGGGTTCATCTTTGGTGCTCAGCATATGCTAAGCATAAAGGTGCTCATCACCTATTTGCACCATTTCATTAAAGAAAAAAATTTGTGTCGTTCATCAAGTGTTAATCTTAGCCATTAATTATTTTTATTTCATTAAAATTTTAATAAAATAAGAATGTTCAGTTCCCCAACTCTGTTTAACACCTTAGACCGTTCACTCTCTTGCTCTATCGGCTATCAGCGGTGCTCTCTTGCTCCTTTGACAATTAGCGACGCTCTCTTGGCCATCGGCCATCATCAATTGTGGCTGGTAAGTCACTGCTTATTCTTTCATTTTCTTGTTGATGGGATTCTGGCTATTAAAATGGTCTCGAACAAATCATAGATTGTTTCCATGATCCAATTTCGATCACTGTCAGGTTTAGTGATGTGTTAGTGTCCAGCCTTCCAAGCTTAAAGATGTGGCTATTTTCTTGTTTAGTTCTATCCTGAGAATATTGTAACCAATTAGTTCACTTTTAAATCATCCTTATTGTTTGTTCCCCTATTCCACATGTTATCAACTTTACCTAATTTTTTATATTTATAAATTTAATGCTAATGGAAGGACTTGATTTTTTTTTTCTTTAGTTTCTTCTTGTATATATAGTAATTTTGTGGGATTAAATTCTTGCGGCCACTATGCACAAAATTTGGATTATTTTAAGATGTTTTTAATAAAGCAAGTCTATTGATTGAATCATAAAGAACTTGTAGTAAAAATTGTTTTGCAAACATCTTTCTGGTTTTGATTTATGGTTTCGTCTATAGTTTTCCATGTGTGCAATTGCAATGCATGCTAAATTATTTTTGTCAATAATCTATCATCCATTTTATCTAGAAATTTTGCCTTGGAGATGAATATAGGCCTTTTTCCTATTAATGGTAGATAAAATATCAAATGTAATGTATCTAAACCTTAAATCATCAATTACTGACTGAAGATATGTTCTCATAGCTTTAAATATAATCCTTACAGACTCCAAATACTTGACATTTAAATACTGTTACCTTTTTATGATCATTCTAATGGCTGACTATTTCCTCTTGATCTTTTCTCCTTGTTTGATTTGTTTATTCTTGTGTCAACCAAAGCTTATGATACACTCTCCTTAGACTGAATAACTGAACCAAGCAATAGAATTTAGCATTGGGTGGATTTCTTATTCATCTTACTTCCCCTATCCCTATCCAAATTAATTATCAATTAGGTCAGTTGGAAAGTTTCTAAGGTGGCACTGAAAAATCTTCTAGCTAGAAAAAGTGTAGTTGGAGGTTGTTTCTAAGGTAGCACTATAATGGCATTTAGATTAACCAATGAATTGATTTCTTCACATCTTTAACATAGATAGTTGGCAAAAAAAATCTTTAGAAAAAGTGTAGTCGAAAACTTTTGAATTATTTTAGAAACATCAATCTTAAAATTAAGAACAGCAAGTATCATGAGACAAAACACTTGCAATAAGCAATAACACAAGATTAGCTCACAATGTTAGACAAAGAATAAGATATATCAATACTTTTCATGAGGTCATATTCCACATGTATATTTCTAGCTAAATATTGTGAAGGATGGAAATTGATTTGTTAAATATCAATTTGCTTATAGGTTGTTAGTAGATGATTGAAGCAAAGCAAGCACCATCCTACAAAATTTGTCCTTTGAATTGTGTAAAAAGTCAGAAAGTGTCCATGGAAGTGTAAAGCAAACAACCTCCAAAAGTCAAAAGTTGTCATGTACAATGCTAAATTGTAAATTAGTGAAGAGTAAAGCAAGTTGTCCCTAAAAGCCAAAAATAGTCCATTGCATATTTTACTACCTTGTATAAGGAAGAAATTATGTTATTAATTAGGTATGTAACATGTATAGAATGAAAAGAGGTTGAAATCAATAGAAATTGGTTTTATTCATCAGAATCAAATTGTATATGACATTTTTGAAATGAATAAAGTTGTATTTTTATGCATATTGTGCATATTTATTTTTCTATTTATTACCTTGTGAGTAGTTTGTCATGAGATCTATAGCATCAAGTGATGAAATTTCATTACCTTGTGCCTAAATTTGCAAATGTTACTGATTGTGACATGAAAACAGGATAAAAATATATAACACTTAGTCATAACTAATGTACACACTCATATATATCACAAGACAAAATATTTTACAAGATAAAAATTACCACATAATGGTGGTACAAAATCATGTAACCAATTTCAAGTACAAATCAATGCTTACTCATTATCTAGAAGGAGGCTAGAATTATACTTTATTAGAACACAGGAGCCTGTACTAAAAGTTGATTCACTAGCTATTGTAGTGATCAAAATACTTATCGCATGTCATCTTTGAAAGGTTGGGAAATTATTGTTGATTAGTCTTCCACCAATGCAACACATCCAACTTTGAAAATTGGTGACCATTAAGAGAAGCTTCTTCCAAATAATAATCCAATTTAGATTTTCTAATGGAAGAAACATCCATACTCTTAAAATTAAGAAAATCCTACGTTTAAAAAATAAAATGAAAAGTATCAAATAAGGAATTATAAACTAACAATAATGAGATAATGTGTATTAGATAAATAAAAATTTACACCATAAAGTTAAGTCCAAGACATAATTGGTTCCTTCTTCTTCTCTGTCATCCTTCCACTTGTGCTTGTGCTTAGTTGACTTTGTATTAGAGTTGAACTTGATGTGACATTAATGAAAGATACACCCATATCTTTGTATTGATCAAAGATATAATACAACTTTTGTTTGATATTATTAACTTTCATGTAGTAATCCACAGGATCAATAAGAGAAAGAGAATACTTGATTGCTTCAAGCTTCGCTCATGGACCAAAAATACTTCAAATTGAAAGAATCACACTATAATCACTCCAATACTTGTCAAATTTATCCTTCATTCTAGTTGCCATACCAAAAATCACAAGATCACGATTGCTAATGGCATCATTCAACAAAATCTCAACTTTTGCTATTTGTCCAAAATACATATTTGAGGTTCGATAGGATGTGCTAGAAATCAAAGTTGCAATCATTACAAATAGTTGTAAGAAAGTGTGCATTGCCTCTACTCTCCTCCACTCTTTATTTGACAAGGAATGCTTAAAATTAGTGTCACAATAAGACATGCAAACAAAAGCTCTTTTATATCTAATTCCATTTACAAGCATATTATAAGTAAAATTCCATCTAATAGGCACATCTAATCGCAATCCTATTGAGGTGTCAATACCACCAACTTGCTCAACACACTACTTGAAAATTTTCATCCTAGATTCAAACATCTTAACATACTTAATGCTATCTCAAATTTTATTTATTGCAACAATTATCACCTTCAAACCTTCTTGAACTATTAAGTTCAAGATATTTGCATAATATCTCAGATGAAAGAATTCTCCATCACAAATTAAGTTATTTTGCAAAATCAACCTCTCTTTCAAGATCTCATCCATACAATTATTTGTTAATGCATTATCCAAAGTAATTGTAAAAATTTTCTTCTCAATCCCCTAATCACTTAAGCTCTCAAAAACTTTAATTTGCTAGCTAATTCATGTCCAAAATATGGAGGCTCTATTTTACAGACAAAAAGAATTCTACTGTTAAGCTTCTAATTTTCATCCATAAAATGCATTGTTAAGTAGATATAATCGTTCAAATGTTACAGCAGTCTAACAATGAGAGGTCAAACATATTCTATTATGACTCTTTGATAACATCACTTTTAACTTATTTTTTTATACTTCAGACAATCTTCTAATATCTAACTAGCATTTTTTCACCTCATAATCTTAACATCAGGATTACATTCCTTAAGCAACTCCCTAAGAAGAGCAAATTCAATAAAAGAATATGGCAAATCATATTCAACAATCAACATCCCCAACAACTCCCTTATACATAGATTATTGATTTGTCTAGATCTTATATTGGCTTGATTATCTAACATCATCAAGCCTACATTATGGAACTTTAGAAGAGCCACACATTGATTAATATGATGACTCATATGAAGTTCCATAATTTCCACCACATAATGAAGTGTCACAACCATCACACTTTGCCTTTGTTACCCCCTCTTCATTAACCACTCTGAAGAAAGATTTCTAAACATTTGAGGTCAAACCTTTTGTTTTCTTAGGTGGTTTTAGGCTACATGTAGTAAATAGGGCGAGAGTTAATTCTCTTTTACCATCCCCCTTAATTGACTTCTTACTAGTTTCATTAGTCTTGGTACTAAAAGATGACATACTGTGAAAACAAGCATAAACCACATAATCAAAATTAAAAACCACATATCAAAGCTTACTCTGATAGCATAATATCACATAAGAAAAAAAATTAGGTCACAGCATCAAAGCAAACACAAACGACATCGTTATTTAATTGAGTGAACAAGTTATTTTCTATTATCAGAGGTGCACAATCCAAATGAAAAAAATTTAACAAAGGTTAATCAGGTAGGTGAATAATCATATGTGTATAATCAAAATAAAAAAATATATAATATGTTGGAAATTGACTAACTTGGTGAAAGTCGAGGGGAGAGACTAGGAGAGACAATGGTCAAAACTGAGAGGTAAGAGGCAAAGGGTGAGGCATGAAGGAGAGCAGAGTAGAGTCTAAGGGGCGATCACAGGATGATGGCATCAAGGCATCAAGGCATGACTGATGAGCCAAGATGATGGATAAGCAAAAGGGAGAAGCAATCACAAGTTCAGGGTGACGAGTCACAGCAAAGGAGAGGTGTGAGAGACAGGAAGTGAGAAGGAGAGCCAAGTAAAGTTAGATAGATGAGAATAAGAGAAGTGAGGCAGAAAGGTGAGGGTGACAATGATGGCATAAGGCAAAGGGGGGAAGGCAATGGTGTGAGGTAAAGGGGGGAGTGATCACAACTCGCACGTTCAGGGTAAGGACTAAGGAGTGATTACTGATTAAGGTTCATACACAGTGTGAGACTTCAAATTTCAAACTTCACAGTAAGGCTGAGGGAGAAGTGCACACGCTTGTTTTGTTCCACTCAAAAAAAATATAACTGGGCTTGAAAAGCCACCCAAGCTCAAGCCCCTTTTTACAAGGCTTATTAGGTCCAGGTTCTCAAGCTTGGTTACTTTAAAAAAATAATTTTCACAACCCAAAATTTTATTTAAACAGGGCCTCTAAACTCGGCCCTTATTCCTAACTCTATTAAATAACCACACCCCATTTGTATTTTAAACATATTCTCTAAGTCTCTCGCACAGTGTCTTCTTCTTCCTTCTCTTCAGTTTGCATAGGTCACCATTTCCAGGTAAGTTTAAGCCTTTTTAGCTCATTTAGATGTACAAAATGACTCCCATGCTGTAAATCTTTTCTATAAATATTTTCTACTCATCAAAAGCTGTCTAAACGTCGCATTATTTTGAGGAAATGAGTAAATTTTCTTATTAGGGTTTTCCTATAGGATAGTTAATGTGAAGTTATGATGATTTAAAATGAATTTTGAAATTGTTAGAGGTGTAATAAATGCTATAGAACATTTCTTTAAAGTTGAAATTCAGATTTGAGAATTTTTTATTTTAACTATAGACATATATGATTGAGTTTATATTGAATTTGAAATGTAAGGATGAATTTCTAATTATTAAATGTTTATTTCAGCATAAATAGATATTTTTAAGGATGTGGAATGGTGATTTAAGGCTTAAGGATAATTTTTGAATTTTTAATTTATTTTTGGGTGAATTTTTGGAATGTGGATTGATGAATTTGTGAAATTAGAAGTAATTTGAAACTTAAATATAGTTTATTAAGGTATGAGAATTTCAGGAAGGAATTTTGGAAAACTAAATGAGGCACTAACCTTGAATTAATGTTAATATAGGTCTTAAACCTAAACTTTTTAAATATTTAAATTGGAGTTATTTATTAATTTCAATGTAAAATTAATATATAGTATTATGGGATGATTATGTAGATTGTATTAACGAAAAGAGTAGTAAAAAAGGAGTTGTGAAGGGAAACTTATTATTTAAGACACAAGGTAATTATTATTAATGTATTATGATGTGTATGTGTGTGATTGGTTAAGCATTTTTTGTTGTTTGGGAAATTATAATTTGTTTAGAAATAAATACTTACACATATATTTTTGAAATTATCGCTAAGTGGGTTAAAAATTTATATGTGTGTGTTATAATTAGACATTATTGTTCAATTATATTTTTGTTTAGTTGCTTAAATTATGTATGACTTGTCAAGGTATTTTAATATATGGTGTTATTAGGAATTTTTGTTTGGTTAATTATTACCATGTGGTAAGCCCTTATTAGACCCAATGAATGGCATGTAGTTTAGTCTAACTTACCTTTAGCTAAGTGATTTGGCGTATGAGCATGGCAAGAGAAGGATATAAGGTGTAGTCATGCAATTAAATATTTGTTCGGTTTGTTTAGAAATATTGTTTAGTTCAAAGTTTTTATGTGCCCACTTAGCAATCGCATGATTAGTTACATCCATATGCATTATTACATATTAATTTTTTGTTACTGAAACTTTTAAATCTCATTTCCTATAGTTAATATCTTTTTCAAGAGCAAGTTTGGCCGGCGAAGCACCAAAGGTGTAAATTTTGGTGTATGGACACCACTTTCTTATTGTCTCTTATTTTGGTTTATGCAATGTATATTGTGCCAACTTATAATATATATTATTTTGTAGAGCATATAGTCTCTAACCTTCAATTTGACACATCTATATGGTCAAGAGAATTCTGTCTGTCCCTTTTGATTCTTGATTTGATTTGAAGGTTTTGTTATGAGGATTTTAGATGTCCCTTAAGGCCTTAGATGCAAAATATTATGCTTAATTATGAAGATCTTGTTTGTCCCTCATGGTCCTAATTGTTTTTTGGAATATTATTGATATAACTAAATTCACTTATAGGCGTTGATTAGTTAGTAAATGTGTGTTTATGCTATGGAAAAGTGCACATGTTCTAACCATTTTTAATGGTGAACAAGTGTTGAACTATGGTGAATCTTGTGTTGACCCACTTTGAGTATTACTAGGTATACTATTGCTTAGAAGATATTACAAAATTATAAAAATTATATGGTAATGATTATGATGCACACTTAGGTCACATAATCATACCAAGAACTTATTGTTAGCAATTGTTTGGAACCTTATCACCTTGGGATAGGCTTTTTGCGCTAAATTTTAATTTCAAAACTATTGTCCTTGGTGTGAATAGTTTCATATTGTCTTCTATTAAGAAAAATTTTATTTTAATGGTATCTTAATTACCATGATAAAGTTTATTCATTATGTTAAACTCTTTCTATCATGGTAGGCCATTTGTAAAATGATTTATTTTTATGAAAAATTATTTTCTACCATAGTAAAGTTTTAAAAAAAAATTATTATTTACTACCATGATAGATCTTTTTCTACCATGGTAAGTGTTCAATGGTTTAAAAATGATTTATTGAACTAATAATTTTGTGAAAAATCGGTTTGAAAATTTAGAGTGTTATACTAGACCTTGCTTCTTTGGTCCAGTGCTTTAGAATATATTGTACAGGCATAACTTTTGCATCTTTTGACCCGTGTACTTTTAATACATGACAACATAATATCCCTGTAGTTTCAAACTTTTGACTAGTGCAAGAAATTTCATGTGTGTCAAGTTTGAACTCAACTCTTTATTCCCCTTCTTCATCAATCATATAGCCAGTATATATAAACAATGAATCTTTATTATCACAAGTAGATAACTCCATGAAGAATTAGACATCCCATTATTCTTGGTACATCTTAAAGATAGTAGGGGTATGCACTTGCACAAGTTGGTGAAGGATGGGTGCACTTTGACTGACCATCCTAGGAATTTTTTTGTCAAGATTCGTACTCAAGTTCCACTTTCTTGTATCACTTCTTTGCTACAACCTTGTCAACCCTTTTAAAGAATTGATTGATATCTAATTTTGGCCTCATACATCTCTTTACATTAGCATTCACACTTTCACTAACCTGTGTGCTCCTTATACCTAGTGTGCGAGCATCCTTCACATAACACTAAACCCATTTCTCCTTAATATCAAAGTAGAGTTCAACCACTTATTTTTCTGGATATTATAAGAAGATAATAATTGAATCCATTCTTTTTCAAACTTGTCTATATCAACATAATTAAACATGCATTTCTTAAAATCAATCAAAAATCATGGCCCTTCTTTCATCAGGTTCCCAAGGTATTTAACATCATTTTTCAATAAATGCCAACTACATAAACAATGTTTTATATTTAGAAGAACTTCACGCAATATTCTTATCATAGCCTGATCTTGGTCTATAAATACAATTTGAGGCTTATTTTTGTATATGAGCATCCAAAAATGTTTCTATTAACCACTTGAAAGACTTAATAGTTATAATATCCTTCTCTTTCTAAGCCATGATTAACTCCAAATCTCAATTAATAAAGAGATTATATTAAGATAATTAATATAATATCAAATTACAAATGGGTGAAAAAGTTGGGATCACAAGTATTCAAAAACTAAAACCATGTTCAAAGTCTTTAAAATAGATAAATCATGATTCATAAATATGCAAAAGCATGAGATCATTTCAAACATGAGTGCATTTGTAGAAGAATCTGCAAATAAAATATTTTTGAAAAATTAAGGGGCATGTGCTGTGGCTCATCGAACATGTGCCACGGCATGTTTGCCTTTGTGCCATGCACAGCGGCTCATAGCATTGTGCACTACCATGCATTTGCAGGATCTGTGACAATAAATTCTACTATCAATTTGACAACTTTTGGGGCAACTTACAAAGCACCCCAATCCTCCATCCAACATTCGATTGACACAAACTAGGTGTCTATAAAAAGCTCTTTTCAAGCTCTAATTAATGGCTTTAATTTCATAATCAAATTATTACACAATCAAAATTTGAACACTCTTTTCAGAACTTACACTTTTTTAATATTTTTCTCAAAACTAAGTGTCCAACTCAATCACCAAAAGCCAATAGCCATTGACACCAATTAAACCACATGCAAAATATCCAAATTAACTCGTGTAATGCACCATATCACATTAAACACTTATAGGTTACAATTTCACTACTCAACCCCTCAATCTTAAAAACATACAAAAAGGAGTTCAACTCACTTTTCAACAAATATTTCATGGTCAACATAAAATGTGCCCAACTCTCACTTGCATTGGTATTTTGGCCTTATCAAAAATATCATACTTCACAAACTCACTCCCTAAGGCCTAAAATACACTTATAACTCACAAACGCATGATACAAGTAAGAATCAAAAATGGATAAATCCTAGTTGGCAATTTAAATTATCAAATACACATAATGACTCAAAAATAAAGAGGCTTACTAAATAGGATTGCAGTCCTAAGCTTCTTGTGTAACAGATCTCACCCCGCCTCCCTGAGGTCTTTTGATCTGGGCCCTAACCCCTCACAGGGCCCAAGCTGGCATTCAGCACTGTGTATAGTGCTTATTCCTCACCCCACTCAAGAGGTCTTTTAGAACCTCCACAGATTCGATCCCGCAACCACTACCACCTTAGCGTAGTTGAGGCTGAATCCGGTACCATTGAGTACTCAATGGTACTGGATTCAGCCTCAACTACGCTAAGGTGGTAGTGGTTGCGGGATCGAATCTGGGGAGGTTTCAAAAGACCCCTGTGAGGGTGGGGTAAGGAATACGCTCAGTACCACCTAGGCTAAAGCCGGCAATTATGTGGTGACATGTGTGTTGTCCAGCGCTGGAAAAAGACCTTGGAGAGGCAGTGGTGACCCAGAGGGCTGTTACATAAAAGGCACCTTTTATGTAATAGTCACACCCCCCGAGCCTACTGCTGCAAGTGGTGGACTGGGCCGTGCCACCTCACGGCAACCACCAGCCGGCTTTCCCCATAATAGTTCATGGGTTATTCCTCGCACCTACTGCTCTAAGGGAGCCTTCTCAGGTTCGATCCTCCAACCTCTCCTACATAGCGAAGTTGAGGCTGAACCTGATACCACTGAGTCAACTTCGCTATGTAGGAGAGGTTGGAGGATCAACTTGAGAAGACTCCCTTAGCGCAGTGGGTACGGGGAATAACCCATGAACTACCGTGGGAAAGCTGGCTGTTGGTTGCCGTGAGGTGGTACGGCCCAGTCCACCACTCACAGCAGTGGGCTCGGGGGGTGTGACTGTTACATCTTGTCGCTTTCCTCTATCCGATCCTCTTGAGCTATTCCTTGAAATATTAAAAATAGTAGAGTGAGTACAACCACTCAGTAAACAAAGTTTAACCAACTTATACTAATACATGTCAATTAATTTAAATGCAACTGGTAGGAATAATCAATTCTCTAAACCAATAAAACGTTTAAGAGTATGAATTCACATTTTTAGGCATAGTAGCACATATTTGAAAAATAACACTTTTTAACAATTTTCATATCAAAAAGAGTTTGTCACATGATTCAATGACATATACTCGAAAGTGATTAAGACTCAATTCATGAGTATCCTCATTAAGGTCACAATATAGACAACTATATGGCCTTACTCACTATATACATGATCATACCTCCCTTATATCCTCCTTATTCTTTTGATATGAAACCGTGGGCTATAACACAATAGGATAGTCTATAATTCATGACTTCCCTAACCTAAATACTTGTGAGGAGATTGCTCGACCAAAGCTCACCTAACTCACTTATGGAACATAATTTTTTTCATTTTCTCACACTATGGGGTGCCATGCTTCCTAAACTAGCTTCCTTGTTGAACTAGTGGATAGTTAATTAAGTTTGAGTTTTTCGTTGAACCAGTGGGATAGTCCCTCATTGAACAAGTAAGACAATATAAATATAATTAATTCGGACAAGCCATCACTCAAATGGGAGCCCTACCATCTAGATTTAATTCTCTACTCCTCTTTTTAGATGAACTCCCACTTCTCAAAATCATGCAATGCATATTCATACAATAATTCACATTTAACATAATTCATAGAACTCCACATAACCAATTTCATTAAACTTTATCATTTTACAAATCATTGAACTCCTTAAACACATTTTCATTAAACTTCAAATCAAACAAGTCATTGAACTCCAAATTTCAAAATTATTGTACCTCATATGTTCAGACTCATTGAACTTCGTAAATTTTAAAATTATTAAACTCCTAGCAACTCAAATCATTAAACTCTCAATTACACAAATCATTGTACTCCATGTTTTTATAATCATTATATCTCAATTATTGAAAATCATTGAACTCTAAAATTTTAAAATCATTGGACTATATTAAATCACCACTCTAATAATGGGCTATTCAAACAAAACAAGCCACATTTGTATTTTATCCAATTTCACACAATTCAATTATCAATTATTATTCAACAAACTAATTAACACATAAAAGTACAAGATAGCATTCCCCTAATTACCTCAAACCTTTGAGAGGTCAAAGATTTCACCCCTTAAATACTCAATCCCAAGACATCTAAAAACTTAGAATGGTGCCAAAGATAGTCACTCTACAAGCATTTATAATGTACATCATCAATATCTACATTTAGGCTAATTTTCACTAATAATTCAATACTTCTTAATACTCAAGATTTATTCTTAACTCATATAAAAGTATCCATAAGGTTTCTTAGCTTCCTTTGACCCTCATTAACATCATTGAGCTTTTTAATCATCATTAATGAGATTACATTGTTCCCAACCAACATATTTATGAGGATTTTCAGACATTTAATGTCCCTCATCCACCAACCATCATATATTTGTAAAATTAAATTTACTTAGCTTAATCTACTCTTATTAACTCTATTTAAGTCAATGGGTTCGAACCTTTAACCCTTATAAATCAAAAATCACTATTATCAACCAAACCCTAACTTCTACCATCAAGAAAATTGAAGAAGAGAGAAATATTTGAGTATAGGAAGCTTATCTTTAATGTTTATGAGTTTCAAATTACTCCTACTAGTCAGTTTCTTCAAGCCCTAACACGACTTATTAGACCCTCTCTCAAAAATCTCTCTTTTTCTTTATTTTTGCAAGCTATAGACAGGCCTATTTCTACAGAAAAATGTTCATACGCTACAACAGATGCATAATATTGCGGAGCGCAGGGCACAGAGAGGGCTTTCCAAGCATTTCAACATGCGTGCGCTGCAGCGCCTAATCCACAAGCCGCAGTATGTGGCACAGAACCTTGCCCCTCTAGAATTTCTTCCTCTTTCATTCTCGGGTGACTTGATTCTCCTTCAGACCCACGTTTAAGGCTAAAATTGAAACCAAACAAGCTCATTAAGCTTCTCTAGTCACACACTTCGCTAATACACTTAATTAATCTGATTTAGCTAATTAAATTTGGTTTGAAATTGAAAATGTTACAATAGTCTTGTCATACAATAGCGCTGCTACAAAAATGACCATACTTCTATGATGATTGAACCTAAAGAAAAGTGCAAGGGGTCGATGATTCCGATTAGTTCTATATGTTGTGTCCAATGATATAACTTTACCGAAATATACATAATCTATTAGCATACAAGCATCAACCCAAAAAATATTAGTGGTGTGTTGGTCTAAGTCCAACTAATATTTGTGATAGAATACTTAAGTTTCTGCATTTTATTTTTGAAAATATTGAAGCATACATCCTACCTCTCCAAACTTTATACATCTTTTCTTTTTGAACTCCAAGTAGTTATTCGCATCTTTCATGATATACCTAAAATTTTCTTGACCACCAACATATATATTCAATAATTTAAAAGTAGCCATTGGTTGAAGCCTAAATTCTTGTGCAAGAGCTATCTCATATGCCTAAGCTTTCAATAAATTTATCTAGGATGGTAACAAGCAAATTGTGTCCTCTGTATGAAGAGGGTGTTAATGTTCCTTATCAAACATAATAATTTTGAATTTTTGTCAAATAAGAGATACTACAATTCTTACCTTACACTTGGTCCTTGTTTCTAGCCTATGTATTAGAGAATATATTCTTTTTTCATTTTTTTTCTCCAAACACCTTTCTTACAACATAAATATCTATATACGAAAATAATGTACTTTATCTTTTTACTCTTTGTAAAAGTACTCTTTCTAACTCCAAATTTATTTTTTAATTATATTCTCTTCAGAACTTTCATGCCTCGTCTAAACTTTCAAATTCCCTCTTTGATTTGAATTTTAATTCATCCTCTACTTGCATGATTCTTGCATAGAACAAAAGTATTATCTATATTTTTTATACCATTTTTCAAAACAAAAAAAAAGGAGATAATAGAATACGCACATATCATTTTTATTACAGAACATACACAGATAGAACTTATCCCTCAATCATTTCCTTTCTTTCGTCTTGTCTTGTTATTATATATATATATATATATATATATATGTCATCCAATATTACATTTAGTATTTATCATTTTTATTTAATTTTATTAATTTCTTAAGCTATCTCTAACATCAGTTAAACAAAAAAAGAACAACAACAATAGAAAGCTTGAGCATTCTCGGGGGAAAAAAAAATTGTTCCATGATAAAGCTTACCAAAAAAATGACCAGAATGAAGACACAAGATCCCTCCCTCCACTTGAAAGAACGCTTTATATAAACCTAAAGCTCAATGAAAGGTGAAAAATAGGCGCCAAAACAATGCCTTTCTCCCTCCCTCCTGTTGATCTTACTTAGAGCATGAAGGCGTCAAACAGAGTTGAAAAACCGAACATCCTTATTTTTTAAAAAAAGTCTAATAAAATAAAAATAATTAATGATTAAAATTAACACTCAATGAATGGCCTAAATTTTTTCTCTTTAACAAAATAGTGCGAACGAACGACGTGCACTTTTATGCTCAACATATGCAGAGCACTAAAGATGATCCTGAATTAACTCTAAGTTTAGAGGCAACAAATTTATAAATTAAAAGATAAAATTAATTTTAAATTGGAGATGAATAATATTTTTCTTTAAATATATATATATATATATATGATAAAAAACACATAAAAAAATTTTTATGATTAAAATACACTTTTACCAAATTATTAAAAAAAATTGTCAAATTTTGTAATGAAACGTATCATTTTACAATTGGTTTGTTGTAATTTACAATATCACTCACTCACTGCGTCTTCCCAAAACAATGTCACTGTCAATTCCCACAAATTCCGCCCACGAGTTTAAAAGAACAAGAAATTAAAGAATTAAGAAGGAAGACAACATGACATTACAGAGGGAAAATCAGCTTACATTTAATTACAAAACCACACTCATCAAAACCAAAAACCCAAGTGAAATTTTACAAGCATCCACAGCGTTGAGAATTTCTGATGCATATGACAAACATTCACGAGCATAAACCCAGAAAGACAGCAGGCATAAGCAAAGAATCCTCATTCATTATTCTCAACCCGAGATCTCAATGGCCTTAACCTCAGGCTTTTTGACCTCTTCCTTGGGAACAGTGACAGTGAGAACCCCATTCTCCATGGAAGCCTTCACTCGATCCATTTTGGCGTTCTCCGGCAGCCTGAATCTCCTCAAGAACTTGCCACTGCTACGCTCCACACGGTGCCACGTGTCGTTCTTGTCTTCTTTCTCCACCTTCCTCTCTCCGCTTATCTGAAGCACACTGTTGTCTTCGATCTCAACCTTGACCTCCTCCTTCTTCAGCCCTGGAAGATCGGCTTTGAAAACGTGTGCCTCCGGGGTCTCCTTCCAGTCAATCCGAGTTCCGACGAATACAGAATTTTCCCGGTAAATAGTTGAGAGAGAAGAAGGAAAACGAAAGTCCTTGAAGGGATCCCAGACATCGAGAGAGAAGGGATCGAAAACGCTGCTCCTCCGCTCGCCAAAAAAATTAGGAATCAACGACATTTTCGAATTATGGAGATTGAGAATTGAAAGAGATTAAAAAAGTGTGTCCACGATGCTACGGATTTATCACGAATTAATTAAGAATGTTTTGTTGGTGAAGGAGGGGCATACATCAGGTATTTAAAAGCGAAGGAGGGAGAAATCTAGTACTTTCGTGCTCACTCTCAGATACTTCGAGAAGGGCCGTGAAAATGGAAGCCTCCAGATACCTGAAATGGAGACCTTCGGTTAAAAGAGTTTAAAAAAAAAAAGAAAATAAATAAAATAAATTATAAAATCCTCGCCTATAAGGAAATGGGATAGCTAAAAATTAAAAAAAATAATAAAATAAATTATAAGGTCCTCGTCCGCAGAGAAGTAAAATAGTTTCGAGCGATAGTCATTCCATCGTAATGACGAATTTGTATATAGAGAAATCTAGTGCTTTCAAGATTCTTTCTGATATTTCCAGAAGGTCCTCGTCTTTCACGAGAATTCTGGCGTCCCGGAACCAGATTATTGCTTGGGCTTTGGAGTTTGAAGGCATTGTGGAAAGAAATAGAATAATGTAAAGTAAAAAATAAAATTAAAAAAAAGATGATGGAAGGCCAATTATTTATACAAAAAAATAATTTAATTTATAAAATTAATAGTTACTCTTTTCATTTATAAATATAAATTATTTTTAATTAAATTTTATCCTCAATAAAATACTTATTTATTTTTTAACTAACTCCATTTTTTCATATTTACTTCTATTAAACATCCTATAAAAAATATAAAATTATTATTAATAGGGACATTTAAAAAAAATGATGATGACACTTTGAAAAATAAAAAATATCTTATATTTTTTAGTATCCAACTCCTCAAAAAATACTTTATATTTTTAAACGGAGGGAGTATAATTTATAAAATTTTATATAAACTAGATTTATGCTGCAAGAGAATATTTTAGTTTTTGAAAATAAAAATAAAAATAAATATTAAAAAATTATTTTAATATCCTTAAAATAAAATATATTATTTTTTCCTTTATTTTATCTTGCATATGTAATTTTTATTTTTAAAATTTATACAAATTTATCTTAAAATTAATGGTTAAGAGTTACTCCCTCCGTTTAAAAATGTAAGACATTTTTAACCAAATCTAATCTCAATAAGTAGTTATCTACTTTCTAACTAACACTATTTTTTCATATTTATCTTTATTAAATAGTTTACAATAAATATAAAGTCATTATCAATAAGAACATTTAAAAAAAAAAGATAATGATTACATTTTAAAAAATTCATGACTTATATTTTTTAATATTCAACTTTTTAAAAAATACTTTATATTTTTCAATGGAGAGAATACGAAATACGAGTATGCCTTCTACTTTTAAATTTTAATTTTCACCCATCTAATCATTAGCTAACAATTACTATTCTTGATATACTCTTTTAAATTTTTATTTATATTTTAAACTTTTTAGTCATACAAACTAATTTATTTATTATTTTTAAAAAAATGAAATACATATTCTATTTTTTAAAAAATATAAGACATTTTTAATCAAATCTCATTACCATAAAATAGTTATTTATTTTTAAAATAACACTATCTTTCCACATTTATTATTTAATTAGGTGTTTTACACTAAAATAAATATAAAATAATTTATTCATTATGAGAATTTAAAAAAATCAATGATTATACATTTAAATACTAAAAATATTTTATATTTTTTGACATCAAACTCTTAAAAAAATCATAAAAAATACTTTATATTTTGTAACGAATGGAATAAATTTACTAAAAGAATATTTGAAACACACATATGCAAATAATACAATGATTATTAAGAAAATATTAGGTGTACAGTAAAAGATAAATTCATTAATATTATATAATTAATTTATAGCTCATAATTTTTATTACTCAAACCTAAGGCACATAATTACGTTAATATTTTTTATAGGTTTTCAAATCATGATTAACTTTTACATATAAATAATAAAATAATAAATTTTTATTCTTTATACATTTGAAGAATATAAACAAAAACTTGTTCTATAACTATTTTAATTTGTTACCCTGTATTAATAATAAATAGTCCCTTCGCTAAAAAATATAGGTCATTTTTAACTGAATCTCATTCTAATAAAGTGGTTACTTGTTTTCAAAGTAATCTCATTTTTTATATTTACCCTTATTTAATATGATGTTTTATCCTAAAATAAATATAAAGTGATTTATTCAATATGAGCACTTTTAAAAAAAAGGTAATAATTGCACCTTAAAAAATTAAAAATATCTTATATTTTTAAAATATAACCTTTCAAAATATGATTTACATTTTTTAATGGAGAGAGCATATACAAAATTTGTTGTATATCTAACACCGATTATTTTACTAAAAATATTATATTCACCATCAACTTTTAGTACAAAATCCTACATAAGATCTAAAATATAAAAATATTATTATTTTTTACACCTAATTTAAATCTTTAAAATTTATAAATGTAGACTCTGCTCATATTTTTTAATGGTAGGTCCTACACACAATTTTTTTAAATCACACTACTTTATTTTTTAAAAATCAAGTTTATTAAATATTACATTTCCTCCATTAATTTTAGAGCATCAATTCATACCGAGTTTAAAATATCTATACATATAAAATTTGTGGTCAAACATGACTTTTAATATCTTTAGTTTTTGAATTTATTTAGGTTGATTTAACTATCTTAAATTATTAAAAATTATTTTATTTTAATTTTTTTATTGAATCCATACACTGTGTCTTTAAATATCTTCTTTGGCCAATTTGTATATTTAATTTTTTAAAAAAAGTTACAAAATAAATACATTTAAATAATAAAAAATATTTTTTTTGTAATCTACATGGTTTTTGGACAACATTTATAATTAAATAAGGATATTTTAGCCCAACATACATAATTTAATAGTTAACTAATAGTTAGATAAATGAAAATAAAATTTTAAAAATAAAAGGATGGCTTATATTTTATAACTATTATACTAAAAAAAATTCATATAAGTTTTAAAAAAATAAAAGAAATACATCATTAATTAAGATAAAAATAAATAAAATATTTTTTTATTTTTAAATATAAGTTTCATATGTACCGTACCCATCTAAAAAATTAAAAAAAAAAACAAAGAAAAATTAGATTCATAATAAGCTTTTTTAAAAAAATGAAAAATTCAAATCATATTGTAGATGTACAGTAACAAATTAAAAAAAAAAGAAGAAGAAAAGTTGGATGGTAGGTCCTGTCGATCAGTGTTACAATAGTACAGGATAAAAAAAGGGAAAACAGGGGGTATTTTCGATAAGTCACTGTTCATTTACTGTCAAATGATATTGTAGATGCACAGCGCCATCAGATGGCAACAAATTAAAAAGACAGAAGGAGAGGAAGATAAAGTTGGATGGTAGGTCCTGTAGATCAGCGTTACAATAGTACAGGATAAAAAAAAAAAGTTAAAAAACTGGGGGTATTTTCGATAAGCCACTGTTCATTTACTGATCCAAATTTATATAAATATAGATATGCCCCATCAGGTTACAGGTAATTTTTTTATGTAAGGAGGAGCCAGCACTAAACAAAAGGTGGCGTGTTTTTGGGGGGACTAGAAAGCAAAAACCAAAGAAGTAGTGCATCTTATTTGTAAGCGTGACACCAACCAAAAGCCAACACATACAATTCTCTAAAGATAAATTTGACATCCAGGTAAAAAAAAAAAAAAGATAAATTTGACAAATTTAAAATGTTAAAAATACAAATTTTCATTTTTTAAATTTTACTTTTATTTTTATTGCATCGGCAATTTACTCCTTCTCCTCTTCTATGCTGCGTGTCTATTATCCCCATGTTTGAGAAGCTGTCATTAAATGAAAAGAAACTCATCAGCTAAAAAAAAAAAATGAAATTGAAAGGTTGAACTCATCTTTCTTAATAATATCTGGAAAATTTCGAGAGTTAAAAGTGACAATTTTACACCAGAATTTAATTTAGTATTTTTTAAATGATTTTATTATTTTATTATTTTTAAACTTTAAAAAAGAATATAAAATTTCATCCTTTGTAACATTTCAAATTTACTTAATTAAAAAATATTACACGAAATTAAATTAATTTATGTAGAATAATTTTTACTGCCTCATAATATAAACAAATATTATTTTTTTGCTTGCTTTGTCTGTATTATGGATGATTAATTATTATAGATAAATTAATTCAGATTTCAAGTAAGCTTTTTCCATAAAGTAAATTAACGGTATGTTAAAGAGAAAAAAATATTATATTTTAAAGTTGAAACATTTAAAATAATTTCATAAAATAAAATTATACTACACTGAAATTTATATAAAAGTAAAAGACTAAATATATTTTCTTTGTTTAAAAAAAATCCCATATTTACTTTAAGAGAAAATGAAAAATAAATTAATATTAAAATAAATCATAAAAGCATATTAAACGGTAGTGTAAAATAAATAAAAATTTACTACAAACATTCTCTTATTATATAAGTAAATGTGCTTGTGCATGAACTCCTAATTCTTAAAATTTTTTATTTTAATATCTTAAATCTCTTAACATTTATGTCTTACATATCAATATATCATATCCCCTGTGAATGTCTTGAAAGAATTTTTTATGGTTAATGATTTATAAGTTATAAATAACCTTTAAAGGTTACATATTATATCATTCTATTTTTCAGTTCTTTATAATATTAAAATTAGACTTTAATGATTGAAAGCTTGTAAAAGATTTAAAGCTATAAATAAATAAAGCATCGGTACCCTTAGTAAATAAGAAATATTCCCTCCTGGAATCCTAAAGTGTGTTTGCATTTTAATTGAAAAAAATTGATTATAAAAAAATAAAAATGATAATATTTGAATAATATTTTTTGACAAAATATTTTGATAATTTTTCAGAATTACTTATAAAGATGGGAAAAATGAAAAATGTTCAAATGTTAAAAATTGATTATGAAATGGAGAAAAAAATAACATCTCCAAAATAAAGTTTCACAAGCCAAATAGATTTTTACAAAATAGAGAAAAAATAAATTTTTTTAATATTCTAAGTCCTTTTAGTTTGTTTTCTCAACTATAATGTTGTTTCCTCTACTTTTAAATATATTTTTAGAGGGACAATAATATGGTACTAACTATGTTAAATCACTTGATGTGTAACTAATGGTTTAAATATTGCGTTAAATATTAAAGGATTAAAGAACAAAAATGTCATGGAATTTTTTCTCTAAGAGCACTGACATCCTAAACGTTTTTTGGAACATTTTTGTCCCAAAAGCTTTTAAAAATAGAGCAGTTTCATCTATCATTGCACATAAAAAGCGTTGACCATTAAACTAAAATTTGATCAAAAATATTTATGTATTTTGCTTTCCTTCCTTTTGTGTTTAATTTCTAATTTCATTTTCCAATAAATTTTTTAACTTTTCTTTATCTAATGAATGAAAATAAATATTAAAAAATACAAAAACAAAAGAGAAAAAAATAGAAAAATATCATGGTCAAACTTTAATTAATAGTCAACATTTTTAATATTTAATAATGGAATACAAATGTTTTCGTTTTGAAATTCTTGAGGTAACAATGCTCTCAAAAAAGAAATTTAAGATGTAAGGTGCTCCTAAAAAAAATATTTCATGACATATTTACCCTTTAACCTAATTTAATAGAAGGATGGGGTGGCAATCTAATTTAGGAAAAAAAAAAAAAAAAAAGGTGAAGGCTTAAATGACAAAAGTACCATGGCAAAATCTAAAAACTATTTAACTTGGGTAAAAAATTGATTGGGCAATTGGATGCATAAAGTTAAAAAACTTGACTACTAGAAATCACTTCAGACAAATCACTCCAGACGCTAACAAATACCGTCACCAAAACAGTCTTCATTAGAAAGTGACTGTTGACCTATTTTAATTTAAATGCGTCAATATCTCCATTAACATTGTTAATTACAATGTAAGATAATTTAATACAATTAGTGTTATATTATCATCTCTTTGGAAATATTTAAAAGTAACAGGATTAAAGTTGCTTATGAAAAGATTAGTGAGATTTAAAAGATAAAAAAATACAAGAATTAATAATAAAACACAATCAAATTATAACTATCAAAAATTATATTTTTTTAACATTTTCTTCGCCCTCTTTTTGCAAAATTGGTGGACGTGTTCTATTCGGAAAAAAAGTATCTAGATATTCTTTGCTAAATTATAAAATATTTTTAAAAAAATTTAACATTTCAAAATATAAAATATTTTAATAAAAATAAAATTTTATTAATAATTTTTTTAATATTATTTTTATCATGTATCTCTCTTAAATATTTTTTAATAAATAAAATTTTAAATAAATGATACTTTTAAAAATTTATATTTTTATTTTTAAAAATAAAGTTATAAAATGTATTTAATAAATTTGATATAATATATATATATATATATATTAAATCGAAACCATGTAATGTATGATAAAAATATTTTACTGTCGAAAATAAAAGAAAGAATATTGAAGATGCAAAGAAGGAAGGAAAGCGAGACACAAACCAGTTTTGGAGAGAATCCAATTAGAGTCCTGTTCAACGCTCCAAGAAAAATATCCAAGAAATCCTCTTTGTTTCGCATAAGCAACTTTTGCAGAAATGCTCTGAGTATCATCATAACCATACCAACTGATCCTTTCTGCGCATAATTAGTCACGTACGTTGAATTATAGCTCACCTTCGGCCTCGCTGCTACGATATCCTTGTACCTCACTCCTCCAACCCCAGGATTCGTCGCTGCTGCGAACAACCCACCATCGTTAGGGTTCTTCAATCTCCATTTGTACCCATAAAACGGCAAACCCAGAGCCAGTTTCTTCGCCGGAACACGAGATTTGATCCATTTCGAAACCCCTTCGTCTCCACTGAATAACCCACCTGGGTTCTTCAATGGAGCAGGTGGCTGTGTCGCATCTGGATACCCATCTAGTATGAACAGGTCATAAGTCATCACGTTGATCCAATCAAAGCTTTTCAAAATCTCCTGAAATGGGTAAAAGTGTAACGAGCATAAGATTAAAGGGAGAACCCATCTCAAAAGACTAGCCTGTTGGGTAAGAGAGTCCCTCACACTTATAAACCCCACAATATTTGTGAGGCTCCTGGATGTGGGATTCGTGACAATGCCACCCCGTTAGGAGCCGACGTCCCCGGTGGCTTTACTCCACGGCACTTCACTCGACCTTCGGCCGGTCAGAACCCTCCATGGATAGCCCTTTCCGTGACACTGAGCTCTTAATGAAAGCACCACTGTGACGAGCACGAGCTTAAAGGGAGAACCCATTGCAAAAGACTAGCATGTTGGGTGGGAGAGTCCCTCACACTTATAAACCCCACAATATTTGTGAAACTCCTAGTTCAATGGTGAAATCTGGTCGGATCCAGCCACTGCAGCTGATAACAGCAACGCTGGTTTTCCAGAGGATCTAGATTCTGCAACTATAGCAGACCGCCACTCGTTGATGAGAGAACCATAATTGGTTCTGTCTGTGTTTGAAGATGGGTATTCCCAGTCAAGGTCAAGTCCATGAAAGTTGTTTTCTCTGGCAAGTCTGATGGAAGAGTCGATGAATGATTTGCGAGTTCTTCGACTTGTTGCCATTTTAGAGAAGCTTGAACTCACAGCGAGTCCACCACCAATGGACAAGAGGGTTTTAACAGAAGGGTTCTTGCGTTGGACTGTTTGGGTGAAGGAAGAGAATTGGGAAGCTTTGGAAGAAGAAATGGTGACAGTGTTAGTGTTGGGATCAAGATCTGCGAATGCACAGAAGAGATGTGTGTAATAGGAGGCTTCGATGTCAGAAGCTGCGAGTCCGCCTCTGAATTCCAGTAACCTCCTTTGATGACAGATTGGGGAGAGAAGAAAAGTTGGAGGACAGACAAAAGAGAAGGCATCAGAAATGGAAGCTTTCTAAGGTGAGCCATGGTGGTGATCGGTGAGCAACAAGAAGAATGGAAGATGAATGGATGATCTTCAGATAGGACTTTGATGGCTCTTGTATAACTTTACTGCAAGGTGTGGATTTTGGTTATTAATAATGGTAGGTATATGTCACATGAGTTTGAAATTAACAAAATTTGGCAATCACCTTGTAAAATGTCACATGTAAGCTCTTTTTTTTTTTTTTAAGTGGAAAAATGCGGGTTCAATCTTATAATTTTATTATATCATTATTAGTGTTTACCATTCTAATTAAAAAAAAAAGAAAGATTCAAGTTGTTTGATGAAACCATTTCCACAGCAATTAATGGAATTTGAGGGAAGGGAAAAAAAGAAAAAGAAGACATTGATGAAGTATACTTCATCTAAATCACAATATAAATCATTATTAACTAATTTTTATTTATAAAAAAAGTTAGTTAGAATCTTAATTTTTTTAAAATTTCTATATCTTTTCAATTGTTTCTTTGAGTGTAATAAATGGAGTATAATATTTAACTTATTTAAAATACTATCATTAATTATTCAATAAAGTAAGAGTATAATTAAAAAATATATATAATACCCACTCAATCTCTTATATTTTAAACCAAACAAAATTTTTAAAAAATAATTTATATTATGATCTGGAGTAGGTACAAATTTATAATAAAGACATAAGAGAGTAATATGTTTTGACAAAAATAAGATTTAAGTGATGAAGATTATTCTTTGGCCAAAATGTTTTGAAATTTAATATTAAAATTTTATCAAAAAATATCTTATAAAATAAGAGACAGAGTACTAATTATTCAAAATATTATTTTAAATATTTATCACTAAATTAATATATTATTCTCTCCATCACAATTTACAAAATACTTTGGGGTAAGATTTAATATTCTAAAATATAAAACACTATAACAAAAATAAAATTTTATTATCTATAAAAAATATTTTATCAATAATATTTTTTTAATATTACTTTTTTTATATATTATCTCTCTTTAATATTTTTTTAAATAGAATACTAAATGAAAGTTATTTTTAAAAAGTTATATTTATATTTTGAAAAGTTAATATTGTAAAATGTATTTAATAAAATTTATTAATATATATATATATTTATTTAAATATATTTTTATAAATTAGGATAATGGAGTAATATAATAACAAACATTACTATAATTTTTTAAAATAAAAACAATATAAGAGAACATCATTGGGGGCGGCTTCCCGTTAATATAATCAGCGTGTTTTTACCAAATTAAATAAATAAATAATATAATGAGTGCGTTTGGCGCCGGATTATTTATGTGCAGACAAAAACATAAATTGTTGTGGGGCAAGCGGGCCGGCCCCCACTTAAAAATTGCTTGTGTATAATTAATTAATTGTTGGTGGAGGCTGGCGGCTTTGGCCATAGGATGAAGGGACTGATCAAGTTCATGTAACACTTTTAAAAGTTATCTCATGCGATACTGAATGATTTAAAAAATCAAACCAAATCAAATGATAGAATTAGTTGAATCATCAACTAAAGCAATAAATGACTTGCGTCGGATCAAAAAATTATTTTTATACTTGAGCTAGATTAAACCAAATTTAAATCATTGTTGAGCCAAAAACTAAAGTTGAACCAGAAATTGAAGCGGTCTTTAAAAAATCAGATAGTTTTAAACATAAGATTAAAAAAGATTAAAATATTTTAAAAATAGAAAAATCAGATTCTACTAAAAGCTAACTTTATTTTTCAACATTTCATATGTATAAAATATGATTTAAAACTATTTTTTTATAAAGATGTTGATAATTATAGATGTAGATACAAATATTTTTTTACTCTACTCTTATTTAACTTAAAAATTACTTGTGTATAATTAATTAATTGCTGGTGGAGGCTGGCGGCTTTGGCCATAGGATGAAGGGACTGATCAAGTTCATGTAACACTTTTAAAAGTTATCTCATGCGATACTGAATGATTTAAAAAATCAAACCAAATTAAATGATAGAATTAGTTGAATCATCAACTAAAGCAATAAATGACTTGCGTCGGATCAAAAAATTATTTTTATACTTGAGCTAGATTAAATCAAATTTAAATCATTGTTGAGCCAAAAACTAAAGTTGAACCAGAAATTGAAGCGGTCTTCAAAAAATCAGATAGTTTTAAACATAAGATTAAAAAAGATTAAAATATTTTAAAAATAGAAAAATCAGATTCTACTAAAAGCTAACTTTATTTTTCAACATTTCATATGTATAAAATATGATTTAAAACTATTTTTTTATAAAGATGTTGATAATTATAGATGTAGATACAAATATTTTTTTACTCTACTCTTATTTAATTTAACCAAAATCCACCTATATTTAATAAGTTATAAAATTATAATTTATATTTATAATATTATTAATTTTCACTAATGTTACACCATTTTATGAACAAACTATAGATTTTTTTTCTTTATTATATATATATATATATATATATATTTTTATTTAATTATTACGTTATCAATTCAACTATTAATCTAACCTAATTTAACCATGCGAATCGTGAACCACTAACATTTTTGGTTCAATATTTAGTCTAGTTTTGATATATTAGTGAAAGTGTTTTAGAATCCAGATTGGATCATGAATCACAAAAATCAATGAATCACAATTTTTATAGTTTAACATATTAGATCAAGAATCGAATTAATAACATAATAATTAAATAAAAAATAACATTTAAATGAAAAAAACATATTAAAATGGTCCAGCAATTTCAAGTCTGGGCTTTCTTTCGAGTCATAGTGGGCAAACTCAAGTCAATTATCAGAATGAGTCAAATTGTTGGACCAAACTTCTTTTTTCTTTGAGCGACTATCCAACATTTCGGGCCGATTTGGGTATGAAAATATTGAATTAAAATATAAGACACTTTGATAAAAAAAATTTTATTAATTATATTTATTTCAATATTACAATTCTCTCTTTATTATATTTTTCTCTCTATTTAATGTTTTACAAATAATATTATATTAAATGAATGATATTTTTAAAAATTTATATTTATGCTTTCAAACAATAATAAAGTTGAGAAATGTATTTAATGAATATAATTTTATCAAAAAAATGTTTTCTAAACTAAGTCAGAGGAAGTGGCTAGAATAAATTTATAAAATATTAGGGGGAATATAATCTCAATCAACTCCAAGTAGAATATGGTTTATATGACTGTTACAACATATAAACTTGAATTATAATCCATTAATCGCGCCTTCAGCTTTAAATAGGAGCAAAATTAGGAGTTAATTCTATCTTTAAATAAAATTAATAACTTAATCATCTTTTCTTAATCCTGTTGTGGTGATTATAGGTGTTTTATAGTAAGAATTGAAAAGAGTATTAACAAAATTTTGGGAATTGTTTAGCATAGTATTTACAGGATTTCTTAAACTATATGCTCCCTCCTATTTTTATTATAAGAGAAATTGTCATATGATTCATTATTTCTTATTATAAGAGTGATTGTAAAGTTCAAGAAGTTGAGGATAATTGCCAACTGGGTGACCCAGTAAGCTCAATCTTACTTGGTCTCCTAGGCTAGTCTCGGTGTTTAGGTTGGGCTGGATTATGAGTTTAGTCCAAACCCATTCTTACCGGGCTCATTGTATGTGTATATTATATGTTGTTACAAATTTTTGTTAGTATTAATTGGTTTTATGATTTTTTTTTCCTTTTATAGATCATACTTGATAAATCACTTTGGTGTTATTGTGAAAACTATTAAGAAATTAATATATTATTTTTACTTAAAATTTTAATTTGATTTCCTAACTTAATGTTATGTAAAAACAATGTTTGTTATTGAGTTTTTAAAAATTTAAAAATATTACTTTGAATCAAAATATTATTTTTCAAGGGAATATTTTAGATAGATATAATTTAATATATAAAATGTATTTGTTATCTTATTTGTTTAATACAAAATTAAAACTTGGTCTTTTTATATTGAGTTGGCCCGATTTTGGTCATAATACACAAGGATCGAGCATTGAGTTGATCATTAATCTAACCTTACCGAGTCTTTGTGCACCTCTAATGAATAATATACCTTGACTCCATTATCATTTGTATATAATTTACAATTACAATATATACATAATTCTTTTTATTGAAAATCTTAAATTCATAAAATGTACAAAATATAGAGACTATGAATTCATACAAAGACTTAAGAGCCATATGATTCTTTAAGACATAAACTTTACAAATTTAAGATCTTTGAAAACAATTTATTTTATTTTTATTTATATATATATATTTGGCGATATTCCTTTTGCTCTGTTGGACTTGTCCATCACCCCCAAGTTTGAGAAGCTGCCATCACAATCAAAAAAAAAAAAAAATCCATTAGCACCAAAATAGAATTCTTTATTTTTTTCCAAAGAAAAATCAAATTAAAATATTGAACTAGTTTTTGTATTCTGGTTATTCTGGTCAAAATATGTTTTGATTTTTTAGAGTTAATATTTAATAGTGATAATTTATAATTACAATTTAATGATTTATTTAATTAAAATTTTCTTATTTTTAACTTTGAACATAGAATACAATATTTTTATTTTTTATTTTTTATTTTTAATGTTTCCTTTTTTTAAATATCCTCATCTCCTGACTGTTTTATCTAATATTTGTCTAGAAAAATTTCTCAAAAAACCAATTATGTGAAAATTGAAATAAAAATACTGTTTTTGTTTATTATGATGAAGTGGTTAAAATTTTTGGAAGGGAAGCGATTAAAATTATTATAAGTAAATTAATTTAAATTTGTGTAAGCATCTTCTGTAAAATAAATTAACGGCATATCAAAGGGGATTTTTTATTAGATTATTTTCAAACTTAAAAAATTAATAAAATCAAAGGATTAAAGTCAGTGTAAAATTTAGTTCAAGAAAAATAAAATTAATAAAAATGCATAAAAACTAATAGTGTGAAATAAAAAAACTATTTTCTTTGTTTATTACCAAAAATGCTAAAAAATGAAGTGAAATAGCATCTCACAATAGAATTGATATAACTTCAATAGAGTTTATATAATTTCACTAAGCAATTAAAATAATTTTCTAAAAAAATGAGACAAATTTATTAAAAACATTTTTCATATCTTTATACAAAAGTATAACTGTTTCTTGAAATATAAAAACTAAAGTCCATTTTATTCATCGCTTATAAATATCGTGAGTTATTATTATCATTTATTACATGGATACATTCGCAGATAAAATATTTTCGAGAGAATTACCCGCGTGAGCCAAACTTAAGTAATAAGGGTGAGCTTAAAAAAAAAAAAGGACCAATGATGTGATAAATTTATAAATTACGATAACAAAATTATAAAATTTTACTGCAGACCAATCAACTAAATTAAAATTCACTTTTGTTGGTTAACTTAAAATATCCTTAACTTTTTCAATTACCAAAAAAATAAAAAAAGGAATGTGGACGATGGTTTGAACTTCGACGCGAAAGTGGGAAAGACAAACCAGTTTTGGAGAGAATCCAATCAGAGTCCTGTTCAACGTTCCAAGAAAAATATCCAAGCAATCCTCTCTGCTTCGCATAAGCAACTTTCGCAGAAACGCTCTGAGTATCATCATAACCATACCAATCCGATCCTTTCTGCGCATAATTCGTCACGTACGTTGAATTATAGCTCACCGTTCCACCCACTGCTACAATATCCTTGTACTTCACAGCTCCCACTCCAGGATTCGTCGCTTCTGCGAACAACCCGCCATTGTTAGGGTTCGTCAAGCTCCATTTGTACCCATAAAACGGCAAACCCAGAGCCAATTTGTTCGCCGGCACACCCAATTGAATCCATTTGGAAACCCCTTCGTCTCCGCTAAACATCCCACCTGGGTTCTTCAATGGAGCAGGTGGCTGTGTCTTATCTGGGTATCCATCTGGAATGAACAGGTCATAAGCCATCACGTTGATCCAATCCATGTTGTTCGCAATTTCATGAGGTGGGTAAAAGTTCAATGGTGAAATTTGGTCTGATCCAGCCACCGCAGCTGATAGCAGCAACGCTGGGTTTCCAGAGGATTGAGATTCAGAAGATATAGCCGATCGCCACTCTGTTATGAGAGAACCAAAGTTGGTTTTGTCTGTGTCTGAAGATGGGTATTCCCAATCGAGGTCGAGACCATGGAAGTTGTTATCTCTGGCAAGTTTGATGGAAGAGTCAATGAATGATTTGCGAGAACTGGCACTGCTCGCCATTTGAGAGAAGCTTGAGCTCACAGCGAGTCCACCACCAATGGACAAGAGGGTTTTGACAGAAGGGTTCTTCTGTTGAACTGTTTGGGTGAAGGATGAGAATTGGGAAGCTTTGGAAGAAGAAATGGTGACTGCATTGGTCTTGGAATCAAGATCTGCGAATGCACAGAAGAGATGTGTGTAATAGGAGGCTTCGATGTCTGAAACTGCGAGCCCACTGTCTGAATTCCAATACCCTCCTTTGATAACAGATTGGGAAGAACAGAAACTGATTTGGAGGATGAAGACAAGTGTTGGTGTTATCAGAAATAGAAGCTTTCTGGGGTGAGCCATGGTGATCATAGCGAGATGGGAAAATGGATTATAGATATATATTCTTCAAGTTGGTGTTTGAAATTGTCTTATATATCTTATATATATATATATATATATACGGCGCCGCATATATGCAAGAAGGTGGAGTACAATGTTGTCAATTAATAGGAGGCGTGTCGTCGATGGGTTTGAAAATTGAAGTTGTTTGATGAATTCTTCTGAAACTATCGTCGTGATAAGCGGCGATAAGGACGACAAAGAATTAACTAATATTGAAAAGATTTTGGTGAAGAGAAAATTCTATGGTCAGAAGTCAGATCTCATTTGCAAGTTTTATATCGACTCGCCTAAGTCCTAACTTGCACCCAAAAACAGTCGTTTATACCATCATCACCTGCGTTTTTCCCCTTTATATTATATTATATTATATTAATCAATCATTTTTATCTCAATATGTTAACGGTGATTTATTTCTACATCAATTCTAAAATCAAGATAAAAAATAATTTTAAATTTATATAAATAATAATGTTTGACTAACTTATGTTAATCAAAAGTTTAAAACATTAATCGTTCTTTTAGAAAATTTTTTAGGACAAAGTTATACTTTGATCTTATAGTCAAAATTTTTCAATTAATGGGCAACATTAATCAATGTTATAATAAAGCAAAATTTATCACTTTAAGGACTTTCAGGATAATATTGTGTTACGTCAATCAAAATTAAGGATACCGTTGCAAAGGCCCAAAAGTTTCAAGGAAATTTGCCTTTTAACTCAAATAAATAACAAATAAAATATTTGCATATTTTGATATCTCGATTTAATTAGAAATTAACAAACATAGTGAGTATATAAAGCTATAATTTTTTTCATAATTATATTGCTTCAGCATCCAGCAAATCAAATTGTAATTCTAAAGAATATGAGCAGTAGCAAAAATCAATTGTAATTTAATTTATTGTTATAGTTAAATTCAGTTTTTTAAGTCATGTAATGTCATTTTTAATATGCTTGTATCACAGATAAAATTATTCAAATAATTGCTTGCTGAAATTTAAGATGGGACACAAATAGACTTAGGGCCCGTGTGGTTTACCTATTGTTTTACATTTAAAAACAACTTTTAAAAATTTAAGGATGTAAAAGTTATTTGATTTTCTTAAATTATTTTTAAAGTCTATCACGTTCAAAAAGCTTTAAAAGTTCATTCCTTGAGCTTAATTTTGGACAACTTTTTAAAAGTGCTTTGTATAATTTTGTCATTAACTAATTTTCACTCTTTTATTTTTACTCAATTATTATTATAATTCAAATAACTTTTAGTTTAATAAATTAACTTTTGAAAAAAAAATTATTCAAACATAAATTTTGTTCTACTAATTGATTTTTGTCAAATTAACTTTTACTAAATAAACTTTTAATCAACAAGCTTTTGACAAACTAAAAAATAAACACACACTTGTTTTGGTAACTCATGTTTGGCTTTTGAAATGTTCTTTGACATTTTTTAAAAGCTAAATGTTGTTTGGGTTAAAAAAAACAGAAAGGAAAAAAAAAGATGAAGGTACTTTTTCAATGTGGATCCCAAATGCTGTTGTAACTTACTAAAATAATTTTTGCATATGAAAAAATTAGTTGAGCGTTTAATGAGATAAGTAAAATTTTTAGAATTTCTATGTCACCTTTTTTCTTCTCATTTATCTATATTTTTTTTTTACTTTATGAGTAACTAGATTCTTACTCCTGTGCATTGCACGGGATAACACATACTGTTTATTACTAAAATTTAACAACAACAATTAACATGAACAAATTACAATGTATTATAGTATAGTTTAATTGCTTAAAAAGCACTAATAGTTTTGAGAAATATCTAATGAATATTTTGAAATATTTCTTTGTATACCATATTGTTTGTGGTAGTCTTTGGTCTCCTATTACTATCATGAATTAATATTTTCAATCCTTCTACCCTTTTTACTCTAGAAAGAGCAACATATAGTTGCCCATGAGTGAACACAGGCCTAGGTAAATACAATCTAACATGTTGTAAAGATTGGCCTTGACTTTTGTTAATTGTCATTGCAAAGGACAACATAATAGGAAATTGTCTTCTTAGCATATGAAATGGAACAACTCTATGAAGGATTCATATCCATTTTGTGTATCAGCACTTTCTGATTAGGATTAGAACCATTCAATATTATGGCTTCAATAACATTCTAGCCTAGATTGGTGATATGTAGTTTGGTGCCATTACACAATCCTGATGCTTGATCAACATTCCTTATCAACATGATCGGAGCTCCAACTTTAAGTGTCAACTTGTGAGATGAAATTCCTAAACTTTCAATAGTATTTAAGAACTTTGTAGTATATAAGTCATCAAATGAATCATTGTCTTACGTTGACTTCCAGACAGAGTCTGAACTATGGAAATCAATAGATTTACTTAGAAGCAGTGTACATATGAATTCATTGACCTGTTTAACACATTCAACTATAGGTGCTAAGATTGCTCTATCATTGAAATAAAAGTTATTTGAAAGGTTTTCAAATAACCATAGATACATTAAGGAAATAATGGCTTCAAGTGGATTTAAATAATCTACAACCAATAATTTCGGTGGTATTTCAATCCCTATAGTTCCATCATTTAGAAGTGATAAATTACTATCTCCAACATCAAGAAGCCATTTTAAAAATTTCTCTAACCTAGCTTTATTAGTATCAAGTGAAGAAGAAGAAAGATGCATGTTTTTTTGTAAGGTGAAAAATTTTGCAATGATTCTATATATATGAAGTATTAATAGTAGCATTCACAATCTCAGCTCTTGTTGCTTTTGGAATAACAGGTAAGATTTGACAAAAATCACCACCCATAACCACACATTTGCCACTAAAAGGTTTATCAAAACACATTATATCCTTTAATGAACGGTCAAAAGCTTTAATACAATTCCTTTTTATCATGGGTGCCTCATCCCAAATGATCAATTTTGTCTTAATAAGTAGCTCTACTAATGGTGATTTGTGTCTTATGTTGCACATTGAATCTTCATTCACATTAATAGGTATTGCAAATCTGGATTGTGCAGTTCATCCAAATGGTAGCAATGTTGATGTAATTCCATTTGAGGCAACCGTTAAAACTATTTCTCCTTTAGCACGAAGCCATGATGTTAATGCATTCCATAAATATTTTTTACTTATACCACCATGTCCATAAACAAAGAAGAAGCCTCCAAATGGCTGATCTGTTGATTCATTAATACTTTTAAAAATTCTTTTTTGCTCAATATTTAATGAATCAATCATTTTTTGAGCTTCTGTAAACAATGCAATGCAGTCAAAATTCAACTCTTGTAAGATAAGATGGTTGTGATTTGTGACAAATGTTCCATTTAGGACTGGAAGGGATGGATAGTCAGAAAGATTTTCTCCATTCATTTGTAGAAGATTTTGAATCTCACATAGTACATCTTGTTATTTGTCATGTTCTGATATGTAAACACCTATAATGACATCATTAATTAGTTAAACATATAAATAATGAAGCTCAAGAAACATGAAAAGTTATGATATAATAATTAAGTCATTAAATCATTAAATTAAATTTGAGAGTTACCTGAAATAGTATGGTCTTGTCGAGGTAAATATAACATATCTTTAGAGAGAATTTTTGATGTTTCATTCCAAATAATTTTAGGTTGAGATAAACAACAACACAGCAGCATGCTAACAAACATCTTTCATAGTTGTTCTCTAGAAGCCCAAATAGATGCTTCCTTAATGGAATCTACATATTCCTTGTCATCATCAAGAAGCCCCATTGCATAACATGCAGCTTTAAATGTTGGGTATATGACACCATTTACTATTTTGATATCGTTATAAGAAGTAAGACCCTTTACTTTTGTTAGTAAGACATGAAGATAGTATGTTTCTCTTGATGCTAGTGATGCATGGCTAATGCAACCAACTAAAAATTCTTTTTTTCTTTCTCTCCATATCCTAAGCTCACGGTCAAATACAAAATGATGAGGAAATTCACTACAAGTGAGTTTTTTTGCATCATCATTTGCTTGATTACACTCAAACTAAGAGAGAAACATAGATTCATTCACCCTTTGTTTGTTTAGTAATGATGAAACATCATCTGTTCTTGAGTAGATAACACATTATTTATTAGGAAGATGGAAGCTTAACCTTTCGATAGAGGGATACCTATAATGTATATCAAAACTAAAGAGATGCCGTGCTCCTTCACACGAAGAGATATACATGTAAATATTTATTTTGAATTACAATTTGCAAAAATGTGCATAATGATGAAAACTTAATTTTGGTTAGGCAAACCTGTAATCTAAGTATTGTTTGATCTTGTCAATGATTTGACAAGAAACATCATCACCTTTATTGTTATAAAGTGAAGCAATAACTCTATCATTTCCTTTGTTGATATATTTAAACAAATACTTGATAGATGTTGATTGATTGGTCTTCTTAATGTTGATATGAGCTTGAAACATATATAACAGGTTTAAATTATAAGGAACAACAAATCAATTATCTACAGGCACACCATTTTTTTCAATAGTTTGTCCATCATCCCTTCTTCTATAAGTAGGATACCCTTCATTATCAACGACTGTTGTTTTATTGTATTTCTTTGGGAAATATTTGCTGCATTTGTTCTCTTTCATGCAAGGAGAATTAGGATTACTTCTACCACATGGACCATGCATCATGTACATTTTTACTAATTCATATATTAGTTTTGATGCTTCCTTGTTAGGAATCTCCACTGAAATAATGTTATCAATATCCTCTACATTTTTTAACTTGCTCGTAGGATCAAGAAATAATAGAATATGAACATGTGGTAGTCCTCTTTTTTGAAATTCTATTATGTAGACCTCTGTAATATTTAAAGTTTAATTAGCAAAGTAATAAACTTTAAATAGTCTATTTAACACATAGTCAATGAAAACATAATTACAGCTACGAATGTATTTGGTAATTAAAAGAAGTCAAGACTTATTTACTTTCTTGAATTGTGCCAAACATTTTTGTTTCCGTGATTACTTTTAATAGTTGTTGAACTTAAGCTTGAATATTCTACACAAAATGTCTGGTCTATCTGATCAAAGCAAAGATTCTTTTTCATAGAATCGTTTAATCTCAAGCCATGTAGAGTTGTAGGTAAAAGTAATGAATAGATCAAGATATCCTGCCCATCTACATATTGCCATTGCATCTTGGTTGTTTTGTATCATATATCTTGCTCCGCCTGTAAAAGAAGATGGCAAAATAATACATTTACCAGTTTTAGAATCATTTGTTTCACTACTTATAAGAGCATCGGATAATCCTTAGTATAAATCAACTCTTAGATCTTTTTGATGGGTTCTTATGTACTATAGTCTTTGTGATTCCATCATTGTATAACCATCCATGATGAATTGTTGGAGCAATTTTGAAGCATGTAAGCAAGTAGAACCTCACAATTTCTGTTCATCAATCTGTAGCAAAAGTACTCTCTTATTGTTACCTTCTTTCTTGTTGTTGTTGTCTCTAATGTGTTCTCCTTATGCTCAACATCGTCTCTATAGCCATCTTCACTAAATGGATACAACAGAAGGTATTGAAAAGGCAAGTGTGAAGTATGTAACTCATTAATCCATTTAAGTGTTCTAGATAAGTCCTTAACAATGATATCTCTTGGTTGAAAAGAACTATCTATATCACCTACAATGAGAGCTATAACTTTAGATGATGAAGGTAGGTTACGTCCATCTTTTTCTCTTTTGCTAATCAAGCAAAGTCTAACATTTATGCTTTGCTTTGCTTAGCTTCTATTAATGATGAGATCTTCTGATATTGTTGCACATAAATATTATGCTCATTCAATACATCACATATGTCTGATACAATTTTAGGATTAATAGTATTTTGCTTTGTATATTTGCTGCAATTGAAAAGACAAAAGTTAGAAGTTAAGCAATAATTAACAATTGATTTAATGGAATAAACATGATGAAAATATTGACACCTGATCGTAGAGATACAATTTTCCACTTCATTGTCTATATCATAGATGTAAAGTTGAGAATATATTGATTTTTGCCCTTCTGGAGGAAGAAGACTGTCCAAGTAATGATAATTTTATCCATGAAGAATGAAAGAATAAGGTGCACCACCAAAATTTATAGAATGCACAACCTTGCCACCCATTGAAGTAAATGAGAACATATTATTGTATGACCTAATATTGTGCATAAAGTTCTTTGATTCATGTGTCTTTTTATCAAGAAACAAACTTCTAATACAATCTGGTGGAGTCTAAACAAATGGCAATTCAACCTTCCCTTACAGGTAACACATAAAAAATAGAGTAGTTCCATTAACTCTTAATTTATGAACTCGTTCATTACACCACATTAATGAATGACAAAAACTACATTCATTGATGGGATCTCTTTCATCCAGGTAGTCTAATAATTAAAACAACAAATAAGTAGTTACTATATAACAATTTCACATTATGCTTATGTCATTTATTAAAAAAAATGAAGTGATAATGACTTTAGGTGTACCGTTTGATCCTTCAAATAAATTTGTTGTTGTTCGTACTATCTCCATTCCAAAATTAGATTCCCATCCTATAATTTAATGTATCATAAGTTAATATTTAACACAGTGTAATAATATAGATACACATATGCTACAATTTACAGACATTGACCATCTTCATATTCTTCATAATCTATGTTGTCATGTCATTCTTTTAGTGTGTTTGGCTCATGAAAGTCCACATCTTTATAATTCACAACTTCACATTGGTGACTAAATTTAGCCTTATTAACACATGACAGGATACATTTTTAAAAAAAAAATTTCTTCTAAATATGTTAGCTTAAAAGAAAAAAATATTGAACCATAATTTGATATAAAATTATCTGCTGAACACGATCCACTAAATTTCTTTAACAAATCAATTGCTACATTGGTTATGTTTCCCAAAGCACATCTTTGTTTTTTTTTATTTTTTTGGAATGAATTAGAACGTTGTTGACCAAGGATTGAAGTAGGTTAAGTACACTTATTTAGTTGATTTTTTGCACTTGGATCAAAATGGTAGGGGTTTGAATCTAGCATATCAACCAAGTTAGTACCAATTGAATTATGAAATTAATATGGTGGTGCATGAAACTGACCTGGTGATGTTGGCAACGTGAAAATTGTATTTTTGATTGCTTCAATTCTTATGCTTTTGCTATTGCGATTGATAAATTTTTTCTGATATAAGTTCCTCATATTTGTAATTGCTGAACTAACATTATATGGTTTCAATAATTTACAAAAGTTAGTTATAATATATTACATTTGTGATATATAAGCAAGGTAAAATTTATCATAAAACATATACGATAAATATAAGCATTTACTAATTTAATTTTAAAAAATAGTTTAAATTAGGAAATAATAAAATATAGTTTAATATATATATATACACTAATTTTATAAATCCAAGCAATCACTTCGACTGTACTGAGGGGCGGAGCTAGAAAATTTTGTTAGGGGGGCCGAAATGATAAATCATATGTGAAAATCAAAAGAAAATTATATATATATATATATATATATATGTATGTATGTATATGTATATGTATATATCACTAACATAACATAAATATTTTAACCTATATATTTATATTCAATTTTATACACACACATGCACACCTAACAAATATATATATATATATATATATCTTCATTTTTTAAGTTTTGCTAACTAATTTTACATGGCATAAGAATAATTAATTATCATGTTTACAATAAATTTTTAAAAAATTTCTTATCAATATAAACTATTATTAAATTAGAGAATATATCATCTTTCCCTGTAAGCATTGAATAATTTAAATATATCGTTGAAATCTAAAGTTTTGTTTAATATAAAAAAAACTCTATTGCTTGCTTATTGAATTTAATATTTAATTCTTTCAATTGATATATTCTTCATTCAATATATTTTGAAATTTTTGTTGTAGTACTTTATAAAGTTTGTTAGTAATAATTTTCCTAATTTCTTTTATCAAATATAAAATAAAAGCAGAATTAAATGATATCGATCTTTAAGAGATATTGTAATGTTATCTCGTTAAAAATAAGTAGATCTTATAATAATTATATCTTCAAGCTACTACAATAGTTAGACTATTTATGTGTAAAAGACTACTATAAAATTGAAATACATTTAGCATCTCAAAGTTTTCATAATTTGCCAACTTAGGAGGCCAAAAATATATAATCTTTATATTTTACTCTTACTCATTAAAAAATTAAGGGGGTCGTGGACCCTACTAGTTCCTCCTTATCTCCATCCTTGGGCCTGTAGTTACGTTTAATTATTTATTAATGTATGATGTATTATTAATTTAATATTAATCTAATATTATCATTTAGGAATTTGAATTTAAAATACAGTATAACTCGAACATGTTGATATGTTATGACACATGTTCGATACTAATTTTATAAGTACAAATTAAAAAATTTATTCATGTAATTTCTTTTCATAATCAATGTATAATTAATTAATTTGTATGATTGCAATTATCTTTAAATATTGTAAATGTAACCAAATCTTATATAACAATTATGTTGATTTGCGATTTAAATGTTGCTTTATCAGCTTTAATCTACATCTATACTTTTAGTATAACATAAAACATTATAATATTCACATCATCACTATTCTCTTGTATTACCTATGTAAATAAGTCCTTTTTCATAATTAATGTTTTGATTAAGAAATATAAATTTGTAAAATATTGTATGTGTAATTGTTTTAAACATATGCATATATCATTTTAATTACATTTAATTTAACAAATAAATATTTTTATATTACAAAATTCAGTTGATAAAATCTCGTTAAAAAGCACATTGCGTTATGAAACTTGTATACCTAGTAATTCTAATAGGAAAGTTTTATTCTCTAATTGGAAATTTTTAGCCTCAAAAAAATGTTATTGTGATCTCTTTTAAAAAGATGTACATTGCGTTGTAATTAAGATTGAATTAATACTAAAATATTATTATTTATAAATTTCAGCTTACAATATTGTGCTTGTTAGATTAGTTGTTTGAAAAGCAAGTGTACAACCAGTTGGTAATTAAAATTATTTAAGTTGATCAATATTATCATTTGCAAATTTAACACCACCTAACAGTGGTGTGGTTTTTTTTTTCAAAGCATATATGCATATATGGTTTTTTTTTTGTTCAATATGATTATTTAAGTTCTTGTGAAATATTATGATTTACATATCACAAACATCAATTATCAACAGAAGTAATGTACAACTAATATATATGTAATGTATAATTTATATCTATATCTATAACAAAAGAATATTATAAAGCAAGTCAAAAACTAATCATCACAAATGGTGGCACAGCAAATTAGACCTTGAACAATTTTTTTACTAATATTGAGTCATGTATCACATATGGAAATACTTGGCATGCATAACGATGTCTGAATTTCTGCTACACTTTCAATATGCTTGTGCGGCATATGTCAATTAGTCGCATAAGTGATAGATAATGCAGTCTACTTTCATCAGCGAGTGAAGATATTAGATGCAGTTTCATCTTCACGAACAATTGAGAATGCATAAAAGAATAGAAAGGTGGGAAAGTTTTTAAGGAAGGAAGTATCTTTTCTTATTTAGTGATTCATGATGATAGCCAGTGAGGAATTAATACTGATAATATTGTGGGTATCTGATGTAATTCAACTCCACTTAGTCAAAAATAGCCTTGTAAATCTGACACCCTTTATCTTATTATTAATGAAGTGAGAGAGGAAAAAAGAGACGCTAGTAGAAACAAAAAATGCACTCCTCCCAACACATGCTTGGTTACTTTGTCTATCCATTGCAATACACACCTATGCCTAAGTTTATAGGAAAAGTGGATATAGGTGTTTGCGTAAAGAATAACCCAAAAACTAAAAACGTTGGCTAATGTAACCTTTTTGTAGGATAGGAACATATGTGTGGCTAAATTGATAGGAAAAGTAGGTATAGGTGTTTGCACAAAAAAATAAAACAAAAAATTAAAAGCTAGTTAATTTAGCTTTTATATAGACTAGGTACATATGTCTAGGACCTAAAAGAAAGGGGTATGTGTTTCTTATGTTTTACAACAAAATTGAACCCTGAAAATGGTAGAATTCATTTTGCGATGTCCATCAATTTTTTTAAATAAATACATATATAATAGTAAATAACACTCTCAAAAAATGTTACCAAAGTGATTTTGCAACTTTTAAGTTGTTGAACTTTTGTCACTATTATTTATATAAGAAACAAAATAATTTTATTATTTTTAAAGTTTACAGCTTTTAAAATAATCTCACTATCAAAAACTATTAACTTTTATAAAGTTGTTAGCTTTTGATATTGAGATTAAACTTATTATTCTCAATTTGGTTCACTACTTTTAATCTTCTTCATATTATTAAAAAAATGAACCCAAACTTTATCAAGTTTACCGATTCTAATAGTATGGTTTAACCTCTTACCTGATACACTTATATTTTCTTGTGGTCAAGTATCATTTTAAACACGTTGATATGTTCAAGTTGTTCCCAAAAATAAGTACAGGAAGAAATGATTTTGCCACAACATATCCAAAGGGGATAATTGATGTAGTTTCATGATATTACACTAATAAATATGGAAGCATATCAGCAGATTACAGGATTACAAAAATAGTAAAGTAGAAGCAAACGAGTACCATAAATATCTAAACACATAGCATGTTTGATAGGATACCCAGAGACACACATGATGACAACAACATAGATTAAACATAACACAAATGTATTACAGTTCAATAACAATCTTAGATTTAGATTAAACATATTTCAACAATCCTTCTCCTTCTTGATAACCCTCTTAGTTCTAGATTTTGTGAAATTTGGAGTAGAGAAATTAGAAAGACTGGGGGAGTCATCTTTAAATGTTTCCCACTTGGCCTACTTTTTCTTCATAGATTTAACAGTGGTGGATTCAAGTACCTTAGAAATGCTCACTTGATCCTCATCGAGCTCTATATAGACATCCTTGAAATGTGGTGTTGAAAGAGTAGTGCCACTTATTTCGTTCGATGTATTGGTGTTTGGATGACATCTATAGTAGGGGAAGGTTGCAATTATGATAATAGAAAACCCAGATTCATTTATTACTATTGAGATATGTAGTTAAACCAATTGAAAGTTGAAAATAATTTTATCGCAATACCTTTTTTAGTTTTTGTAGATCTGAGAAGCCTACTTGAAAAAATTTAAATACTTATTAAATCTTACAATAAACTCCTAGATATCAATACATGAAACTAAATAAAAAGAAAAAGTAAGTGTTATTTGCCTTTGTTGAAGAAGTTGTTTTTGCTTTAGAAGCTTGGAAACTTGTCTCAATAAACTTTGATAACAAATCTTGCTTCTCAGTATATTGACATACACTGACATTGGAGTTTGGAAATTCTTTATTGTAGCTATTCAACTTTAATTTCAAAAGCATCTTCTTCCCCACGGGTTCTTTAAGCTCTTCGGGAAATGAAAAAGGGATTCCTTCCTAATAAGGTGGAACCAAACAGAATAATGTAAGTCATAATTGCAATAACATTTTTTATAATATTAATTAATAATGCATGATAAAACTTACCAAATCAAGTTTTCTCTTTAACTGTGTAGCTATATTTCCAATCAATTGAATTGCTAAACTATTAAAGAATACAACTGAAGCATTCCCCGAACTATCAAACATTGAGTAGTGGACCTTAAGTTTATGAGAAAAAATATACATATAAGAAATCATAAAGTTAACAAAAAAATAATAATAAATTCAACTAAGAGGCAATATTCAACTTTACATAAACAACTGTTATACATACTTTGATTCCTTCAAAAGAACTTCATAGTTGTAATGGTCACAAAATTCAACTCCATCATCATTATGTTTTGGTTTTGTTAGACATGTAGGACACCCTTCATAAGTCTAATCATATTTAGTTTTTAACTTCTCAATCTCACAAGATACAATGAAGGCTTCATCCTAATAAGATATTATTTTTCAACTTTTCAAGTTAAAGCCTAAACATGTTATAAATAATTAGAATTTAACCAACCAATAAATATTCTAAAATACAGACTAGCTTTTGTTTTGAGATTTTAAAGATTGATATTTTCTTTATATTGCACAGCATGGATGCCGAGGATGGCTGTGATTGATGGGCCAGAATAACTTGGCTAAAACTGTGATCCAGGTGGATGGTGTCTTTTGTAGGCTGCATGTAAGTTTAGAAAGAAAATTAGTTTCACGTGAAAAACTAAAAGACAAACGAAATTGCACTAAGTTACAACCTTTCTAGCATGTCTTTGACTTCTGGTATGTTTGCATTAAAAGTAATTAAGCTTGTTGTAAAAGAATTAGAAACCTCCCAGACTTCTACATGAGATAAAAAAATAATTATAAACAATTTTCTTCATCTATATCATCATGCTAGATAACATTTACATAGATCAACAAATAAATTTTTTATACCTTTCTTGCTTGCATGCACGAATTACATTACAATAATAATTGGTGCCTCTATGTGTTCCAAATAACTATTGTAGGAGTTTGTGGCACACTCACTAAACAACACATAGTTAACACTTGTGTCGTTAGTCATATAGAAAATGAAAGTGTCAAAGCATATAGTTTCATAATAATCCAACAAAAATATTAGCCAATGATGCAAGGAAGAAGAAAATAATTACTTTGATGTCACATATTTCAAAAGGCCATATGCATTTGTGTTTCATTATTGCTTTGCAACCCCTTCATTAGGCCAATAGCTTTTAAGAATCCAATGCCTTTGTACAAATAGCTAAAAATTTAAAATTCATATATTGATTTTAATTATGAAAAACATCTGTTTAGAAAAATATGGTTCCATACTAATGAAAGTGTTTTCTGGGGCCTTCCCATCAAGTATTTCTTGAATAGAAAAAAATTTGAAGACATTCAAGGGTATTGCTGCATCTGATTCCCTCAAAAAAGTTTTCTAATGAAGGATGATTGTGTATGGATAATTAGCAGCCTTGTAAGGTAATTTATTTTGAGACACTGAGAAGTACATAAAACAATAAATAGATCCTTCGATTGGTCTATCCATAAACATGGGAATAACATCCTTGGTCATGACACTTGCTTGGATCCTAGAGCCCTGCAAATAAATAAATAATGACAGTAAAGTATTGTCTTGCAAGTTATCATCCACAACGTACAATAATGTTTGATGCGAAATTATAAAGTAGACAAACCTTCTCGTCCATCAAGACCATCGTGATCCTGTAAACATCAAAAGGTAGCTTTTTGTTATGCACCTGCTACCTTCTTAAGAGTCAAGCAATAATACTCCATGTGTCCTTTCCACTATGAAGTTCTTTGATCAAAGAACATCTTCTTCCAGCCATTAGTTTGCAAATATTCAAGTACCTCAGACGAGTTTCAATTGTGGATATTGATGGAAAAATGTATGTATGATGGGAGGCTTATATATAGATTAAAGCACTACTTGAAAGGATTACAAGAACCAACATAAATAGTGAAAGTTTAATTAATTAAGGAAGCTAATACCTAATAGTACAATTTGAGTAAATAGTCAATATCAAATGGTTCTACATTGAGAACAATACCTTGACTTTTGGAAAGGAAGAATGTAGTAAATGGTTACGCAAAGGGGTGCAGAAAGAATAATGAGAAAAAAAATCTAGAAATATAGCTCTAATTGTAAGTGAAATTTGGGAAAAAGTTAATTGTGTTTAATGAATATTTTCATGTTGCCCAATAATTGAAGCTATCAAATACAAAATTTTGTACCATTTTGCAGCAATTTTTTATTTAATATTTGGCCAATTTGAAAATTTAATTAATGATTTAATGATTAATGATAAAAGTTACAATAAAAAATAGTCAGTACTTGAGGAAGGTACAAATTTGACTCATTGCTTGTTTTTTTTTTTCAACTATTGTCATACATACTACCATTTGTTAGGCATTTATCTAGTAAAGCCTACATACTCCTAAACATTTGTGGGGTTCAATGGATAGTATTCACTATTGAAGCAGTTTCACATCTAGGGAAAAACAATAATAAATGTAAATCTAAAGACACGTTTTTAATGTGAGAGATAATATAATGTTAAAAAAAAGTGGGAAGCACAAAAAACAAAAGTATGGTTTTTTGTTTTACAAGCAAACTATAAGATACCTAGGTAGCAGTGACATGTAGTTGCAGTGATAGAATACAAAAATCAATACTTACTGCTAACAAATTCCTTTGAAGGAAAATTGCAGGTCGACCACATACTGGCTATTAATTGAGGTTATTTACAGCTAGAATAAGTTCATTTAGCAAAGCCTACATACTCCTGAACATTTGTGGGGCTCAATGGATAGTATTCACTATTGAAGTAGTTTCACATCTAGAGGAAAACAATAATAAATGTAAATTTGTAGACACATTTTTAATGTGAGAGATAATACAATGTTAAAAAAAGTGGGAAGTACAAAAAACAAAAGTGTGGTTTTTTGTTTCACAAGCAAACTATAAGATACCTAGGTAGCAGTGAGAGAACACAAAAACTAATACTTACTGTTAACAGACTCCTTTGAAGGGAGACTGCAAGTCAACCATGTATTGGCTACTAATTGAGGTTATTTACAACTATAATAAGTTCATCTTCCTTGCCCTTACATAATTTTTTTTAGCTACATGTTGTTTCAATGATAGTGAACCACCAGTTATATTTTGGGAAAAAAATTCAAATGAAAATAATACAATATGTAAATTAGCACTAATTAAAAATGAACAATCCATGAACAATTCAATTGGTTAATAAGAATAATAATAAAGGGACAAAAATGAAAATTGATATTTATGTTATGTATGAATTTAAGGTGCAAGAGTGTATAAAATAATACGAGTAACTATTTTGTCTCAATTTTTGATTGTTTGTTAAAAAAATAGATATGATAAAATAATTCAAAACCCAATGTCATGTGAACCTAGTCTAATTGCAAAAGTAAGAGACTGCATACACAGTTTGTAGTGAATTAGAAAGTAAGACTGCAAAAGTATTTAGTTTCATTAGGGTCATTACTTTTGACCTAAATATGTCTTCCACACAAGCAGCAAATCTAGCTTAATCTAAGAAATAGTACCAAAGCTATATGTACTTGATCTATGACTTTTTATTATATCATATTATAATTATAAAAATATTATACTATAATATAAAAATAAGTCCTAGTCTACCATGTACAAACACAAAGTGCCAAATACAAAAGTTATGCGTTTCAAATGAAATATGGGTAAGATAAAATAGTTTAATACTTATATCATTGGATAAATTATATAACTATTAGTTAATTTAAGAAATCAAACTTTCTTGACCCTTTTAGGTAGGTAAAAACTTCCTTCAACCCATGGAAGGGAAACACAGTATTGGCATATTTGTGACCCCACATCCATAGCTGCAATTGACTGGACCTCTAATGATTTTTGTTTTCTACTATAATATTTGTAAAGCAAAGCACATTTCAATTAAATCTTGCAGCTTTTTCAAACTGCATGTTCAATTTTCTCCTTGTAAAAAATAAGATATATCATCTGAGATAAATGTCCATCGCATTGAACAAAAAGAATGTTACATGCAAAAGCTACTTAAGTAACAGTAAAGGTGTGAAACTACCACACAAACACTCAGTATTCCTTACATTCAATGTTTATATGACCCAACCTCATTACCAACATGCTCAACTATGCATAAAGCTGAAAGATTATTTAACTTTGGTATGTTTATAAAGTTGCACACATCACAGTCACATGCCAACTCACCATCATTAAAAATATACAATTTCACATTATGAGTCATCACTGTCTATAATTTATTTAAAACAAATGTTTGAAACTACATTTTATATTATTTTCAGAAATAAATAACAACAAAAGTATCCTCCTTAAGATCAAGTTAGTGATAAATTATCACACAAAAGTTTAAAAATACAATCTAGATTATTTTCAGGAATAAATAACAGCAAAGGCATCCTCTCAAAAATGAAGTTAGTGACAAAGTGGTAGGTCATGTTCATCTGAAGACAATAGGAAATGCAATATCACAAACATGATACTATAACATTTTTTCATTGATAAAACTTCATTAAATAATCACTTGTGGTAAACACAAACCTACTAACATCATCAACTTCATACCAAAGCATCATTGTCATAAACCCAACAGATAGAGTACAACTAATTGTTTACTACCCATAAGTTGTAATCTCAAGAGAGAAAGTACCTAATAGATACACTTCTTACTTAACTTAGCTTGGCAGTGTAGAGCATACTACTAAAAACATAAACAAAGTACATTACATCTTACGGCCAAAACACTTAGAGATTCAACACAAGAACCACAATAGATATGTTTCCCAAAGGGATCTTCATTAGTCCTTTAATGTCATCCAAATCAAACCTCTAGTTTTATCTTCTTCACTCCTCCCTTCATATTAGTAGTCTCATAACCCTTGTCCAGTGCAATCCTTCTAAAACTAGATATCTTATGAAAACCAGCATCAAAGTATACCCATGTGACACTTGCATAATTCCCAACAAAAACATTCCCTGCCAAGTAAAAAGAAAGAAAAAAAAATGACTTAAAGGTGATATCAACCATTTACAAAATAGAATCAATAAAAATTGAAATGAAACATGCCATAACGGAACCCCATCTTAGAAAACTCAAGTACTACAACTAATATATCCTTGTCCTTGTAAAATTTGTGCTCTATCTAGGCAAACATGGCACAATCTCCTAGCAGAACAATGTTCACCTTGTTTCCCCTGCAATATTCCAAAATAAAAACATTAAGGTAGCCTAAGCGAATAAATTCTAGCAAGTTTTATCATAATGAAATAATCAAAAAAAATAAAGTATGTAATAAACAAAAAATTACTCAATGTCTATTATTGCAAAAGACCACTCCACTGTATACATTCCATATAGCTTCAAGTGCCTCAAGTCCTTGACATCGTCATGACACCATAGATATCTATTAACAACACAAACAATGATTTATTTCATGAAGATAAACCACATAAAAACAATAACAAAATATAGTTTGTCATAACATAACCTATACACATATTGTCTAAACCAAAGCCTGCTTCACATTTATGATTGATCTTAAACAAAACTCATAGAAAGGTAATAGGACATTTTCCTACTGCATTTGAGTGAACTAGTGAAGTTCAATCTTCTTATTTTCATGGATTTCGTTTGGGATATCTTGAACATTAAAAAGTGTCACGGAATAACACTTTCCTTTATAAAGCTGACTAAGAAAGTGACTAATCAATCTATCCACACATGCATATGCATGCATCTTCGTGCCCTGCCATTATACCATCACCCAATAGTTACCACAGTTACAAAATGGTCATGCAATAGTTAACAACATAAATAATTATGCTTCCTAAATTTACAAACTTATTTATCAATGAAGATAAACTCCACAGATACCAACCTCTTTGGATAACCAAAGTCACCTTCAAATGCATCACCATATGCCTTCCCAAAGACTCGCAACATTCAGATAGTCACTGACCAATTCATTCTTTTTGAATGAAGATCAACCAAAAAGATATGCTGAACACCCTTCATCCTCTCTTAAGAAACAACAATAAGCCAATTTAAGAAAGCAAACACTCACTTACTGAATGTACTGATGTGTTTACATCTTTTATCACCATGGTATTTATAGGAAAAATTGATGAACAGTGCAAGTTTAAACATTAACTACAATCTAATCGAAAGTATATTGAACCCACACAATGACATCATAAATCATAGATACTTTGAGTTAAAGAAAATAAAAAGTGAAGTCTCTTACACTCGATAGAAGGGCTCAAAAAATTGTTTAATATAGATATAGATGAAGCATCAAATAAAAGACATAGATAAATTGTAAAAAAAAACCCTAATGAAAACCCATCTCCAAACCTTACTGTGCTGCAATGTCCTTTCTCCCTTATCACACAACTACATTCAATCCTCAAAAAGGCTTAATCAGGAAGGAAAAAGTGAGAGATAAACACCACTGGCTCCCATTACTGTAATAAATTGTGAAGGAAAATCAAACCCTATACCCTAATGCTCTCATCATTTTCATATGGCAAGAGGAGGAATATGTCACACCCCGATACTAAGGATATGACCGGCACGAAATATGAGATAATCTCACATTTCATAAGCCTTAATTAGCCAGAAATTAAGACAAATTATCAATATATAATTTTTATACATATTTGTAAAATTCTTAAAGTCTTAAATATTTTATAAAATTTTTGTCAAACTCTCCGTTGTAACTTGAACCTCTCTAAATTCCTACAATAGCGAAACCAGTCAATCCATCCAACAAAATAAAACTAGGATCTAACTATGATATACGTGGAACACTAAGTTACAATTTCATAATATAAAATATATTTACATTAAAAGTAACTAACACATACTTCCACGACTCAAAAAACAATTGTGTCCCTCAGTGATCAATAGGAGATGCATGGTCAATTTTAATATCTGAGACCAAAGAAATTTTCGGTGAGTGACGTCCCAATTGATAGTTGAAGGAAATAATGGAAAGCATTCAATGAGCCAATTATAAATTAACTAAAATAATCAATTGAAAATAATATAAACCAAGAATACATAAATACAAATGAAATTATTAAAATTCAAATTTCAAATTATTAAATTTCTATGCATGCTAAACATCTTGAGATATATATATATATATATACACTACTCAATATAAATCCACATATAGTAAAAAATAACAATTTACTTCCTGAGATCACATTTAAAGAAAATAGTTTCAAAATCCCTTCTTTATCAAGACTTAATCAGAACGATTAACACGCATGGACACATAGTCTACGAGGGTAAGTAACATGTTCGGCGTGGCAAGAAACCATGAAAACAGGCACAAGCATAAAGCTCACAAATAACAGGTGTGGATCACATCCACGAAACTACATCCTCCCTTCTGCATGTGTTGTTTGGCATACGGGGCTAGCACCTCCAATGCACCCTACTAGCTAGGTGTACCATGGCATGCCAAAGGCTAACGGAACTACTATTAGCATCTAGCATTCTGAACTCAATCCTTTTAATTAAATTAAGCGTGCATGGGGTTGAAAAATTCATTGAAAACCATTCCTTTCAAAATATAATATTCAACTATCAAATTTTCTTTTCATTATTCTCCATGCATGAATCACCATATTAACAACTGTCATATAAATTATAAAATCTAAATAATAGAAATGTTTAGAATAAATAATTGGTCAATAATGTACTGGATTCAAATATTCTTTAACAATAGCATAATTCTTAATGAAGATAAAACAAATTCTATAATGACCCAATTAATATAAAAGTAAGGTAAGCAAGAAGAATAGTATATATAATAAAAATAGAATTAACCAGAGTATTTACACAATTTATAAAGGAATAATATAAAAATTTAAATAAAAAATTTTATAAACACTTTATAAGAAATTACTTGGGACACTACCCACTCATCTGAGAGTCTTTTAAAAATTCTAGAGCTCGTTCACTTTAGCTTCTCATTTTAATTCCAATGGTGCCATTAATTTCCTTAATTATCAGTAGTGACAAAGGAGGGAAGGAAGAAGAAAGTGCTTACAGAATAGGGGAGAGGAAATTCGACGCAAGTCAACCATAGCACTGTTAGAGGAGGAAGGCTCTGGCATTTTCACGGACGTCAGTCACAATAGAAGAAGATGAAGGAGAAGGAACAAAAGATGAAAGCCACACACTCTAGACCGGTGAAAATTACAGAACCAGTGATGAAGGATGAAGAGGAAACTGGCGAGAGGGGGAAGAATGATGGGAAGATGGTCACCGAAGGCATAGTAGCGGGGGCTTGCCAGAAAAATTGAAGAGGAATGTGGAAAGAGAGAGAGAGAGAGAGAGAGTCGGTGAACTAGAATGAGAAAGAAGAATCCAAAATTTTTTTCCCTCCTCTACTGCGTGGATTTTGGCCGAAAGAAGAAGTATAAATCTGACTATAAAGCTTAATTGGAAAAATTACAAAATGGGCACAGGAACAATTACAAAAAAAAAGGCACAAGAACAATTACAAAAAAAGGCACAAGTAAAATTACAAGAAAGAGCACAAAATTTTTATATAATCTAAAACACAATAAAGCTAAATTTTTATTTAGTAAAATTTAAACTCTAAACCTTCAAAAAAGTTACTAGCTTAAGTTCTACTAAATTATCACTCTCTGCTTGCTATAAAACTAATTTAAATAAAATATGAATTGAGAAAAAGGTTTTTATTTAATTTAAAATTTGGAGTCATTGCAGAATATTTGCTCAGAGAAGAATTAAATGAGACAAGGTAAATGGTTATTGAAATCGAAAGAAGATGAAGGGAAGCATGTGTGATGAGCAATTGGTAGAAGATGAGGTAGTTGAACTCTATAGATGATTCGAGGCACCTCAATAAACCATATGCTAAACCTCTAATTTAGCCTGCTTCAAACCATTTGTAGGGTTGTATAAGGAGTACTCTTTTAACTAGTGAGTGCTTGGGTCATCAGCAAAAGCCCATGTATTAACCAAAGGGCACATGTGAGTTTTAAAAGCACTCTTTTATGTTGAACCATTCATTAGGTTGGACATGCTGCACTCTTTTAACCGATGAGTACTTGGGTCATCAACAAAAGCCTATGTATTAACCAAAGGGCACATGTAAGTTTCTACCTCCAAAAAGTACCTTTTACAAGTTATCCTTTATTTTAGGATGGAAAGCAATTCGTTCCAACTTCTATTCCATGAGAGAGAATGAGCGGAGATGGAGCCAAAAATGAAACTCTAAGCCACAACTATTCCCTGCTACAGTAAAATGAACCGAGCTGTCACTGTTACAAGCTTAGCTGGTTTAGTATTAGGGAAGATATTGATTAATGGGTTCAGTTTTTATTAAGAGGTCAACGACAGTCGTATTAAAAAATTAATCTTTATATATCTTTTAAGAGGTAAAAATTATTTATACTTCTTTATTATATATATATATATATATATTATTCAACATATATAATTTTATATTATTTATATTCTTTTATTATATTTATTATTAACCATTTTGAATTTTATACTATTTATATATTTTTTAATAAATCAAATTTTACATAACAAAAATTTCATGTAACAAATTCCATATGTTTTTTTAGTAATTATACAATAAAAAATACTTTTCATTATACATCATCCAAACATTTTTAATAGACTACCCTTTTTAAATTTTTCATCACATTTTTAAACGTTAATAATTTATTATATTTTTATAACAAAATTTATAAATCATTATAAATCAATGTTTTTTTTTATAATTATACATTTAAAAGCACATTAAACTATAAATAATCTAAACAACTTTTAGTTTATTAAATTAACTTTTAAAAATTATCTAAACATAAATTTCATTACTAAAATTGAGTTTCATTAAACTGATTTTTATCAAATAAACTTTTGATAAAATGACTTTTGACCAATGGAAAACCAAACACGCACTTAACGGTAAAGTGGCTATAGTATGATGTTTACAAACTTGGCTTTGATCCTTTGAGACTTTGTTGAACCAGCAAAAAAAATTTGCTATTTTTTATTTTTTATTTTTAAAATAAAAATATAATAAATTTAATAAATCTAGTCACTAATATGGACAATCTAAATTTAATATTAATAATTCAAATTATAAAATATTTATAATTTTTATAAATTAACTATTCACTACAGCAAAATATGTTTTTTTAAACCCACATATCTAAACTGGGTCATGCGCAAACAGTTTTAGAAAAGGAAGGCGATGGCATTATTGTAAATAAGTGAAAGGTTGAAGTGATATCTAAATCGAGTCATGCGCAAACGGTTTAGAAAGGGGAGACGGTAACATTATTATAAGTAAGTGGAAGGTTGAAGTGATATCTAAACCAGTTCCTAAGGAAATTGGTTTAGATTATGATAACTAAAATAGTTACACATTATAACTGATTTAGATATTGATTAAATTTTTATTTTTTTATTATTATGAAATAACATCTAAATCGATTATAATATGTAACTGGTTTAGTTATAAATTATAATTTTTGGGAAAAAAATCCGGTACATCTAAACCAGTTATAATTAACAACCAGTTTAGATATTGTTTTGCAATTCATAAAACAGAGTCTCTGTTATTTTTCATAGTGTGAAGCCTTGAAATTCAAACCCTTGAACCCAAAATCACCCATAATCAAAGTCGAAATCTTGAAACCCAAATTTTTGTATCAGATTCAAACTCTGAATGCTATTCTTGTGCCGTTAAATGCTTATTCTTCTGTGATTTATTTGTCCATTGGGTTCATGTTCTTCATTCATAGCTTCAATCTGGGTTTTGCACAATCATTGAGCTTCTTCACCTTCACTGAGCATCTTGTTTGTTTCTCCTGCTTCAATCTTTTGCATTAAGTCGTGCTTCAACCTAGGTATGTTATTTAATTCCTAAGAAGCATCCGAAATTCCAATATCTAAGCTTCATCGTATCTATAGCTTTGAGGTTCAATTAGCTAATTAATTTTCATGATCTTCTATCCTTGAATCTGATTATGTGACTGTGAGTTTCATACTAGTTTTAAATTGAAGGAAACAGAGCTTGATATTGGCTTTAGCTTATTGTTTTTGAGTTGCGCATATAAGGTGTTTGTTGAAATGTTTCTTAAAATTGTTCTTTATTATATCCCTTCGCATTGAACTTGTGGAGTTAAGTTTTTTAACTTAATTGTGTATGAATTGTTGGATGAATTTGTGTTCTACTCTAAACTCAAATTAGGTAGTGTCAACATGGAACCCGTGTGTTGATTCTCACCTTGGAAGTAAGCACGTTTGCTTCTCCTACCGTCACTTGTTATATCCTTGTTTCTCTCCGCAATATATACATACATACATACATACATGTTATGCACCTAGCTAGCTATTGATTGGAGATTTCGTGAAAAAAGTGTAGCAGAATATGAATATGCGTGATGACGAAAACATAAAGATGAATATTTAATACGATATGACTCTGGCCCAAGAAATTTATTTTCTCTATATAAAAATTTACATCAATTTATGTGCTTGAAACTGAACATGTTAGTCGAAGTTTTTATCTTTTTATATGCATATGTTCTCATGAAGAGTGAGTAAAGGTATTTGAATCTCATGATCCTGACCTGAAAAATTCATTTGCTGTCGTGTGGCACTTCTTAATCAGATTATCTGTATAAAAGTGCGTGACACGCAGAGCGGCGGTGTGGTTGAAATTCATAAGTAATATAATATTTTATAATTTAATTAAATAATTTTTCTTTATTATTATTATTATTATTATTATTATTATTTGTAGATGGAATGTAAATGAACAATCTACTACTGATGCGGATGAACTCTCTACATCAAACATTTGGATTAAATGTTCCTATGTATAGATTTTAGGAAGAATACTAAAAGATTGAATTGTTAGTATAACAGGGCGTATTCAATCCTTTGAATTGTTTATTTGTGTACACATTTTATCCTTTTTTGTGTTACATGTTTTTCTTTACCCGATATTAGTACTCATGTTAAATTTTCATAACAGTTGGCTTGTTAGAGTTTAGTGAAGAAGTAAATCTAATTTTAATCGTATGATATATCATTTGTTTGCTTGAAATTGCTAAGTTAAATTTCTTGTCCCCGATTTTTTCAAATGTCCAGTGATTCCTCTCCATTTCCACAATAAAAAATTCAAGAAATTAGAAAATATTGGTGACTATTTATATTAGAGCTTTACAACAAAAATCTACTGAATGAGTAAGTTTAGGATAGGTGTAGTTGAATTAGAAAAATTTATTGAACTTATTTGAATATTGAATATTAAATGAAATTGTAAATATATTTAAATTAATTTGATTAAATTGGATTGTATTCTAGCTGGCTGGATATATATATTACTTTTAATTTGCAGTTTACAGCCTATCATGATTAGGTTAAGTGTAAAAATTGAATGATTTTTTCTAATAAAACAAAGTTTCTATAACATCTAAACTGGTTGTGGTCATAACCGGTTTAGATGTTAATAATATCTAAACCAATTATGACGTCATAACCGATTTAGAAGTTTATTTTTTAAATATTAAAGTATTTAAAATTATTTTATTTAATTTTTATCTAAATTAGTTTTACAACTAGTTTAGAATTTGATTTATCTAAACCCATTGTATAACCGGTTTAGATATCTATCATATATCTAAATGAGTCTTATCAAACCGATTTAAATGATTAATTTTAACTGATTTAGATAATAATTTTAACCAATTTAGATAGGATTTTTACACTGGTGATTACAATATATAGTTTAGATGCAAAATATTTAACATAATTTTTAAAAAATATTTTTTTTTTCAAAAGTGTTTGTTAATAGATATCTACACTATCTATAATATATCATGGTTAATTTATAAAAAAAATAATATTAAATTTAAAAAATTCATATTAAATATTCACTATTTAGAATATATCTATTTGGACCATTGATATTAATTTAGACTATCCAAATTCAGTGGCCAATTTTTACAATTTTTTATTTTTGGTAAAAATAAAATGTTAAATCTAGATAGTCTAGATTTTGTTATTAGAGCAGTAGAGCCAGGGCTTAAGAGGAGTGAGGACAATTCCAGTGTTTACTATTTGTGGTCAATTCTAATTTCTAATTAGGATGCTTGGGTGATAATCTTCACATTTACATGAGCGAAAAATGGTCCAAAGCCAAATTGATTTATTTTCACCAAGTTTCTTCATTCTGTCTTGATTGTAATTTTGAATTGTTTAAATTAAATTTTAACTATAAATACTAATTTATATATTTTTAAAAGTTATCAAATTTAATTTTTGGCAATCCATAAATTATCATGATCTCTTTATGAAAAAGAAAAAATTATATTTAGGTCCCACATAAAAAAATTTATTACAAGATGCCCCATAAAATGCACAAAATACTCTCAAGTTTTAAATTTTGTGCATTTATAATTTAATTAGAGGCATTAATAATTAGGTAACGGTTATTTATAACTTGTAAAAGAAAATGATAACTAATAATAAATTGTAAATGACCGTTGACCAGTTATCAATACCATTAATCAATTTGTAAATGTGCATACTTTAGGACTTAAGCGTATTTTGTGAATTTCATAAAAACTTTTTGGTAATAAATTTCCTTGTATGAGACATGGACTTGGATGTAATTTTCCCTTGGATAAAAGCCATTTCCAAATCAAGGATGTTGATTTTCTTCACTATATATTCCTCCAATTTTTATCACAAGACACATCTAACTACCTTATTTTCTCATTAAAACATAGAATATGTGGTTAAGTTATTAATTTTATCTGAAAATAGAATAAACTTTCAATTTTATCCCTATTTAAATAAAAAATTTAAATTTACATTATATTTTTTTCTCATAGTTAATGGGTTTAAATAGGGGGTAATATTAAAAAAATATAACTAATACTTCATCAAGCATTTTATATTGAGAGTTAAATAATTCTTTAAGAAGGCATCATATAATAGCCATAGAATAGAATACTCTATCCGTTTAAAAATATAAGATATTTTTTAAGGAGTTGGATGTTAAAAAATCTAAAGCATTTTTAATTTTTTGAAGTGTAATTATTACTTTTTTTTAAGTATCTCTATTACTAATGACTTTATATTTATTATAGAGTATTTAATAGAAGTAAATATAAAAAGATAGAATTAATTTAAAAGTAAATAGTTATTTTACTGAAAAATATAAATTTAATTAAAAATATTTTATATTTTTTAATAGCACGAGTATTTAATAATTTATTTTTTGAAAAAGTTGTCTTGTTGACATGGGACACGTAATTTAAGGAAGAAATCAAAGACAATCCGTACTTGTTAGCATATGCTTTGAAAAGGAAGAGCAGTCATTGCAAAACTACAATTAAGAAGGTGAGGACGACAATGCTGGCTTTTTTATGCACTTTTTAGTATAAAAAAGAGACTAACTGTTAACACCACAAATTATATTTGTTTTATAAACAAGAAATGTTTATCCATGCAATTGGATGAAATATAAGGCAGACACTTCATTGTTTTTTGTTTTCTACTAAATAATATGGTTCATTATATAATTTATTTTAGTAAATACTAAGATGTGTGTGTAATAATTGTTTGTAATTAATTCTTTTAAAAATTGAGATTTAAACCATGGTATTGAAATCCGGACCGGACCGGTCGAGTCAACTCGAAAACCGGTGACCCAATCCCTTTGTTTGGTGAGAGAATGAATCCGTGTAACTTGTTAATCAGGTTATTATTTTTTCAGACAAAACCCCTGACGTCATTTTGAGAGATTTTTTTTCATTTTTAATTTTTTAGAGTGTTGAGTTCAAAAATAAAATAAAAAAAAGTGAAACCGAAGTCAAAAACTAAAAAATTAGAGGCAGAGCATGCTAAGTCCAATTCAAATTTTCAAACAACATTTGGTTCAGCTTTTCGTCTGTGTCTCTCCTCTCCCCTAACCTAATCGATGTCTCTTTTCCAGCTCAGTCTCTATCTCTTCTCTAGGCTCTAGCTCTATCTCTGTCTCTGCTGTCTCTGTCTCTTCTCCAGCTCGGTCTCCGTCTCTTCTCCAGCTCTATCTTCATCTTTGCTGTCTCCGTCTCTTCTTTAGACCTTTGAGATTGAAGGGTTGTAATTGTAAGGATATATATTTGAAGTGTTGTATTTTATTATTATTAGACTTTTGAGTGGTTGGATTTGGTTGAATGTTTTTATAATTAATGTCTTTTTATTTAAACCGTATTATTTTAATCATGATCGGTTTACCATCGATTTAACCCCTGGTTCAATCCCGATTGAACCACTAACCCGTGGCCCAGTGTTATGACTAGTTCAATAACTGATCCAATTTTATGTATCTTGGTTTAAACATTTTAATCCATGAGTTTATCGGTTAGGATGTAAAGGAGAATTTCCAAAACTTTAAATTAGTGACTGGGAGGTCCCTAACAAATTTTTTTAAAACAATAAATTATAAATATCAATTTAAATAATTATAAATAAAAATTTCATATACATTCTAATAGTTACATTTGAAATTTAAGTAATTTATCTATAATTAAAATTTCTAAATTTACACTTATTTGAGTTAATATTTATAATTTTCTTTTCAGTTAATGTCTTTTATTGTTTTTTTTTTTGAAATTCTAGGCTATTATCTTTGTTTGGTCCTATTAAATAGGTTATATATCTAAAAGTCCCTCTACTATATAACAAAATCTTGTTATTAATATTATAAACATATCAAAATGGGAGAATGACAAGTAAGGACCCTAAAAAAGTTATTGTCAAACTAAAATTTCTTCAATACTAAAGTTTCCAAATTCAATACTTCTTTTCCCATATCTTAGTACTAAAATTCTTAATTCGATATTAGTTTTCTTACAAGATCGTTACTTGTCAGTCTCCCTATTAAAGTCCACTTGTTTTGTTTTGATTGGAAGGAAGTACGTTAAATATGAAGGAAACATAATCTTAAATTTCTATACTTTGCTCGCATATTGTTATTTATCCTTGTATTTTTTTTTATGTTTTTTATCCTTGTATTTTTATTTTTCATTGTCTTATGTCTCTCCATGAATTCCATGGTCCCTATACTTTATTCATGAAGGAATCTAAAATAATAAAAAACAAAAATACAAGGACCAAAAATACTAAAAAAAATATAAAGATCAATAACAAAATGTGAACAAAATATATGAATTTAAAATTATATTTTTTCTTAAATATATAAGTCTTACCAGATATATATACAAACATATGTTTAACCGAGATTGGGCCTAACACTAGTTGGCAGTCCGATGCCTAGGTACGAGGACACATGAGGCCATCTTATCATTTGCACAACTCTCCTTGCATTACATGCCAAACTTAATTAAGAATTCTATCAAAAAAAAATTATAAATTTAAAATATGATTTAAAAAAAAATATATGCAAACATCCCTTGAGTAGGTCAAATAGATTTAGTTTTATTTTATATATTGATAGATGATAGGTTGACACTTCTCTTTTTTTTTTTTTTTTTTTTGAGCAAAAGACACTTCTCTTATTTGAACTTGAAAACAAGTGGAGCAACGTAACTCCCATAATCCTATCAGGCCACGTGTTAGATCTCAGCTTTCACTTTAAATAGTAAATTGCAGTTTGAATCTATCATCCCCATGTTTGAGAAGCTGCCAGTACAATGAAAAGAAATCTATTAGCACCTCCAAAAAATGTAAAAAAATAGAAATAAAAATAAAAATTCAGAGCATAATCAAATTGAAATGTTGAACTTGTCTTTCTGCGTTCTGGCTATTCTGATCAAAATCTATTTTGATTTTTTGAGTGAACAGGGACAATTTTACAATTTTAATTTAATTTTTTTATTTTATTAAATATTTTAAAATTTTAAATAAGATGAAAGGTTTCATGTTTTTTTAACGTTTTCAATCTTTTTAATGCTTTCTTTTTTTTTTAAGTCTTCTGATTTTTTTAGTTAAACAAAAAAAAGATATAGTATTGTTTAGAAAATCTCTGAAAAAAACCATACACATTTATTTCTTAACTGAATAATGTGAAAATTGAAAGAAAAAAAATTACTTTTTATTTGATTTTATTAGTGCTATAGAGTGATTAAATTCTGAATTCGACTTCATGTATAAGCATTTTTTGTAAAGCAAATTCACAGTATATGAGACGAGGCAAATAATTTTTTATTACTTTTTCAAAGTTAAGAATAAAAATAATTTAAAACAAGTGAAATTTAGTGCAAAATTAAAAGATTAAATGTATAATTTTTCAAAAATACAATCTTGTATAATTTTCTTTTTTCAATACCAAATGTGCTAACAAATGAAAAGTATAGTATCTCACAGTAGAATTGATATAATTTTATCGAGTTCAGCAGAAAATAGTTTATCAAGTTTTTTTAATATATTTTTATTTAAAAATTGATACCGATTTAGTAAAAATAATTTCTCATTATTTTTCAAAATTTATATAAAAAAAAATAGGCATGTTCTTTAAAATTTAAAGCATCAGTGAAGAGCTAGTAAACAGTGGGCTATCTAAGTTGTATAGGCTTGGATTATTTGAAATCAAGCCTTAAAACCTTTTTATTCTAAAATCAATAATTTTTTTTTTAAGTTCAGCCTCAATTTATTAGGCTTAGGGCTGATATTTTTAAAATTATGTTTGACATTATACTATCATATATTTATTATCTAAAATATAACTCATAATTTTTAAAATCTAAAATAAATGATATAAATCATAATTTTAAAGTACACACACATTTAAAAGTCTAAATTTAATAAAAAATTTAAAATACTTCAAAATATTAGGCTTAAACTAAATATAGACTTAAATAAGTAACTTCAGTCTGAGCCTTAAAACTTAAACAGCTCATAAGTCATTCTATATAAAAGTTCTTTAATTTTTTACGCTTAAATTAAACAAGGGTGTGAAAATATTATTTGAGGGCCCAACAATTATAAATGAGCCTATTGTTTTTTTCTGGGCTGAAGAACTGGTGTGATGTGAATGTTTTATGAATTACTTTTTTTTTTATATAAAAGTTTAAGTGAGTTGTATATTGATGGATGACTTGTTAAAAAAAGTTTTACTGTAAAGGTTGATTCAGTAAACAAAAAAAATGTTGATTTTAAACCAAAAACAAAAACAAAAAATGATGACAACGGATTGAAATGTTGAATCACTGACCAGTTTTGGAGAGAATCCAATTAAAGTCTTGTTCAACGTTCCAACAAAAATATCCAAGCAATCCTCTTTGTTTCGCATAAGCAGCTTTTGCAGAAATGCTGTGAGTATCATCGTAACCATACCAATCCGATCCCTTCTGCGCGTAATTCGTCACATACGTCGAATTATAGCACACCTTCGCACCCAATGGGACAATATTCTTGTACTTCACAGCTCCAACCGCAGGATTCGCCGCCGCTGCGAACAAGCCACCATTGTTAGGGTTCTTCAATCTCCATTTGTACCCATAAAATGGCAAACCTAGAGCCAATTTCTTTGGTGGAACCGATTTATTCCATTTCGAAATCCCTTCGTCTCCACTGAACTGTCGTCTTGGGTTCATCAATGGAGCAGGTGGCCGTGTCTCATTCGGGTACCCATCTGGTATGAACAGGTCATAAGTCATCACGTTGATCCAATCCAAGTTTGTCGCAATCTCCAGAAATGCGTAATAGTTCAATGACGAAATCTGGTCTGATCCAGCCACTGCAGCTGATAACAGCAACACTGCGTTTCCAGAGGATCTTGATTCTGCAAGTAAAGAAGATCGCCACTCTCTGATGAGAGAACCAAAGTTGGTTCTGTCTGTGTCTGAAGATGGTTATTCCCAATCGAGGTCAATTCCATGGAAGTTGTTACTTCTGGCAAGTTTGATGGAAGAGTCAATGAATGATTTGCGAGAACTGGCACTGCTCGCCATTTGAGAGAAGCTTGAACTCACAGCGAGTCCACCCACCAATGGACAAGAGGGTTTTAACAGAAGGGTTCTTGCGTTGAACTGTTCGAGTGAAGGATGAGAATTGGGAAGCTTTGGAAGAAGAAATGGTGACAGTGTTAGTGGTGGGATCAAGATCTGCGACTGCACAGAAGAGGTGTGTGTAATAGGAAGCTTCAATGTCTGAAGCTGCGAGGCCACTGTCTGAATTCCAGTAACCTCCTTTGGCGACAGATTGGGAAGAACAGAAGCTGACTTGGAGGATGAAGACAAAGCAAGGTATTATCAGAAATGGAAACTTTTAGGAAAGCCATGGTGTGAGAGAGAGGGTGAGACCAAGAGGGAAAGATATTTTTCAAGTTGGAGTTTGATCACTGTAACATAACTATGTTACCCCTTATCATGAGGCTTTTAAGCCGTGTAAAAAATCTCTACAATACAAGTTGCAAGTACTATTAATTAATGGTAGTCAGGGATAGAGGGACTAGCAAAGGCTACACTCTCCTAAAATTTTATAGTTTTTTAGGGTTAAGATGTGGGAATATTCATTAGCTTTTCTTAGGAACTTTTGTATATTTAAGTGTTCGATTTAAGAAAGTATAATAAATTATAAAAATAATTAATTAAGTAATAAATTTTAATCATAATTAATTATATTATAACACAATTTGTTTGAATATTATTTTTTTAAAATTAATTTTAACAGAATTGAAGATATTTAGATAATTTAATCCTAATCAATTTTAGTCATATAAATTACTATATAATTTAATTTTTAAATATAAAAAATTAAGTTTTTGAGGGTATAAAGTTTAAATTTTATTGAAAAAAAAAAGATAAGAGAAGAGAGTTTAGTTTTATTTTTATTTAATGTTGTGTTTTTTTTATAATTTTTTTAGGCCTTTTTTTGTAATTTTTTCCAATATTTTTGAGTTATTTTTTCCAAAGAGCTGATTAAGAGAGCTTTCGAAAAAAGTGTTTAAGCCAGTAATCAATTTTTAACTTTTTTTTTTATTGTTTGGATATTTTGGCTCAAAAAATCAATTTTAAACTCTAAAATTGATTATTACTCCTATCCAAACACACGCTAAGTCAACTACAAATGCTTATTTACTTTATAAAAGAGCTGGTAAAATAGTTTCATGTTAACAGTGTAATTATAAGGATATGCTTTCTTCTGTTTTATTTATAAAAGACCTTTTAAAAATATTTTTTAGTCTAAAATATAAAAAATTTTATAATAATTAAATGAATTTTTCAATTTTAACTCTTTTTGATTAGAATGAAAATATTTAATATAGTTATATTGTTATTCAAAATTAAGGATAGGAATGAAAGTACATATCACTTTTTTATGATATCAAGAAAAAAAATTAACTCTTTTTTAAAATACGTAAAATGATTGAAAGTGTTATACAATAAAGATACAAAGGATTTGAGTTTAATGGATAAGGGATGATTAGCTTATTTTATAAAATTAATATATATTTTTGTACCATTATTAATTTTGATAGACCAAAAACTCCTCAAATTTTTTTTGGATATTTTTATTTCTTAACTCTTATTTTTAATATTATATGGATATTATTAAAATTTTGATTTCTTTAAAGTTTATGAAAATTTTATAATATATATTAATTTCGGACCGTTTATTATTAAATTCCAGCTTTGCTCTGATTAGTAGGTGTGAGTTGGAAAATTGGAGTTGTTTGATGCTTTATTTCAAGTCATCATCCTCATAATTGGCACGATGGGACCAAAAAATGAAATAGAAATCACTCGTATCAGAAATATTTTGATATAAAATTCTCTGGATCAGATAACATTTGTAGCTCTTTGATAAATAAATTTCCCAAATTGTACTAAAAAGCAAACTTAAAACTCCTACGTTTTCCATTTCCATTCTTTACCTTATAGTGGTTCTAAAAATGTCATCTTCGTGTAAGTCAATCATGCATATCTCAATCTCTCCTTCATCAATGAACATAGAGACAACATAAATATATCTGTTCATCATAAATAGAATACCTTCGCCAAATTGTGTGCGCTATGCTGAACAATATGTCAATTTATAAAATTAACAATAGATAATCATCAGCAGTTGGTTCTAGTGAGAAGAGCCATGAATACTCAAGAACAAGATGTCAAATTCAAATTTATGTGAAAGTAAAAAAAGTACTTTTGAGAGGACTATTTTTATTTACATCAAACAATACTTTAATTTAATCAAATTAGATAATTATATAAAAAAATTAAAATTCATAAATTATAAATGATATTGCACAACTTATTTGTCATATACTCCCTCCGTATAAAAATATAAAATATTTTTTGAGAAGTTTAATGTTAAAAAATTTAAAGTATTTTTAATCTTTTAAGGTGTAATCATTGCCTTTCTTTTTTCAAAAATATCCCTATTGATAATAACTTTATATTTATTATAAGATATTTAATAAAAATAAATATAAAAAGATAGAGTTAGTTTAAAAGTAAGTAACTACTTATTGAGAGTGAAATTTGATTAAAAATATTTTATATTTTTTTAACAAAAAGAGTATATATATATATATATATATTTGTAGAAGTGGTAATGGTTGAAATTGCTTGCGTAATTATCGTCCTTACAAATGGATTCCCCTGGATCTTCCCTATGGCCTCGGGAGAACTCATTCTTGTCAAATTACGTGATAAAAGTCCACTTTCAAGAACATGCCAATAGATCAAATTGTAATTGACATGAAGAACATACTTAATAACTTCTTAGAAACTCAATTGTACTGTGTGGTTTAGCCAAATTTAGTTTTTAAAATATTTGAAAAAATTAATCATTTAGTTTCTGTAGTTTTGATCCAGTTGTATCTTAGTTCTTGAACTTTAACTCATTATAACTCAATCCCTAAAATTTTCACTTAGTTGTAAATCAATTTCTAAACTTTGTCTCTTGCAATTTAGTCCATGAAGTTTTAATCCCTTAAATATTGGTCCCTTTATTTTAAAAAATAAAATTATATAAATTCAAAATATTTTAAATTTTTTTACTAATATCTTAAATTACTAAACTCTTTTAATATTTATAAATATTTAAAGTTTAAAATATTTTTAATTTTTATAATTTTATTATTTAAAATATAGGAATTAATATTTAAGAGATTAAAACTTCAGAGGTTAAATTGCAATGAGCAAAGTTTAGGGACTGATTTATAATTAAGTCAAAACTTTAGAGACTAAGTTATAATGAGTCAGAGTTCAGAAATTAAGTTACAATTAGGTCAAAACTATAAGAATTAAATGATTAATTTTTTCAAAACCATTTAATGTTACTTTATTGATCAAGTTTGAATCTCTGATAAAACTTTTCAAATGGATGCTTCAAATTAATATGCTCTAATTTGCCTGTTGGTCTTCGTTTTCTACCCTAGAAGTGGATTGCTTCTTTTCTTTTTTGTTATTTAGGGTAGTATAACCTTTAAATAAAAATATTAAAAAAATTTATTTTTATTTTTTTAAAAGAAAAAAATTAAACATTTTAATTCTTAGAATTAACATATTTAATCAATCAAATTATAAGAACTTGAGTAAAATAAAATAAAATACAAAAAATCAATTTAAAATTGAGAAAAAAGTAAAAAGAAACATATTAATCTTCCAATTTCATTTTTTTAGGGGCTTTTGCAAATACAATCCATATTATAGAATCAAATCAAGTAAACAATCTAACATTCATTATATTTTATATTATCGCTAATTTATTATATTTATCAATGATATATTATTGTATATCAATGATAAATCCTTTATAAATTTTTAAATTTTTAATTACAAATCTCTTATATATCAATATAAATCGGTCACACTCTCAAATTTTTAAAAATTTAATTTATGTTTTTGGGTACAAAATTCTTTTTAACTAATGAGTCAATTTATCCTTCTTTTTATTAGAATTCATTATTTATATATATATATATATATATATAATAGTTGCTTCAAATTGAGGGAGTATGCGTGTTGAAATTTTAGAATTAGGCAAATAGGACATAAATAGAATTAAATGATGACGCGGTTAAAGCATTGCGTTTACTATGTTTAGTCAATTCTGAATACGCTGCTGGATAAGAAAAGTCTTCACGTCTACTTGACTAAATGACATGGTATAGAATTAGAATTAGCAGTTAAACCAATATCTTAATCCGTCTGATAAAATACTTTATTTATGATTAATTTAATTATTATTCAACTATAATTTTAATCATTAATAGTTGAGTCAATACCTGGTTTAATGGTCAGTCTAATTTTTAATATCTTAATAAATGACCATAAAAACGAAGACTTTCTTCATCACCGCCATTCTCCCTATATAAAATATTATGCGCAAAATAATAATTTATTAATAAATGTTATTTTAAAATTATTCTTGTTTAGTTCACTCCTTATCCTTTTATATCTTTTTCTCTTTCACTTCTTAAAAATTAAAATTCCAAATTATATTTAATTGGCTTCATTCATATTTGCAATTTTAATAAAAAAAATATGTTATGAAATACTTGTCTAGTCTTATGTATGAATCACTTCCAACATATTTTATTAAAACTAAAAAATACCTTAAAATTTATTAACTCTATCTCAAAATTTCACAAGTTCTCAATTTTATCCATGATAAATATACATATTTTAACAACATATTTTTTTCTTTAACATTTAATGGAAGATAAAAAAATTTATAATAAAAATTTAATAATATAACTTATAACTTGGATAGAAAATCTTATAAATAGCATCAAAAAAAATAGTGATTACCGTTGATAATAGTAAAACTTGTTATAGACGCGAGAGGGAGGGAGGGAGGGAGAGAGAGACCGCCACACTATTTACAAGACTAAGTGCAGGCTTCCCAAGATTCTGTTTTGTCTTATGTATGCATATGAAACTGATGCCTAGCTTATTTGAATTGAAACAAAAGTGGAGCAACATAATAACTCCCATCACAACATGTGTTGACATATTTTATTTATCGCTGGCCAAAAGCAAAAACATATTTTATTTATCAATTTAATTAATTATTGACCCGTTCTATTCATTTTTTTATATACCATTTGAATTTTACAAACGAAGGGTTCCATCACTGACACCAGAATGTCTCCTCCGTGAGTTCATGAGAAGTGCTCATCAGAGTACATAGAAGCATTTTGGCCCAAAAAATAGAGAGAGAGTACATAGAAGCACCTAGACCACCATTAAGATCAGAAATTACAGTATCGAAGCACAATTCATCCTGCAGAGGTCAAAAGTGGTTCATAAATGTGTTTTTTGCACAGATTTCTATATGAATTGTGCTCATCCTCAATTGCATTGAAATAAAATGTTCTCTTCTTCTAGTGCAGCTCTATCTTCCACAACAGAGACCCATGATTCTGCAATCTTAGTCACTCTTCCTCCTACGATCTCGACCAACGTGAAGCCTCGCATTGTACCGTTTACCTCTGGGATGAGAAGTTCCTCTTGCCATCATTAACTAACTTTTTGACCCTTGGAACAATGGCCCCATTCAAGTATATAGTGTTGTCATTGCCAACAACAATCATTTTCCTCAAGCCATTGCCATGGGCAAGCTCTTTATGCATGTGACCAAACACAACCAATGGAACAGACACTTGGTTCTCTTGCAACAATGATATTGCATGTGCTAGATCTGTCGGACAAAGATAATAATCTAGAGTGAAAAACAGCATTTGAATCTCTATCTCCATCATATTTGGGGGATTTTTGGTACACTGTCATCTAGACCTTGTTTTTTTTTTTGAATTTTTTTTTTATTGCACATAGATATTCTCCTATTAAAAGCAATCATGTTTAAGACATAACCAAGCATTACTTGCAGGCACCTCTTCTAATGAGGATTATTTTGAATATTAAGTGATGTCTAAGATGCCTGTAATCAGGATATTGACGATAATCGACGATGTCCAAGTGATAAAGAATGAAACCCCATTTGGATGGTAAACAATAAAGATGTAACACAACACCACTTTCAACTTCATCAATTTTTCCATTTTAAAAATATGGAATGTCTCATTTCTTTGACTAACTGTCATGCCAAACATGGCAATCTTAAATATCCAAGAGATAGCAATTAAAGTGAGATAATAGCATAACATTCTCTCCTAAATGTCTTAAATGCAAAAGGGCTAGCAGATTCACTCGTATGATTCAATAGATCGACACATAGTAGAATAGATTATTGAAGCCTTTTCAATGAATAGAACCATCCAGACTGAACTTGAACTATGACTGCTAAAAACACAGGACTTATCCTAAATAAAGAGTGGAGGCCTAAAGAATATGTTACCTGAATCACCATGATCGCCACCACCAAATACCCAATCTTTACCACAGATGTCATTTACATCAGAACCAAGACCTGCACAAAGGATAAATCCATAAACCCCTTTTATGTTGGATTGTGAGTCACAAAACAAAGTACACTGACAAAGTACATAACACAAACGGAGAGGATCACAAGTTTCAGCTATTGAAATGTCGACGCACCTGTTGGTCCATTATGACCAAGTAATATAAGAAAATGATCCTCTGGTGTGCCAAGAGCAGCTTTGTGAATTCTCTTAGCACTCCCATCCATGTTTTCCACTCCATATCTAAGAGAAAGCTCATATTAAACAGGTTGAATTTTGGCTAAAATGGAAGCTTTACTAACTGTAAAGCTCTTCATAGCAGAATTCATATCAAAAAGCACAAGAAGCCATTTGACTATACCATTATTCTATCCCCAGTGAAGAAGTTTAGAAACTTTAGTGAGCTAAAACAAGAGTGCTCGTACAAGTGAATCAAGCATTAGATACATCAAGATTTAACATTATGACCAAATATTATAATCCTAAAACTAATATTTAGAAGTGATCAAATTGGAGAAGGGAAGCTTAATAGGGATTAAAACAGGAGGTGGAAATTAATAGGCATTCTATTCAGAAATACTATGTGGGAAGAGAAGAAGACGGGGGAGGGTTGGAGGGATTCCTTGTGAGCAAGACTAACCACAGACAAAAAATATCATTTAGGAGTAGTCTAGAAGCGACCCAGAAGAAAAGAAAATTACAAGGACAGAGATTTCTAATATTCCAATTGTTCATACTTGTTTTTCTTCTGCAGCTCACCTTGCAGACAGAAGTTCTTTCCGGTATAACTGCTCTCCACCACAAGAAAATGGTCGTCCACCAACAACGCTCACTTTTATCAGAGGAAAGTCAGAACTCCGATAAGCCACATGCATCTCACCAAGGCTACATATCACATTGGTATATTCAATTGTCATTATATTTCTCATGCTACAACAATTTGAGCACTGGATGAGATATCCTAAAAGTAAAGCATCATGACTGGGAATAAGTAGTTTGGACTAGGGAAGACTTTTAGTTGTCAGTATTCTTCTCTGATAATTGATCACTTTCAAAGTTGGCAGTGCCATTCAAAAAGGGTACCCTAAAAGGCTTCATGTGTAAATTTCGAGTTGCTGACCAAACCAATCACTTGAAAGTCAACCGATAGATCTTTCTAATTACTTCCCATATTTTCTTATTATCACCAAAAACGTTGCACATGGACTTGCAGCATACCTATACTATGTTTTTTTAGATAAACTTAACTTATACGGGTCTACTAATCAATCATATTTTAATAGCACACAAATTCTGAAAGAAGTTAGTTATTAACTGTCAAAGAAATGAAGTGCCACATGGAAGACCACCACACGGCATTTCAGTGATGAACTTTTAACCAAAATATGAAAAACCTGGCCAACCTTTACATGAAATTACATTTGAAGAAAAAAAGGATAATTAAAAAGGAAACAGTTAATTTGATGGAAGGGAGAAGAAATTTCCAGAATCAATAGGATGACTAAATAATTAGCTTACCACTCTAGTTGGAGCTGAACTCGATCCTTCTTGCTAACATTCAAATGAAACAATTAGTTTAAGCAATGAATATAATTCAGAACTTTTAATTTAAACATATCATACACAAAAAAGTTACATCAACTTATCCTCATGTACAAGCTCAACCACGTAAGGGGGAGGGTGGATTGATTTTTGTGTGTCTCAGGGGATTGAATTTTTGCTGGACCACATTGTAAAGTTCATTCTCTTGTATCCAATCAGAAAAGAAAACATGCAAACCCTCGAGCAAAAAGCTAATTTCACAAACTCTGGACAAAGCAAAATTATGTAATACAAAAGTATGCAATACACTGTGACAGGTTAATAAAGTGAGAAGTCGAAGTATTTAAGTTACTCTTAAACCACTCAACTGCTGAGTTCCTGATGAACCCAATTGTAAATGGTTCATGTTGGTTGTAAAACTGGCCCATGATAGTTGTAAGTGAATCCCCCTCCCTCCCTCCCTCCGCCCCACTTTCTCGAGCTGTTAATGTGCCATTGTTCATGGAGGATTTTGAGGTGCAAGAGCGGAACCTCATGGACCTATCAGTGCAAATACTTCATGCAAAGATTCAGCCGAAAGGCACGACAAATGTACGCATGCATACCCACACATGGACACACGTGTGCATGCACCCACTCAATCACACACATTCAAGATGACTGCACTTTCAACAATCAAAACTCATTCTCCCACCAATAAAAAAAAACCATTTATAATTAGGTTCATAATCTAATCAACAGCTGGGTGGTTTAAATAACTTAACAACTTCAACTTCTCACTTTATTTACCTATCATTATGATTCAAGAAAAATGTAACTTTACCTTCCTGAAAACCGATGGGTAAACCAGGCATCATGGTTTCCCAATACAACTGCTTTAGGAAATTCAAGATTTGCAACACTTTGAACAAGTTCAACATTCTCCTCACCAAAATCACCTAACAAAAATCAATAGAAAATCTTAAACAAGAAGTAAATAATAAAAACAATGAGAGGGATTGACTGTAGAACAAAGAAGCAAAAACAAATAATGGTTAATCTCAAACAAAGCCAAACTTGGCTGCACTGACATGTTAACTTCTCGATGTGTCTGTTAATCAATGCTAATAATAGAAATAAAGAACTCATGAGTCATTTACACATGTAACAGAGAAATGCCCTGGTTGTCAGTCTGCAATATGGACACAGATTCTTCACACATGTCCACTGGCTTATCCTCAGCAATTACAATATCAAAGAGGAAGCAAAGGCACTCACATATGTTAAAAGAGAAAAATCCTAAATTGATAGGTTGATAAGCAGTAACAATTGAGACTTGCCTGTAAACAGCACCAAATCTGGCTGCACTTCAATATAAGTGCATATTAGAATGAAAGATGGAATATGCATCGAATGCTTATATTGAATATTTATATAGAGCAAACAAAAGTTGCAGCATTAAATAAAATCACATGATTAAATTCAATTTGAACATTTATATTAAACAGCTAATAGCACTACTACTGCACTACATTCTTCTTTGGATCCCCCCTTTCTTTTTTTTTCCTTCGCTCCATGCGTTTTCCCCTTCTATCTGCCTTATTTGCACAGACAATAAGTAATTAAAGTTATTTCCCAATTTTGTGACCAAGCTTTTATCTTAGACAACCATCATTCTCCCTTTTTCTAACTAAAGCTAACCAGCTCGTAAAATGTGTGTGTGTGTGTTTAACCAACTTCCAGTAGATCACAGGAACATCTATCGATTTTCTAGAAGGATTATATAATTTGCCTCGTATCAACTGACAAAAAAGTTTAGGTGTTTTATGGGGTTCGAAAGTCACCAAAGTAGCATATAATCTTCAGGTTTCGCGATTTCCATTCTATTTGACCATAAACACACACGTATAAGGTTGATTGACACGCCAGAATAAATGCAAATAAGAATTAAGTCAGCACAGAAATAAGGGAAGAAAACTAGAAAGTTTTAAAATAAAGAAGAGTACCTGCAAAAACTGAAGTGCCTTTGAATCTTCTTGCAAGTTCCAACAATCATGCTTCAGTAACAAAAACCCCAAATTCCGAGTAGGCAAACGAGAGAAACGAAAAATGATGAAGGAAAGAAAATTTGTCAACGAAAAGAAGGTTTTCCAGTAGACATGTCAGAAAACCCAAATGGAACGAACGGAGGCTTACCACATCACCAACGATGGCAATTCGAACGGAAGACGCGGCCATGGAAGAGGGAGAGAGGTTGGGCTTGACCGACGAATTCAAACAGCAGCGAACAGAAGAGATTGTAGGCGCGTGAAGGAACGCGCCTATCATGGGGAGGGCAGAGTTAGCTTTTGACTTTTATGATCCTTCGGCAGCACGATGCTCCTGTTTCCTTCTATTAAAAAAAAAAAAAAATACTCACTTGATCTAAAATAGAAAATATTTTTTATAAATCAACATTAGGTCAAAATGGAAAGAGACTATGTAAAATTTTTCCCCAATTGTCTTCATTAAATGTATTATGGAAGCAAATTATATAAAAAAGAAAGTAAATGTAATTAAAATATATTGATTTTAAATTAGAGGGAAATTTTGAAAAGTATAATAGCCTCTTAGTTCCTCAATCATTTAAATCAATTTTAACTACTCTTCTTAATTATTGTTAAGTTAGTTAAAAAAGGAAATTTTGAAAAGTATAATAACCTATTACTTACTCAATCATTTAAACCAAGTTTAACTATTTTTCTTAATTCTTATTAAGTTGGTTAAAGTGTCATATATTTTAAACTAAAAGAAGTATTCACTTCATTTTTTATTATAAGGCATGTTTATTTATCTCACTAAAATCAAGAAATACTAGTTAAATTATTAATTTATTTAAAAATAAAATAAAATTTTACTTTTACTCTTGATTAAATAAAATTTTTTTAAATTTACATTATATTTCATAATTAATAAGTTTAAATAAAAATAATATTAAAAAAATGTGATTAATACCTCATAATGTGCCTTATATTAAAGACAAAAAAAATATTTTTAAAATGTGTCTAATAATAAAAAACTAGTAGAGTAAATAAGTAACTGCTCATGTTTTAAGTCATTCTCAACCACACTAAAATTAAGAGAGGACCATTAACCCATTAAATTTATCTTAAAATTATAGAATATTCTAACTTTTCTTCTGTTAAATTTTGGAAAAATTGCCTATAAAGACTCCACTAAAATTTATTCGCCCATGAAAACTTAGGATATATTTCAAAAGAAAGTCATTCGCTGCCAATAATTGTGGAAGGCTGAATGACAAAAATGTCTTTATTGATTAAAAAAGTAAAAATTAAGCAAGATTCTTTGCTATCAATACACACACACGATCTTTTATTGTCAATATATCGCAATGTTTTTCATTATCATAATTTCATGTCAATATTTAATATAAGATTTTTTAGTATCAATATGCCAAACATCCTTCAGTGGCAATTTATTAAGTTTTAAAGCACGTTTGAAGCATAGGTGATATTGTTTTCGTATATTCATATATCACTTTTACATGTATGAATATCAATTGTTAAAATCATTTATAAACACCTTTGGATGCATTTGTGATATTTCTTCCACGATATACGACTGTTTTTCAATGAAATGTAATTTTCTTTTATATATTCAAATATCACTTTTGCATATTTAAATGTCCCTTATTAAAATCTTTTATAGACACCTTTAAATGCATATGTGATATTCTTTCACAATATCCAACTAATCTTTGATGAAATACAATTTTTTATATATTCAAATATTATATATTTGAATATCCCTTATTTAATTCCCTTATAAACATCTTTGATACATATGTGATGTTTGTTCTATGATATACAACTAGTCTTCAACGAAATATAATTTTTTTCATATATTTAAATATTATGAATGTATATTCTAATAAATGAAAGAAAAATTGTATTTCCTTAGGAGGTGGCTACATATCGTGAAAAAAGATCACATATGGTCTTAAAACATAGTGTAAATTTTCATGACATCCAAAATGGTTGTTTGAATAAATGAAAGTTGAATTGCATTTTTAGGATAATCAAAATGCATATTTGAATATAATTTAGAACTTAGAATTTAAATATTGCACTAATGTTTTGCTTTCAAGATATTACAAATGTGTATATTGAAAATTTTTTCATTTGTCATAAAAATGTTTGAGGATATTTTGACAATGTAAATAATTATTTTAAAAATTTACTCATTTCTCATGAAAACACCTATAAATATTTTAAATTGTAAATGGATACTTTGAAAATTTGTTCATTTTTCATAAAAATACTAAAAGATATTATGAAAATGCAAATGATTATTTTAAACATTTACTTTTTTTTCATGAAAATATCTATAGATATTCTCAAAATGCAATTGAAAATTTTGAAAAATTGTTCATTTTTTATGAAAATATCAAAATATGTTCTAAAAACACAAATGATTATTTTAAAAATTACTCATTTTTTATGAAAACACCTTTGGATATCTGAAAACATAAATGAATATTTAAAAATTTGCTCATTTTTTATAAAAATACTAAAGGATATTTCTTAATGATCACTATTGTTATAAATAAAGCTTAACTATACTAACTTAAAATATAAAAAATAACAATTAAACAGCAACAAATTCATTTATCATTAAACAACATGTTTTTACATCTTTTGAAATATAAGTTACGTTACATTACAATAAGATAATATATAATTAATCCACTTAATTACATCTTATAAGTCATGAAAAACTATAGTCATTTGATGTGCATATTACTTTTCACATCTTGCCAAAACTCTTGGGCGAAGGATTGATGAGCATCCTCATTAATAGGATTCTCTTCAAAATCTTTTTCTAGCTCTTCACATGATCCATCTTCTTTATATTCTACTTTGATCACTTTATTAAAAAGATGTAAGGACGAAATAAAGGCCATAAAATTTTTCTCCAACTGTATACAATCCATGGTCATCCCAAAATTAAATACACTTGTTAAAGAGTGAATTACTTGTCTTAGTTTTATATACATCGTTGCTGTAGTAAGGAATTTATCGAAGTCTAATGTCAAAAGATACAGAGGCATAACAGTTCTTTTGTCTAGGAAAACAATCACTTGGAATCAAATCCTCAGCAAAACTACTCTCGACCAAATTATAAGTCGCTTCATGTTGGCTCTGCGAATCATAAGAATTCCTCGCTTCTCCCAAAGCCCTTTCAACTTCACAGATCGAAGTTCACAGATAACAAAGAAAGCATCACTCAGCACACTAACCTTTTTACTCTCATTCTCTAACCAAATATTTCATCTCAATTACGTTATTGATGGAGCAACCTATATTCATTCATTCGTTTAGCAGCATCCATAAACCATCACCAGGTTAAGCTGCATTACCCAAATTAGTTCTTGATTGGTGTTAGTGGTCTTTTTGTCCAGTCATTCGGTCATTGTCATTTAAGAGCAACAGTAGAACCTATGGACCATAGGAGATGAAGGAGCCACAACATTTATCTTTTCAATGGAAGGAGGAAAAATTGTATCGTTTAAGGGATGAAGAGGCTGGTATTGGATTCAATTGACTTCACTGTCTCCTGAACAATCAAAAAACTTGCTTTAGAAGGTGCAAAAGTGTTGGAATAGGCTTTCAACCTCTGCTTAAAAGTCTTTAGCCCCCAAATCTGACCAGAAAACCATATGAAATTAAATTCATGTTCTAGTTTAGTAAGAATAAACAAGAGAGCCTTATGCTGTTGGTGTCGTGGGAGTGTAAATGTACTATAAATGATTGAGACCAACCTAAGACATTCTGAAAAAGAGGGGAACAACAGAGAGGAAGAAAGGTCCAAACATGTGCAAGATTGGGATCTGGGAGGGAGAAGGATTACTTGACCAGGTGAAGATAGAGAAAAAGCATGAGCAAAAAGCCACAAAGTGAAGATGGAGAAGGATGAATCGAGTATAGAAGACTCCAGAGTAGAAGCCATGAGTACATGACCCGTGAAGATGGTAAAGGATGATAGCTAGAGTAGAGCGGATGTTAGGGTTCAGAAGAATTCAGAGCAGGCGGTACACGATTGAGATAACATTCATATAGAGGGTAGATGAAAGTCACTGGTCGTCGCTGATCCCACCTTACTTGCTGTCAGAATTACAGCCGACTAGAAGAATGTACAAGAATTGCACGGGATGGGAGTGTGAGAGGAGGGAGAGGGAGAGAATTTGACGAGGGTAATTGAATCATTTGTTGCTCACATTTAATGCCAACAAAAGACCTAATATTCCAAGTCCATTTCAACAAAATGAAATTTGGTTTTGTGTTTTTTTTTTAACAATTTCTTTTTATTTTTTTTAAATATGTTGCATTTTCTCTAACAGAAAACAAAGTGTGCGTTTGATTTTTCACTTGTCAAAAGTTCATTTGATGAAAGTTCATTTAGTGAAAGTTAGTTTAGTAAAAGTCAGTTGTTGTAACGAAATTTGTGTTTGGATATATTTTTCAAAAGTTAGTTTGATACATTGAAAATTGTTTGGTTTATGATAGTAAAATGTGCTTTTGAATGTACAATTACCAAAAAGGACATTAATTTATAATGATTTATAATTTTTATTATACAAATGTAATATATTTGAAATATTTAAAAAATATAATAAATATTTTAAATAACATAAATTTTGATCTATAATGCTAAAAATTTGATTTCTAGTTATTTATATTTTTTAATTTATAATTTAAAAGATGTAATAAAGATCTATAATTTTTATTATACAATAATGCTAAAAATTAACATGATTAATTACTCAATTTATAATAATAAAAAAATTGATATCTAATTATTATTATTAAAATAATAATTATATTTTTAATGAATTAACTATTTTTAAATAAAAAAATAAGAGATTAAATTTAGGGTAATATGGTCAAATAACATCTTACTTTTCAAATTCATTCTTCAAAAGTTTTAAATAGTTACGTTTCAGAAATTCACTTTCAGCTAATATTTAAATGTACTTTCAGGATGTGCTTTTCTATAAAATATTCTACACAAACAACTTTCAACTTTTTGAAAGTAAAATTTTACTTTTTGAACGTAAAACGGAGGAAAACCAAATAGACCCAAAGTCTTGTAAGAAGAGAGATAGAGAGAGAGGAGAGAGAGAGAGAGAGAAGGTTTTAGGTGATTTCATGTCCCCTGACAAAAAATATTTCAAAAAACAACTAATGATTTATTTATAAGTTTTATTTCAAAATTACTTTTTATTAATTCACTCCTTGAATATCTTTCTATCTCAATTGTTAAATAAATGGTGTTTTCAAAAGTTTATATTTTAAAAAATTGAGATTCCAAATTATATTTATTAATTTCGTTAATATTCATAATTTTACATTAAAAAAAAATGTTATAAAAGGAAGTTGAGGGAGTGTATATTTACCATTACATTATTTTTTTATTGTTCCCACTCATGTATTGTTTTTTATCAGCAAGAGTGCTCACAGCCAAACTTTATTAATTAACAAATAAACAAGGTTCGATATGACATCATACAGCTCGACAGAGCCAATCAGAGATAGAGTTAAAAAAATAAGTTGAACCCACAAATTAGCTCATTTAACCTACAAAATTTAAGGATTGGGTAAAATAAATTAACCCATTTTTTAAAATAAATTGGGCTAGCCCAACCTGCGAAACTAATGAACTAAAATGGGCTAACCCATGAGCTAAACGGGCTAGCCCAGGGTTAGCATATTTTTAAAAAAACTAATTTTTACTTTTTTAATTATATTATATCTTTTTATAAATATACAATAATGATAATATTTTTAAATATATAATTTATGACTCTCAAATATATTTTTATATTTAAAATATAGTATAAATTTTTTTTATAATTTGCAAATAAAATTTTTATTATACTTTATAAATTGATGATTTATTAGTTTTTATAGAAATATTTTGAATATATATTGTTTATTAATCTCATAAGATTTATTGATTGAAATCATAAATATAAATTCATTGAAAAAAATAATATGAGTTTATATTTAAATTTTTTTTTCATTGAGAAAGATAACACACCTAGGCGAGAAGATGATTAATATTAAAAATCTAACAAATGAATTTTATGTATATTTTATTTACTTATAAGTTCTTTAATTGCTAATTTACTTTAAAATATGAAATAAATATATATTTATATTATATACATTTTAAATTGTAAAAAAAATTGATAAATTTTTGCGAGCCAACTCACGAGTTGGCTAGTCTGCAGAAAAATGGATTGAGTTGAATTTTCTAGCCCATTTTATCTAGCGGACTCGCCCAACCCAACTCACAAAAATGTCAGCCCGTATGGATTGGCCCGTAACTCATTTACCCAGTGTTAATTAGAGATCCCTCAAATATGTTCCTCAAGAATTCTACACACATGCTCCTGATTAAAACCAGATTCAACAAGCCAATTTGCACTCATATTGCTTTCTCTATGGACATGTCTTGCCTAAATCCCCCACTCCTGATCAAACAACTTCAATGCATGATGCAATTGCCATTGCTTTGATTCGCAGCCCTCCATCATGCAAGCATATTCGTTCGCTACAGTATGAGAATCACTTTCAACAATAAGCATTTTTTATATTTAGCTGTCGCACCACCTGCAAACCATGGAAAAAGCCCCAAAATTTTCCTTCTTTTGCTGAACATGCGCCAAGAATGCATACAAATCCAGCCAACCAATTCCAATCATTACCTTGAAAAAGTCCTCCGCAACTTGCAGACCCTGGGTACCGTTCTGAAGCTCCGTCAATATTCAGCTTAACGCAGCCATTCGGAGGTGGTTCCCCAACAGCCATGAGAAGGTCTACGATTGAGCAAATTCCTATTTTCCTGTCTCAAGGTGCACAGATTCAGTGAAATTAAGGATCCTTTCTGTGTAGTCCGACAGTTGTAGCAGCAACATTTTGAAAAATGCGTTCATTTCTAGCTCTCCAGGTAGTTCATTCCAGTATACGTCCTGATGCATCTTGGTATTCGGCAAATTACCACGAAACCAATCAGTTTTAGTGGCTTGGAAGAATGGACGATGGTCACCAGACTCTAGGAAGCTGCTCCGCACTTCCTTCGCCCTTGCACCGTCTTCGATCATATGTAAGACATCCTCAATCTCATTAACGCATACATCATATATAGCACTTGGAAACTCCAAAAATTCTGCTTCTTCGTTGGGCAGTCATGATTCTTTCATGCATTGCAAGACACATAATGGTCTGGATCCGTCTAAGGCCTTTCCATTGCCATATCATATTTCAAGCAGTATCAAACTTTCCGTTTGGCTTTGCACTTAGAGCAGCATACATCAAGTAGACCGAAAAAGTGTTTTTTGCTTCAAGCCCCCCACACTATACTATACTCATGTATTATTACATGCCATTTAAGAAATATATATATTATTTGTACTAAATAAATCATGAATACAATGAAAAGTTATTTATAAGACATGCCATTGATTTCTTCTCATGACTATTTTTTATCTTATTAAATATTAAAAAGAGAAAATATATTATCAATATATATAATAAAAATAAAGTTAAGAAAATATTAAAAGTTTAGAAAAAATTTGGGGAAAACATTACTATTAGTCCTTGTGAGTTTTATTTTTTTTGTTATTGGTCCCTCCTTGTATTTTTTTTTTTCCTGTTGTTTCAAGTTCCTATAGTTTTTCATGTTTGTAACGTTAGTTAATCGATTTTTCAATATGTCCAAAGGGATGTTGATGTATAACTAATAGTGTTAAATTATTTAACATATAACAAACGTCATTTTACTACGTGCAAACAAAAGTTAGATTTTATTTCATTCATTTTTATAGATTTTGGACTCGTTTCTTTGCATCTGTCTTAGTTTCATTGTTCACACCAAGATGCTATGTTTTGTTTTTATCTGATTTTGGAGCCATTGATTATTGTTTTTTTGTTGATGTTGAAGTTGGAATATATTTTGTCTCCATGTAGTTGGCAAAAAAAAAATTTTCGTCTAGATGAGTGTAACATCCCAAATTTTTTTTTATGATTTATTAATTTAGTGAAGGGTAATTATAAAAAATTAAATATAATTGGATTAGGGGGAAGTTAGAGATGATTATTGGGTTTGGTTTTAGCTTTTGCATTGGGTTTAGAAGTGAATTGAATCATTCAAGCTCAAATTGTAGAGAGAAATTAGATTTTTTGCCCACTATATGTTATGCTGTAGCATAAAAAATTATGCCGTACCATAATTTTTAAAATGCAAAAATTAGTTCGAAAAACAGAATGTGAGACTTGAAATAAAGAAGGGGCAACCAAGAGAGTATTTTCTCTATTAGAGCATCAACTCTTGGACATTTTGAAGGTGTTTGAAACTTGGTTTCACTTAGATATACCTTCTTTATCTCTTCTTCTTCCCTCTGCACATTTTGGAAGTGATATTTAAGGTTGGAAATGATGATTTTCAAACTTAAGGCTATAGATCCAAACTCATTAGTTTAAATGAGACTAATGAGAGTTATTTAAGTATTTTACACATAATTTAGAAGTTTTTACAAAGTTGTAAGCTTGGATCATCCATTTTGGATGAACCATAGATCTTCAAAGTGTAATTTTGGATTGTTGGGTGTTATATTAGTGATTATTTAAGTTATAGAAGCTAAATGGAGTTAATGAGAGTTAATAAACCTAATGGTTTTGCTTAAGCACAAGAGATTGGAATTTTGAATAATTAAAGTGTTGATTTATATAAGTTGGAAGAGTATTTATGATGATTTTAACGATGCTTGGTATAATTAATTGTAAATCAATCATTTTGTGCACCATTCAAGCTTTGGTATAGTTTGTGAAGAACTTTTATTGAGAGGTAAACCTTTGATCTCTTAAAGGTTTAAGGTAATAAGAAAAAACTTAATTATATAATTGAATATTAATTGATTATTTATTAAAATGGTTGATTTGAAACATGTTTACTATTTTTAAACTTATAATGCAAATTTAGTATGGTTAGTGATGTATTGTAAATTATATATATGTTCATATACATACTAACAGTGATGATGAATGAGAAATTTTGATTATGCACTAGTTGGTGTGTGGAGTGAGTATGGATATGTGGATTCATGATATGAATAGTTGATTAGAATGCATATGCATATTGTAATAACCCTGACTAAATTTAAAATAAATAAATAAATGTATAGGTTAACTTGTTTAAAATGTGTTTATATTAGTTCTTGGGATAAATATAACAAGTTAGAGACTTGGTCTAATGGTAGCTGAGTAACTCTTCATACATCAGGTCCTTAGTTCGAATTCGAAAGAGTACAAAAGAAGAGTTAAATTTTTCTTTTTCTAGTCATGTGAATTACCAAATTGCCCTTAGTTCCATCAGATTTTTTTTAACTCTTTCTTTCTTCTTTCTCGATGAATCTGGAGTGGAGAGAGAGAGATCTGAGGAGCACCGATATTCTGCTCTGCCTTTCAACCGAAGCTATCTTCTTCCTCCTCCACCGAAGCCAACACCATCGTTCATGTGGTTGCCGTTGACGCTGTGCTTATCCGTTCGCCTCAGCTGTGATTTTATTCACGAGTTACTGCTGTTCATCTACCTCTGTTGCTGATTCAAGTATGAAAAATCTCCCTTTCTCTTAGCTTCTTGTTCGCGTGGGTATAAATGATCTGGTTGAACTAAGATCTCTTCCTTTTGGTTTCATTTTCTGATTACTGGGGAGCTTATTCTTTTTCATTCATGGCGGCAGCTCTTCTTCACTATTCAGAATCATTTTCCTTCCTCTGTCTGTGCATGTGAGTGGTTGAAATGGTATTAAGGTAATTATAAATCTTTGGTTGCTATTGCTGTGTGTGAGGCTGTCATTACTCTGTGTGTGTGAAATTTCAGAAATTGTGGTTGCTCTACTGTTGCCGTACTGTTATAAGGAAGGGTCAACTCAATATTGAGTTAGAAATTGATCTCAAAGCTTAATGATGATATATTCATGGCTGAAATTAGACTTATTTGATAGATCCTTATTACTGCCGTACATTGTAAGAAGATTCAGATTTAAGCTGAAAACTTGAGATAGAAATTTATTTTAAAACTTGCTAATAATACATACATGTATAAAGACATATATATGAGCTATCATTTTGGAGCTACATAGATTTTGTTTGGATTGATTTATGTTAAGGAAATTATTAAGAAAAGGTTGGAAGAGGATAACTTTGATATTCTACTTGGATATTGGTATTAATGAGATACTTGTTGGAATGTTTGAAATAATTTTAAAGCATAAATTTTAGTTTGAATTTTAAGAGATAATGGTTGATATAGGAAAAGTAGAAGGAAATCTTTGTAAAGTAAAGACAATGTGTTAAATTTTGTTTAATAATATCCTTATAGGATGTGCGGAAGATGAGGATCCTAACAGGAAGTGAAGAAAGAATATTGTAAGGATTTGGAACTTTAACAAGTAAGTGAATAGCATTCCTTATAATTATTTATTAAAAATTTTTTATTGAAATATTTCATTTTTATGAATTATGTTAATTTTAGAAATTTTGAGATAATGAAGGATCGTTACACTATAATTTGTGCATTTTCTTAAGAAATATTTTTCTAATATTGATGAAGGCACCTTTACTTATTGAATTTCAAAATTTCTTAGTTACATGATTAATGTAAGTTTGTACATTCACTATGATGTATCGATTTGGCAAGTTTCATATATTTGAAGCAATTTATGCGAGTTTGATCTTGAGAATGAAAATTTAACTTCAAAATAATTATTTCTCTTGCATGTTTAAAACGAGATTTCTAAGAGAACTCTATACAAAACACTGTTGCTAACGGTAATTTCGTTAGCCTGTAGCGCACTGTGGTTAAACACTAGCTAGTTTGTTTCATGAGTTTTATTCTCACGTTTGGTATTCATGAGCTTTATACCCGTGTTTGATTCCGTGGCCTAAGCCGCATTTGGTTACTTATCCTCGTGGGCTGTGTGTCCACGTTTGTTTCATAGTTTCGGCTGCGTTAGTTACTTATCCTCGTGGACTGGTGTGTCCACATTCATTTTCGTGGCATAAGCCGCGTTTGGTTATTTACCCTCGTGGACTAAGTGTCCACATCTGTAACCTATTCTATTGAGTTCTCACAAAATTTTTAAATGTTGATTAATATGTTTTTGAAATTTATCTTATTTTGACTAGTATTTGTATCACTTTAAGTTATATGAGAGCAGATTATTTTCTTTAAGTATGATAATATAAATTATTTTTAATTTCCCCCTTTTTTATAAATATGGTTATGACTTACATGTTTATAAATTTTGGTGGAATTACTTTTAACTAGCTGACAACATTATTAGAGATTATTGATTAAAATTCTAAGAACTTTTCATGGGAATGCTATTCACTAAAAAAATTATTTTGGTCTCAGATTTATTAGCTGTATTGATCCACCATCGACCTCTAAAGGGCAACTAGCTATAGTGGGTGGATCTTTTTGATTGGTATTGTTACTTTAATGTAAATATAGAATTTGTATGTCTTTTTGATTTGAAAGAAAGAGTAAATGCTCCATATAGGTTGTCGATAAACTTATTTTTGGTTTGTATTTAGTTGCTAGCTGGAAGGTGATACACTCCTCATTTATACTATTATCTGTAAAAAAATTTGCGGTAGAATTTTTGAGAGATCCTAGCTACAGGGGAAGTTCTGTCGAAATTTCTACAAAACGTCAACACTTTTTTATGATAATAAATGTAAAGGAGTTATTTTAATTCTCATGTGATTTAATTAAATTTTGTTCTTTTCTTTTGTAAAATAGAATAAATGTTCATTTTGAGGCTTACGAGAATGTGTGGAGTGGTTTATACTCGTGCCGGTCACCCTCTATTTTTGGGGCGTGACACATATGTGATATACATGCATAGCATGATTATTGACAGGAGTTCGCTTAGAGAAATGAGTAATTGACTAAACCTACATGGTATTGGTAGCGACCATTGTAATTAGGAGCTTGCCTTGGCACCAACCGTTGTAGTTGGGAGGTAACCCTCATTCCATGGTTGATTCGAGACTATCCCACTTGTTCTATGAGAGACTTAAACCTAACTAGTCTCCACCAGTTCATGAGGAGGCTAGATTAAGGGTACAACACTCCATGATTATTAGTATTAGAGGAAACCAGATTACACAAGTGAGTAAGTTGACCCTGGTTTGGTAGCTCCTCACAAGTGGAAGGCTGGATTAGTTTGTGAAGAATGTAGCCACTAAATAGTCACCAATTTCATGTTGAAGGTAATAGGAGGGTATAAAGTTGGCATATGATCATGCATTTAGTCCTGACCACATGGTTGTTAGTACTATAGTCTGGTGCGGTTTAAAGGCGCATGGTTGGTATTATTGCGACCCCAAGTTATGCATTATTTGATTATATATATATATATTATTATATGTTTTAAGCCTGGTCACATAATTTTATTGTTATAGCCGAGGTTATACATTGTCATACATGCTTTATATGTGTATTTATTGTCAATTGCATCCATTTTCAATTGCTATGTAACTGTATAGATTAGGTAAATTTGATTACTGAATGGTTATACTCAACCCTTAATTCTCAATATTTTAAGGCCTAACTCTTCAAATCAAGACCATGGAAAACGTGCCAAGGTATAGGATTGTAGAGTAATCCTTTATATGCCTGTATATTGTTTTATGTGCATTAAGATTGTTAATTTGCCAACTGGGATTCACATGAATATTTTTGTATTACTTGTATCATTAGTGTATCACACTTGTGTATTTTATACCCTAGGTTAATGATTTTTAGTTATAAACCCTAGTATAAAGCCAAAATATTGTACAAGTAGGAATATGTGTATTTTGATTGGTTTGAAATACAAATGATTGTCTTATGCAAGAAATTCCTCCCTTATGTTTTATGTGTTATGGGGGTGAGCAGTAGTAAAAATGTGATATAGATATTGTTTGAATGTTGTGGTGTATTGCATGAGTCTGTTATAATCTATTGAGTGTGGTCTAAGGGTTAGTGTGGGCTTTTAGTACTTGGATTGAGTTTTGATGCCTTAGTTATGTTTTGAATGCATAAAAGTGTGAGTTTGCTTTTTATTGTCCAACCTTTGATTTAGAAATTATTTGAATGTGAAACCAGTGCCACTAGTTATAACTCAGAGAAACTTTTCGTGGACACCTATATCACCTCAATTGGATGTGGATGAAAATTTGGTGTACATCAGAAATTCGGGTAGAAAATTTGCCATGACAGCTTTTTGCTATCATGGGTTTGCAGCTTATGTTGTAGCAAAAAAAATGTATGCTGCAACATAATTGTCCCAGAATCTTTTTTTTTTTGCTATTTTAACCCTAATTTAATATTATCTTATCTTATATGATATCCATGCTTCCGTAAAAATGTTTTCCTCTGAATTTAGTTTATGAAATGATTTTTAGCATGTTAAGTTTTTCAAACTTGAAATCCCATTTATGTAAATTTTACAAACTTGGTAATTCATTTAGGTTATTCCTATGATATCTTAAATTTTGAAGTTAATTGTGAATTAGTAAGAGAGACCTTACATTGAGCATAGCCTTTAGTTTCTTAGGTTGATTTTTGCTACTTTGTATTTTATGGTTGCTTTCTCTATCTCTTTCTTTCTTATTTTAATATTTAACACAAGATTTACCACCTTGGTTACAAATTAAATAATTTAAAATTGTAATGCCACATCATTATCCTTTTGGACATATTAAAAATGGAAATACTAATAGTGGATATGAGAAAAATTATGGATCTAAAACTACCAAAAAAAAGTATATGGATCAATAACAAAATACAATAAAATTATGAAAACCAATAATTATATATTTTTTCCAAAAGAATTTATAAGTTGTAACCTTGTGGAATTGAGAGAATGACAATATGGTCCCTAAAGTAAATTAATGACAATTAAGTTTCCTACAAAATTCTAAAAATAGATTGTAAATATCAATTTAAATAGTTAGTAACATAAATTCCTATTACAATCTATGAGTTGCATTTTATTATTTAATATTTGTTTACAATTAAAACTTCTAAATTTGTAATTATTTGGATTGATATTTTAAACTTATTTTCAAAAAAAAAGTATTAGAGACTTAAATCTTATTAATTCAATGTTTTGAAATTTAAGGATGGTTTGGTTCAAGGGTAGGGTGAAATATCTGCCTTATCTAATCACAATTAACTCCAAAAATTAATGTAATTAAGGGATTAACCCCTAAGAGATTACCCAGTTTGAAATTTTAAAAATAACAGGATTTTAAGTTTTCATAGTTTAAAAAAGTAAAACCATGCATTTGACCTTTAATCAGGGTAAAATCGTGATGCGAAAGCATGAATACTTTATATGAGTAAAGGGAGTTGAAAAATTTCAAAATGCTAAAAATAGAGCAGTGCGCTGTGGTTCATGTTACCAAGTACCATGGCTTGTCACTCTTTATGCGCCATGCTGCGCAGCGTGTTTGCACTCTCATGACAATAAATTTCGTTGTCATTTGACAGCAAAATTTGAGTAGCTATCGACGTTGTCCCAATTTTTCATCTAGCATCCGAATGAGATGATTTATGGTTTACGAAAAGCTCTTCACGTAAATTACTAGTGACAAGGGGGTTACTTTCAAAACAAATCACACCAGGAAGTTGGACATTAAACACATTTTCATCGCTTTTCTCAACTTTCACAACAAAAAAACGGTGTCCAAAAACCTAAACAAGTGCAAAAGCCATCCTAACACTCAAACTATATTCATTGGACTTAGGATATTTGTACAATACATCACATACACACATACACCACTATACCAAAATTTCACTCCCCAACCTTTAATACTAAAACAGAAGGGGGACTTTGAGTAGGCATTTCAAAAATATTCACCATAAACGAACATTTATACACTTGACACTAGTATTTTAGTCTTATCAACTTTTACAATTTATCATAAATAACATCTCAGGGCCTAAATACAAACCTGACATCACAAAACAATTATATAATGCAAATGTAAACAAAATGCATCCTAATTAGTAATATTAAGTTTATTAGACAAAATAATAAATAACTCATAAGGCATATACTAGGAATATACATATTCTTAAGCCTTCGAAAGTTTTTGGCTAGAGCTAGTAAAATATTGAAAAAGAGGGGTAAGTCTAGCCACTCAATAATTAAGGTATGCCCCTTCTGTAGTTGTATATCAATTATAAAACACATGAGTTTGAAAATGATTCTTAAAAAACACACTAGCACAAGAACCACAACTTATCATTCTTGATTAATTCATTTCAAGTCATTCACGAGATACATTGCCGCAACACACATCGACATGTGACCATGACCTGATATATTAACACGACTTGCCATAACATAATCATGTGGCACGTCATATAATCACATATGCATGATCAAATCATCCTAAACCCTTCTTATTTCCTTTGACTGAAAACCGTGGGCTATAACACCGAATAGGACTCTGTCCGTGTAACTAGACTATCCAAGATCACTAATATGAGGTGTGACCCGGTCAAAAATCACATGACTCACTCTCGGACCTTGGTTTTCCCTACTCTCAAATCTCTAGGATGTCATATACTCTAAGCTAACCTTCTCGATAAACTGGTGGAGATAGCTAGGTTCTAGTCCCTCGATAAATTATAGGACAAGGTTATACTCTCGTACACCAAAAGGCAGTCTAAAATACCTTATGGATTTTAATTACTCCTCTTTTTAGGTGACACTCCCAACTAATCATGAAATGTAAAATGCTTACTGTTTTTCACAATTTCATTTTCAAAAATTAACACATTAGGCTCATGACCATGTGGTACTCAAATGAGCATCAAATCTTATTTTTACATATATCACAATTATCTACCATTCAACCCAACATGGTTAACTTCATCTCATTATATAACTTACAAGTCAAGTTTAACACAATAATCATCAACTACTCAGATTCATACCACATTGCAATTTGTAATTCATTTTAAAATCACTTTGACATCTTTTATTTCAAATCAAGCAATATACTATCACAAGTTTCATAACATGTGTACCCAATACAAATCACAATTATACATGCCAAAACACACATTTTACATTACATACAATTAGAAACAATTACTCAATAAAGTTCCCTTGATTATCTCAAACTTTTAAAAAGTCAAAAGTTTACCCCTCAATATTTAGCTTCCAAACTTGATTTTCCAAGTCAAAATGGTGCCCAAATTTTTAATCTACAATTAATCAATTCAAAACTTCATCAATAATATCAAACCCCATTTTCACTCCTTAACTTCATTTCTGTAACAACCCAACACCCTTATTCTCACTTTTGAGCTTATGCTTTGGGTTTAATACTCTCATTAGCATTATTCAACTTCATTAAGTACTTACATTGCCATTAGTGCCTTACCACCCTTATAATTTCGAATGAAAATGCCATTTTCGGATATTAATGACATTCACCAACCAAAAGTGTCAAAACTCATCATCTTTAGATTTAATTACTTCAAACAACTCCATTAACTCTCTTTTGAGTCAATGAATTCAGACCCATAACTTATATGAACCAAAAGGTATCTTTCATTAATCAAACCTTAAAAAAAACTTCAAGAAAATGAAAGAGGATGAAAGATTAGGGTATATG
>NW_026555335.1:15013940-15119581 GCF_029017545.1 Prosopis cineraria
ATGAGAATGAGAGTTGTTGTTGATGTGCATATTCTTAATTATAAATTGTGGATTATGAATGGTGATGAATTATATATGAGCATGTTGAGTTTTCATATGATGGCAATGTGATTTAAGTGGTAACATGAAAATTGATGCATGAGACATGATTGAGATAATACATTTTTGATCCACTTGTATTATGGGTTTTGATATAGTATATTTAGTTTATGATCTATCAATTAGGATACTACATTTTGATCCACTTGCTTATGGGTTTGTGTTGGGTTGAAAAAAAATTTTGAGCCCGTAGGAATATGATTTAATGCTTATATTTATATTAGTAAGCTAAAATATTGGTGCAAATGAAAATAGTATTATATGCATGAATTTGAGAACTAGAATATTATTATAGTCTCTCTTGTGTTTTGTTGTTTAAGGATGAGTAGTTGATATTAATCATATATGAATAAAACGAAAAATTCATGTATATGATAGGTTATTGATGAATAGATGATATATAGAGTATGATGGTAGATAATAATCATTGTGATAATGTGATTGAACCTTTGCCCCCTGTTGTCAGTTATAAAAGGGTTTGCGTAGCTAAGTGTTATTGTTGGTGTGAAAGTATATATTATGTGGCGTAAGGTATAAGAGACAAATAAGGGGAGAAGTTTTTTCCCCATGTTGAGATGTGTTGCACCCGAAAATGCGATGCTGACAGCATGCAAGAGCAGAAGTTTCGGCCTATGAAAAGAAGATCAAATTAAGGGAGTGGAAGTCGCTACTAAAATTTTGAGGAAAAAATCTTAGAAAACCATTTATAGGAAAATAAAGATGGTCTATGAAATCAAAAATAAGTTTGAGAGTTGGTTGAGTGTGGGAAAGGTTTAGGTACTCCACAACACCTGTTCGTGAGAATGGTTACTTAAAGTTAATTGTGCTAAATTAATATAATTTTAAAATTATTTTAATTATCTCTTTTTTATTCATATGTTTTGAAAAACATAAATGATATAATTAAGTGAGAAATATTTATTTATTACAAGGGAGGACTTGACTTAAAATCAAACTTTGAGACCTACATACCCTGTGATGGAGATCAAAGTTCACATAGTTAAGAATTATAAATTATTGGTGAAAATATTCTGAAGAGAAAATAATAGATTAGAAAAATTCAACATTTATAAATAAAATAATTTTTTTAAAATTTTGATATGTGTGTTTTTAAATTACAAAAAGTAATTTAATTTTAATTATTTTCTTAATTTTTAATTTTTTGAATAACAAAAAAATAAGGGTTTTAAATTATTTTTTTATATTCTATGATTGAAAATTTAATGCTATACCTGCAAAGCCTTATTAGCTCATACGGTAATATAAGTATTCTATATATCTGCAAAGTTTCCAAATGTTCGCATGACAAAGAATTAAATTTATTTAAATATATTTTTATTAATTCACTAGATTTATTATGCATGTAATGCATATTTTTTTATTTAAAATCCTAATCGTTACACCTACGGAGCTTTATTAACTCATGTGGTAATACGATTATTTTAGGTCTACAAAGATTTAAAAATCTCACATGACTTAAAGATCTCATTAGTGAATGTGATTATAATTTAAAATACATTAATTTAATTTTATTAAAAAACATTTATTATTTTATTTACAAAAATCTTTTATTTATTTAATATATACAGTAATAATCGCAACATTTGTAAGGATTTATTATCTCACACGATGATGTAATTAATTTAAATCTATATGAAAATTCTTGAAATCTCACATAAGACTTAAATATTTTATTAATTTAAATTATAAAAAGAGAATTAATTTAATTATGGCCTTTGGAACCAATATTGTCATATACAAAATTGATCCTCATGTCTGTAAAATCTTATTGATTTTCACGATATAAGATCATTTTAAATTTAAATGCTTATAGAGATTTTTAAAATCTCACACAACAAATAAATAAATATGAATATGTTCTCTTATCATTATTATAATCATTATGATTATTATATCTTAGATTTAATTAGCTATTTAACAAACAAAATCCTTTGGTAATTGTCGATTGCTTCTTTTATCTTTTACCCAATTGTTATTCACAAAATTGCCCCATGACAATATTATACTTACAAGTGATTATTACAGAGCATTGTTCCAAATAAAATATCTGTTACTTGTGTTGATTCAAAAACCAAAATTGAATTAACATCAATTTAAATTCAAGATAAATGAGATCACAATGAGAACCAAAGGTCAAAATTCGGTACATAAACATGTGTGTACAGTGCTGCAAATTTCATTTTGTTGATTCATAATTTGAAATAGCACAAAATGAAGACATTAATAAGATTTAAGTGTAATTATAAACAGTCAAAGAGATTAACAATTTGATAAAAGGAAACATTCCACAATCTAAATCAAACATATGCCTATAAAAAAAAGAAAACTTCCCTGGAATACATACACACATTTTTACATACCTATATTCAACAAAGTCATACTCAAGACAATTTTGAGTGAAATTTAAATAGGATAGGGTGTAAATGAAGAAGGTCGTATAATCAAAACATTGAAACCCTTCACAATTAATAATTATTAAACTGTGAGATATTAAGAGCTTTAGTATAATCAAACTCTTAAAACAGAATTTCGTCCACTAGAAAGTAAAACTCGAATGACATACATGAGTAAACCTAATATGTTTCTCAAAGCATTTAATCCACGCATTCAGTACAAACATCCCATAAAATCTGAACGAAACACATGTAGAAAATTTTCTCAAGGTACACAGAATTGTAATCAAAAACTTTCTTCAAAACTAATCCAATTTTATAGAGTAAAATATGAAATGGATCATGGAAGCGTAAAGATTGATTCCAAACCTATTGCAGCAAGTGGAAATAAGCAACTTCAACTGTCTCTTCTTGTTTTTCGTTCTTCCTCTTTGCTTCGTTTCCTCTGTCCTATTTGTTCTTCATTCCCATTCCAGCAAATCTCTCTCAATCTCTCAGTCACCCCTTCTCAATTCTCTCTCCCAAAAATCCAATCCTCTCAAGCTTTCAGTCTCCCTCCAGGAATCCTGTCTGACTCTCTCTCGTTGTCTCAACACTTCGGTCCCTGTTCAGAGTCTCTTGCTTAAAGCCCCTTTTAGTTACTTCTCCAGAAATTCCCCAGAACTCTCTCTCAATCTTCGATTCTCTTCCTTTTTCTATCTCTTTCTCAGACTCTCCCAAAAACTCGATCCTCTCAAGCTCTCGGTCTCCCTTCAAGAATCCTCTTAGACTCCCTCCCGTTCCATTTTCATCCTCCCAGTAGAAGTAAAATACCTGGTCTCCCCATATCTTTGCGTGAGATCCGTTCATCGTTGAAGTTTGATCTTCCTCTTGCCGTGCACGTCTGGGTTCTCTCTCTGCCTTCGTCTGCTTCCTCTCTACGTGTAGCCGAAAGTACTTTGGGCTGTGGGTGCATGTCTCTCTGCTCTCTCTCTGTTTCTTCTGCTCTCGATGTGTTTTTTTCTGCTCTGCTCTCTCTCTCTCTCTCTCTCTTCTGCTCTATGCTTAAACGAAGAAAAGGGATGAAGGGTTTTCACTTGTTATTTAAAACAATAATCATAAAATATTTAAAAATTATTTTTATTTTTTATTTTTTAAAATAATATTTTATTTTTTTATTCTCCAAAATACTTTTTAAAAATATATTATTAAATAAATTTTTTTATTCTCTTATTTTAAAGATCAACAGAACAGGTTTTCAAACAAGCCCTTAAATTTTTTTAATGTTTTTCAATTCTTTTGCCTTTTTTGTCAATTAGTTTCAAAAATTAAATTGAAAAAAATCTAATTTGAATTAAATAAGAACCTCTCTTCTTCTTTTTTTTAAATAAAAAATAACAAGATCTAAGAAAAAAATTTAAGGAAAAAAAATAGTCAGCCCTGAAAAGTTAATTTTTAATATTTTGAATTGTTGAGATAATTTAAAAGATATTTTTTAAAGAATTAAGAAATATTTTTTTTAATTTTTTTAGATTATTATATTTTTTTAAAATATAATCCTAAAAAGGATTAAATTTTATTTTTATTTTTTTTGGTTGAATTTATTATTATTTTTATTAAATTTAAAAAATGTCCAGATAAAATACAGTGTTCACAAGATGTGTTTCCTTAATCATACTTCCGCATATATTTAATTGAATGATATAAATTTTTGAAATATTTTAAAGACTTAGAATCTATTTGTTTTGAATAATTTGTGAAAATATATGTTAAGAATTTATTTAGGTTAATTTCTTTTAGGATAATCCTTTTGAGTTAGTTCTTGATTAACTATGGTTAGTGTGATGATATAAATTCTAATTTAGGGCACCCTTTACCATTCTTCATTTTCTTCTTTTTCTTTTCTTTGATTTTCAGTCTATTCACAACTAAATTATGTAAAAAAGGGCTATGTGTCACGGTGTGTAGCACAAAGAGATTCTCTCCCTTCAATTGTCATTTGTGCGCCATGGCGGACATGCTACATGCCGCGACATGTGGCACAGAGATATTTTTTCCATGCTTTCTCCTTCTTTTGATGCCTAGGTAACTCAATTTCACTTTAAACCCATAATTAGGACTAAAAATACAATCAAATACATTCATTTAGACCTCCTTGGCCACATACCAATCAAATCACTTAGCTATCATAATTAACTATAATTAATTTTCTTGGTAATCCAAGGATCAAAATTTGGAATATTCCAAAGAGGAGGAAAGGGGAGGGGAGAGAAGGTGAGGGTTTTAATATTACTTTATTTGGTTTTGTTAGAGGGGAGGAATTTTTAATGATCCTTTGTTTAGTTTAACAGGGGAGGTAATAACTAATTTACTATTATATCCCTATACATTAGTTTAAAATTTTTTTAATTGTTCCTTATAGAAAATAATTTTACACCTCAATTTAAATTGCATGATTTTTTTTAAAATTCACTCTCATCCCATCATATTCTTTATATGTGAATAAAAAAAATTAAACAAACAATTATAATGATAACAATTTGTATAAAAAATAAATAATTCTCTTAAATATATAATAAAATATGATGAACTGCATTTTTTTAAAAAAATTCAATGATAAAAAATAAATAACCCCCTTAAATATATAATAAAATATGATAAATTGCATTTTTTTCCAAAAAAGAAATCAATGAGATTAGTTGAGAATGGAGCACAATCTGATATAAAAGAGATTTTTTTTAACTATAAGTGTACTTAAAATATTAAAAAATATATAAAAGTAAAATAGTTAAAATGATTAGCTCCCCTTTAAAAAACCTCAATTTAAAGGAGAGCAATATGAGAGGAGGGGATGAGTTATTTTGGATCCCCTTCCCTCTAAAATTTTTTAATCAAATGAGGGGAGGGGAGCATCTTCCCTCCACTCCACTCACTCCAAAATTTTTCAATCAAACACATCATAACTGTCATTTTTCGTTTAAAATTTTATTGGGTAAGTTTTAAAGATCATGATAAGTAAACTGCTCACTTGTTCATTTAATTCTCCGCCTCCACTCACCCCCAAGAAAAACCTAAAAATATATTATACTAATCAAATCTTTGTCAAGTGACCTTTGTAATTATTATTATTTTCGTCCTATTTTATAAAATATTTTTAGATAAAATTATATATATTAATAAATTTTATTAACTACATTTTGACAACCTTACTTTTTTTAAAAAAATATTTTTTAAAAAAATATTTTTTATTTAATATTCTATTTATAAAAGAATATAAATGAAAAAAAAATATATTGAAAGTGTAACATCTAAAATATTAAAAATCACACTAGTCAATGTACTCATTCAAAAGTTAATAGTTAAAATTATAATTAAATTGTGATTAAGTCATTTATAAATAAAATATTTTATTAAAATAATTAAAATATTGGTTAAACTGTTTATCAATTCAATAAGATGAATTGATTCAAATTTTTATATTTTGATAATATTATTAAAAAAGCCTTATTAATCAAATATTATTTTTATAAAAATATTTTAATTAAATCTTATTAAAGTAATATTTAAATGGTATAAAAGTATTTTTTTGATTTTATTTATAAATCACTTCTATTAAATTTATCGATATTAATATAATAAAAATATAATAAATAAAAGTAAATAAAATTTTAAATATAATTTTTGAGTGAAAAGTAAACTGTAAATTATATAATATTATTTTATATTTTTATATTTTTTATTTTTTAAAAATAGTTTAAAAATTTTAATTTAAAATAAAATAAGTTTATTAATTAATTACTTATAAAGTAGATTAAATTATGTTTATAGAAGGTGATTCATGTTGAGAACCGAACCCGAGGGGTATTTTATTAGCTCCCTCTTGTGTTCGGTAGGAGAGGACCCCAGCTCGACATTCATCATTGCTTTTTCGGTCTGACATTCGTCGTTCACCTCTAAACCCTATTAAAAGATTAAAAATCATCCGCAGAGACCATAAAACCCCTCGATTTCTCAGTTAGGCGGAGAGAGAAGGCAAAGCCCCAACAATGGCGGACAAAGAGATGGAAGCGATTAAGGGTTTAGACCTCAACAGGTACATGGGGCGATGGTACGAGATAGCGTGTTTCCCTTCTAGGTTTCAGCCCAGGGATGGCGTCAACACCAGAGCCACCTACTCTCTCAAGGACGATGGCACTGTGAATGTGCTCAACGAGACTTGGAGTGCCGGAAGAAGAAGTTACATTGAAGGAATCGCTTATAAGGCTGATCCTAATAGCGATGAGGCCAAGCTCAAGGTCAAATTCTACGTCCCTCCTTTTTTGCCTCTCTTCCCTGTTGTTGGAGATTACTGGGTTTTGTTCATTGATGATGATTATCAGTACGCTCTCGTCGGCCAGCCTAGTAGGAATTACCTTTGGGTAAGCCAAATTCATCTTTCGGGCCTTGATTATTTCAAGTTTTGTATGAATCTGAGGCTGGAATTCAAGGTTTTCTGTGAATTTTATATATGGGAAAATTCCACATAGAGTTCCATCTCTTTATGTTTTGATCACCTTGATATTAAATATAATTTTTTGATTGACTTTAAAAATGAATCCGAGGATTAAAATAAGTTTAATAGATGGAGCACTTAGGGAAATATATTAAATAAATGTTAGATTACTGCTGCTCCGCTAATAATAAAATCAAAGGGCTATGGATCTCTGTATTTTTATATTTGTTCTTGAGGAAAACTTTTGATTGCATTTTGTTGTCGGTCTCTACAATTTTATTTTATTATTCTCAATCTTTTTAATGCTTTTAATTTGATCAGTTGATCTTTATAGTTTTAAAAATATGAGCACGAGCTTGAGCTGCCACGCCATCTGTAAATAATTTCTTTGGAAAGGGCTTGGGATCTCTGGGTTTTTATATTTGTTCTGAGGAAAAATACAACTGTTGCTATTTGTACTTTGTTTGGTTTTGTCAAGGATGCTCAGTAAATTTAATTTTTTTTTTAAATATTAGTATTAGGATTAGGTACTAAGAAAATTGTTTCTTTTGTCAATGTTCTTTGTGCATATCTGACCATAACATTAGAGAATTTTTTTTAATCAACTAAAATTTAGGTGAATTGAGTTTTAAAAATTCACCAACATCAAGGTATGTCACCAAATTCAAAAAGTGCTTATAGTAAATTTTTTTTATCTCAGGTATTATGCAGGAAGACTCATTTGGATGAGGAGACATACGAGGAGGTTGTTGAGAGGGCAAAGAATTGGGGATATGATGTAAGCAAACTCCACAAGACACCCCAGAGTGATCCTCCACCAGAGGAGGAGGGACCCCAAGATACCAAAGGTATTTGGTGGCTCAAATCCTTACTGGGAAGATAGGTCTCCATGCGGTTAGAGATATGCTTCCATTTCATGTAATAAATTGGAATCCAGAATCTTGATGGAGCAAGTTTGGATCTTCTTGGTGCCTCTATTGGGTTTTTTCTGTATGTATGTTTATAAATATGGTGTAAGTACCAAGTATTATTATATGCATATTTGGTTAATGAAAAAAAAATGGTACATTGTGTTTTAAATTGAAATTACACTCAGATAACTTTCTAATTTTAATTTATGATATAGTGGTACATAGTTACAGTCAAAACCTTGACAACGCTATTTAAATCACCTGGTAATCATGGCATGTGAACGCACTTCAAACCATTCTATTAGGCCATGCTTGAAATTATTACTCCAACGCTTTGCTCTCGCCCTAGATTAACTAAAATATGTCTATATATGTTCACAGAATCAAAAACTGTTGTACTGTATTTTGTAAAAGCTCTACAGATATATCTGAAATAAATTAAGGGGCAAGTATTAACGCCTTGAAAGATGAACTCACAACCTATCACTTACATATTACTAGGTTATATGACCATTGACAAAACCTTTATAGATATATTAATACATCATTGAAAGAATATAGTCTCTAGTCCCTAAAGTTATGGACGGTTAAAGGCTCTTTATTTTTTTTAATTAAGAAACCAACTCTTAGAATTGTAATCTTCATTTAATGAAAAGCTAATTTTTTTAATGAAAAATGTAACACTTGCCCTGAGTGTTATCCAAAAATCACACAATTCAAATAAACTAAGTGTGGTTAAGGAGTTAATCCTAAAACCAACTTAGGAAACAAACCATTTAAATCACTAAGCAAATATACGATTGCAAAGTAAACATTTAAAACCTTAAAAAAAATTATAGGTTCTAACTATAGCGCATGGAAGCAAATTAGATGAAAGAGAAATAAAAAGATACTGTCATGACAGCATTTAAATTGCTGTCATGACAACCCTCCCGAGTCAACTTCTGGGAGGCGTCGTTCCGCCATCCGACCTCCAATCAAAGTGATTTTAAAGCTCACACGTCACATTCAAAGGGTACTATAAGTATACCAAATTTCAAAAAGATCCAACGGTCGGATTTAAAATTAGACATGTTAAAAATTTGATTATTTTTGCTGTCATGACAGCTAAAAAGCTGTCATGACAGCACTTCGGACCAACTTTCGGAGTGCACCATTTCATCATCTGACCTCCGATCGGAGTGATTCCAAAGCCCACATGTCACTTTTAAAGAATACTATTAGCATACTAAATTTTGAAAAGATCCAACGGACGGATTGAATTTTGTGCAGGTTATAAAATCAATACTGTAGCTGTCATGACAGCAATTTAATGCTGTCATGACAGCACCTCCAGACCAAATTCCGGAGTGCGTCGTTTCTCCGTCCGATATCCGATCGACGTGATTCCAAAGCCCACACGAAGCTTATAAAAGGTTTTACTTGTGACCCAAATTTTAGAGAAATCCAACGGTCGGATTAAGATTTGGACACCCTAATGCAAAAGTGCAGCTTTTTGGTAAAAACCATTTTCAAAATTGTCCAAATCCCATCCTAATGGTCACAAACTTGTGGAAACACTTTGGACACGTCAAATAAGATTAAAAACACCTGATAGAACATTCAAATGATGGAAAACCCCATACATCAAAATTTGACCACCCGGGTGCCATTTTCCAAAATGGACCCTAAACCCCCAAAATGCACAAATCATACAAGAGTGGTCACAAATCAATCCAAATACCATGTATTTATATAAATACATATGCTAAACATTTTTACTTGGCTCAGAGCTCCTTGTGGGGCCCACACACCCACTCTCTCTATCCAAGCTATATGTTTGCCCATAGCACACCATTTGCAATGCAACCACTTTGCATTTGCTTATAAAATCACATATATATCAAAATAAAGATCTGCTTGTAATAGAAACTTGGTCTACTAAGTAAATCCATCAAGACCACACACCATAACCAAGTTTCCTAGCCACAAGTCTGCAAACAGACAAAAATTCATACACAAGCACACAATCCACACATATTCACACACACACACATAATCATATCCTACTGGCACCCTAATCTTAAATACATTACAATATATTTGCTCAAAAGAAAGGGGTTGCAGTTCTTTACAAATCACAAGCAAACCCCTAGCTTTGCTCCTTTCCCCGTCCACCACTGGATCCTTCGCCTGGACCTAGAATATTGAAAAGAAAGGGGTGAGACAACCACAATCTCAGTAACAGCGAAATTTACATTGATTATTACAAAGTAAGCCATAATCAAATAAACGAATAATAAATTCAACATAGTATATAATTTAGCCATTTAAAATGCATGAATGCATGGCCTAGGTCGGTATGGCCTTTCATGACCAACAGAATGCCCCCTGGCACTCTTTAACTCGCAGGTAAACCTTATACCTACTTGTACCTCCACAGGCACAAAACATAATCTAAGGCATGATCTAATCCACCGAACCGCCTATGCCCCTTCGACGTGAATCCTGAGCAGTCAAAGCTAACTCCCTCCCAGAGCCAGCCCGACTTACTCTCCATGTGAAGGCTACCTTAGCCTAGGCACTCAACCTCACACTTCATATGTCGGATTCCCTCCCCCACTGAGAGGTGTCGAACACTCAATACACTAACCACTTTAGTGCATTGAGCCCACAATACGTAAGACAACACTGAGTACTGACAGTGTGCCATAGAATATCAAAAATCCACACCTTCTCATTGGTGAACTCCCACCGAGATCATGCCTTTTACTCTTGTCTACCTTTCCTGAGTATTGACCATTCAACACTCTAAAGTAGTATAATATTTATAAATCTCATTTCCATAAAAACATTATTATTAAACAATTAGAAAACATATTTGCACTATAATCGAAGTAGTACCCCATAACCCCTTATAAAGCACATTTAATCTTTTAAAACATGTAATGCATGATAACTAGTAATATTTATTCAAAAATAGCTAAAACAAAGTAATAAGAAATATAAATTCCCCTGTTACCTCAACCCTTTGGTACTAAAAGGTTCCCCTTGTACAAAATAGAGCTCGGCTTGTTCCTTACTTCTCAATAAGTTCCACCAACAATTTTCTATCGTGTAGCCGAGCTCGCAACGGTCGCAAAGACTCCTAGATCCGAGCCTAACTCCCTCTCTTTCTCCTTTCTTCTTCCTCTCTCTCTCTCTCACTCTCCCGTTTGTGCGTTTCCTTCCCTTGTTCATTTTCTACGTTTTCTGCATCTGTTTGCTCTTTAAAATGCTGGTCAAAAAGTTTGGAGAAAATTACAAGAAAGGGCCCAACATTTTTTATTATTGCACAAAAGCTCGGGTCAACTTTGATAATTTTTTCCCATAGTTAAAAATCAAATAAAACCAAACTTTTGCTTAGTAAAATTCAAACTCTGGGCCTCTATTAAATTATTCTAAATTTTAATTTAATTATAGATATTTTATTTTATTTTTATTTTTTTTAAATAAATTTGAGTCTTAAAATTTTTAGGAAGTTACAAAAAAGACTACAAGGAGACTTCATAGCTCTAGAGAGAAAAACTAAGATTTCGTTTGATATAATGAAAGAATTTTTGATGAAATTGAAATTGAAATCAAAGTAGGAATTGAAATAAAATTGAGTTATAAATATATGTTTAATATGAAAATAAAATTTAGATATAATATTAATAAATATACATACCTAAAATAGATAAAAACCAAAATGCCCTTATAAAAATTAAAAGCAAAAACTCAACCATCATCATCTGCAATCATAACATCGATTTTAAAAAACACCATTAACACACACCATCGAACCATAGATTTGAAGAACGAGCATGCGCCTTCAATTTTATTTTCCCTCTTAGGTCCAAGATGCTTGACGATGGCTGAGATGCTTGTGAAAGTAGGAGAAAATGCAATGGGTAGCTGTATGGTCAAGGCATTGCCAAGGTCTTATGGTAGGAGGAAGGTGGCCATTTGGCCAAGATGTTACTGGGTTGACAGCAAAGGTGAGGAGGTTCAACAAAGGTGAGCAGTTAGGACTAATGGTGGGGGGAGAGAGAAAGAGACAGAAGGGGGGTTACAAACGACAATTCCATGGAATTGTCCAGATTCTATCATGATAGGGATGGAATTGGATTCTGAGTATTTTGACAGAATTATAATTCATAAGGAATTTGGATTCATGCAAACCATTGAAAGTATGATTTCAATTCCAATTCCATTTCTCCTAAGCCAAATCCTAATGTACCAAACATGGCCTAAGTTTTCTCCAAATTAATTATTAATTTGTTCAATCACAAAACATGGTATTATGCTAGTATCAAATAATTGTTCCTTCTTTATAAGTTTTTTTTTTTAAATGAAAACTACACTTAGATAACTTTCTAATTTTAATTTGTGATATAGTAGTACTCCCTCCAATCCAAAATATAAGCATTTCCTCTCAGCTAATTTTAATTCAAAATATAAGCAACCTAATACAATAAAAAAAAAATTCCATTTTACTCTTTGTATTTATTAGCTTAGATATTTGTGTAAATGTATCCCTCACTCACTATAAAGTACATTGATAATTAAGATTATAAATAAAAAGAAAGAATAATATATATTTTTATGGGAATGAGAACTTTATTAATATACAAATTTTTTAAAAAAAAATGCTTATATTTTGGGCCGAGAGTACATAGTAACAGTAAAAACCTTGACAACACAAAATGATTCTATTTAAATACCTGGTAGTCATGTCATGTGAACACACTCCAAACCATTCTATTATGTCATGCTTGAAGTTAAGGGGAAATACCAACATGCTATATAGGACCAAGATACTATAAAAGAAAAAATATGTCCCAAGATGCTATAGAACCACAAATCCATTTGATAGGAATTAAAGGGTTCATTTGGATTCATCACATCTAACTTTTTAAAAGTATATTTCTATATTTAAATAGTCAAGTATTATTTAATTACTTTAAAACTATTCAAAATAATTTTCTAAAAGCACATTCAAAAGCAACCATAATGTGAATTTGCCAATATAGCTTAGTGAAGCTTTTCAAAATCACATTCACATTTCCTTCTGTTAAATTGCTCCCTCACATGTCCGAAAAGTGACCCATTTGCATGTGATTTGATAATTTGTTATGTTCAATTACACGGCACCACACAAGCAACAATTATTTTGCAACAGTTTCCTGTTACTGTGCTTCCATTCCAAAAGTGGGTGATTTTTTTTTGTATCAAATTATTTTTATATCGAATTATTTTGCTTCCATTTCATTACTTTACTTTTATATCAAATTATTTTTGTATTTTCCTTTCTTTTTCTCCTAGTTCAGTGATTTTTTTTTTACATTTTCATCCTTTATTTCTTTTTACATTAATTTCTTCTAGTTAAGTGATAAATTTTTATTAAAATTAATTAAATAAGTTATTAATAATTATTGTGTTATATATGTATATTACTCATTTATAATTTATACCAAACATCTAAGGGACTATGTTAATTAATACTCTCTCCATCCAAATTTACAAAACATTATTTTTTTGCAAAATTACACATATAAACAAAGTTCATTAAATACAATTTATAATCTTAATTTTTTTATAAGACATTTTAATCTAATATGAAGCATTTGTATAACAAAAATTACAAATAATAAAAATTAATGTTCTTTTTTGTAATTGTACATTCAAAAGCACATTTCATTATATATAATTCCAACAACTTTCAATTTGCCAAACTAACTTTTAAAAAAATGTATCTAAATATAAATTTCATTATAACAACTGATTTTTATTAAACTGACTTTTACGAAATGAACTTTCACTAAACTAACTTTCAATAAATTGAAAACCAAATACACACAAAGTCGAGGGTAGGATATTTGCTCACAACTTGGTTTGATTGAAGCTAATTTTCACAATTTGGTTTGATTGAAGCTAATATCCTCTTCCTACCTCAACTTAGCATTAGCTAATCATTGATTTCATTAACATAATCATGATTATAAAATGATTGCATTAACATAATTGATGGGGTAATCATTAATGAAATGATAAGCAACTAAGTAGATTTTATATTTTATATAATGATAATTTTTTGCAATTAATTTAAATTGAAGTAGAATAAATAATGATTTGAAAATATAAAATATAAAATAATACAATGAGTCAATAATAACAAAAGACTATTGTTTTTTTAGAATAATTAAAGATTAAATATTTTTACATTAAAAAAATAATGTATGTATAATGGCTTCTTGTGACACATCTTGATCTCCTTATAGCACATTACAGTCGCCTTTGTCTTGTAGGCTCCTCATGTTAAGATTCTGATGATTATATGGTTAATATAATTGGGGAGGTATTCAAATAAAAAAATATGAGACTCTATAGGAGAGATCAAATGCTATGAAGTCATGAATATTTTATTTCAGGGCCTTCCATGTTCAAATGTGTAACTATTGTATTCGGCTGCAAATAATGTTGGATCATCAAATAAAAAAGTAAATAAGCCAAATTGTTCAATATCTGGACAGCTAAACTAGTTGAATAAGGATGATGGGAGCATGTGATGGGATTGAGTAAATAAGTTAGAAGAAGAAGGGCCTCCTTAGTCTTGTTCCACTTCATCTTCACTGGCATTAGGTAGTTGTGTAGACAAATAGCCTTCACATCTCCTATTTTGTCTTCCTTGAGGAATATGTAGGCATGGCACGTCTACTGTACATGGAGCAGGTTGAGAGATCATTGTGAAGTGTTACTCTCTTAACACAAGTAAAATGTTGCATTAGTCTTGACAAACCTTTTCTTGATAATTTGTTATTGGTATTTGTAGAGGGTTTTGAAGACTTTACTTATACAAACCTTTTGCTAAATCTACCTGAAATTAGTTCAAAAATATTAAAAAGTAAGAATATCAATTGTAAAATAATAATGCTAGTGAATACTTACTACAAAGCAGCAATTATTGAGCAAATCCACCTTCGAGAATGTCTTCAATACCATCGTATGTACTTAGATGTGTGATCTAATGGCTCGTTTGATATAGGAGACTTTACAATAGCATGTGCCTGTCCTTCCTATGCATCGATGAAGTTTGCATGCTTCTCAATCCAATTTGATGACATTTTTTCCCTGAGTTGTAATGTGTGGATATTCCCCAATCTAATTGGAGGAAAAAGAAATCAGTTGTTGAAGACCAAATTGTCTCATGATGTGATCAATGAGTGTGGCCCAATTCATCTCATTACATATGTGCATTGACCAAGGATGACTTCTTTCTCTAATCATTGATGGGTTAGGAATCAAATTAGGAATATCAATTGTAAACCAATGAATCTCATTTCCTATAAGGTGAAACTCATTACTATAAGCTTGCCTTATATATTGTAAAGTGAAAACAAAATCCATGAATTATAGATGGTCTAAACCAACACTTGCACATATTGTAATCACATGCATGCATGCATAGATATTTTTCTACTTGAAACTCTCCATAGTCACATTTTTTTTTCATTTAAGCTAACTTTGCAACAATGTCCAAATTGATGACTTTGAATATTGTATGGTTCTTACACCTCAAATGATGTTTCCCTTTGATCAAAAGTGCAAACGGTACAAATAGATAAAGCTTGTGGCGCCATTTCTAGCTTCTTACTAATTTTTTTAAAAACCATTTAACCAATTGCTATTTGTGCTTCAACTTATTGGGCACGTTTGAAAAAATAATTATTTACCCTATACATAAAAGCCTTCATAAGTCTTGTAATTGATAAGTTTCGAACACCTTTAAAAACACTATTAATGCATTTTGTTAGATTGGTTGTCATGTGACCATAAAACTGACCTTCAATGTCATATGCACTGACCACTTTTCTAGTGGAATTTCACCCACCTATCTTGTTGCTTGCTCACGGATCAATCCTATCTTGGCCAGTTGTTAGTTAATAACATGATGCTTATATACATAATAAAAAACATATCATCAATAATTATCATGGTAGGATTTTATGATTAAATAAAAATAATTGACTCATACCAATGTGTACAAACTTTTCCGTTAACCAATTTGTCCCATGTGTTTTGTGAAGGTTTGCGGCCATATGTCTTAAACCAAAAACATGGTATCCATTTGATGGTTGCCTCCCAACACATGGATCCCCAACTGTAGCCATTATTGAGCGATGCCTTTCAAAAGCTAAACATATACCATTTTATCCTTTGCGACATATGTGCGAACATTATACAAGAACTAAGACTAAGCAGATATTGTCTCTCCCTCAACCACAACAAATGCAAGGGGTACAACATTTCAATCACCATAGTGATATGGTCATAAAAAATGTACCCTTATATTTTCCATATAGAAAGGTACCATCAACTTGGATAATAGGCTTTAAGTGTTTGAACTCATCAATACATGGCTTGAATACCCAAAAAAAAAAAACACAAACATTTCTACAAGCTAATCTTTAGAATTAACTTTTGAGCATACCTTACTTTTAAATCTCACGCACAATCTAGGCATGAAATGTTGGATTGCAACTAACTACCTTTGTAATAACGAGTATGAGCTCTTCCAATTACCAAAAACCATTGCAACTGCTAATTGTTTAGCTTTTCTTGCTTTCTTATATGACATTATATACCTAAACATGGGTTATATAAGCTCAATTGTTTGGGATATTTTCACATTTGGTCGATTAGTTATCATTGCCACAGGATGAGATGACATTAACATCTATCTTAAGGTGGTCTTGACTTAATGATGTTGCCAAACAAGTATGACACCCTGCATATTTTGTAATATGCCATAATGTTCTATTTTCTTTTTTGCAAGCCCTTAATATCTAATTACAACTACTTTTGTAATTTATACATCGATATTCTTTATACTTATCACTTGCATGAAACATCTTGGTGAACTTGAACAAAGTACAATTTGGCTGCATGTTTTAGTATGTGGATATTATTAAACACTTAACCAATGAAAAACTCTTAGCCGTCATTATGAGGCAAAAAATCTCCCATTTTGCTAAACTCAAGAGTCACGGATGACTTTATATTAATTTGTGAGAAGAAAGTTGAGACAACCTCTTCATTGTTCTCTTCAAAGGCCTCATCATCATCATAGTCACAACTACCATTTATATAAAAATAATACTCATATTCATCTTCAAAATCATCCATAATATCTTCAGATGGAGTTTGTGAAGAAAATTGCACACTATTATTACCAACATCAAGGCAAGGAGGATCAAAATGATGGAAATTTTCTAAGTGCAAGCTAAGCCTTCTTCTTTCTTCCATTGGTCTATGTGATTGCTATTTGATGGAAATGAAAATCTAACAAAGTCCTCTAATAGTTGCGATTTAGAAAGGTCATCAAATTCTACATTTAAAATGTGTGCATATAGCTCTGGTCCTGTCAATTGATTTGAATATCGCAAATTTATATGCCACATTTGCTATATGTCAGAATCGTTCTACAACTTGCATGCTCGGTATCTTGGCAAATTTATGGCTATTGGATATTTATACACTAGATTCGACAAAATTTAATTGGAAGGAAACTCTAGTATTTATCTAATATCTTGCTTTAGTAGGGATAAAAAAATATTTACATTAATCCTCATTATTCTCATATCATTAGATTCAAATGTTACACAATCTAGAACATTGAAATTTTGACCGTTTACATATATGCACACTAACTCTTTTCTATTGTCCATTTTCCCTATATATTCAGCAAATTTTTTATTAATCAAATTAATATTAAGGCACGAAAAAAAAATCTAATCCCTATACAATAAACCAAGTATCAAAGCATTTTTTTTAATATACTTTCAGGCATCCACATGTGACTAATTTATTTTTTTATAATATTATAATAGCAATTTATTTGGTTTCCCTCTCAATTTAAGTAGATAAAAATCATGAACAAGAGAACTTTTTTTTTTGATGAATTTCATTTTTTTAAAAAAAATTGAATGAGTGGGTTTGGTTGTTTTTAATACAATATTTATCATCCATATAACAATATGATTGTAAATTATTTTATTTGACAGTAGATTTCTTACCCATTTAATTGACAAAATAGGAAATTTTGGTATTATCATAAGATATAAATAAACACATGTTCATACCAAAAATATCAACAACATGATTCTATTTTTTCAAAAAAAAAATATTTTAACTAAGTTTTTTTTTAAATATAAATTAATAACAATGACTTGTATTATCAGAGACCGTAGATATTTATAAAAGATTACCAACTCCAAAATATATTATCTTAAATAAATATTTTATTTAAAAATAATACTTTATTACATATTTTAATAAAAACATGATTTAAAAAATGAATATTATTTATTTTTAAAAAGTGGATTTTTTTTTAAATACTGTGCCACTGACCATGACTGACACGATTACTTATAGCAAAAGCAACATTATTTATATATTTTTTATTAAAAATGATTATAAAAAGCAAAATTTACTGTTGATTTACAGGACAATTTCGACAGTAAATACAAAGGATTAAGATATGACTGAGATTGAGATTATTTTCTTCTTACGCCATATGTTCATGCCAATTAATATTTTAATAATATATTACCTTCCTTTTTTTTTATCTTTATATAAAAGCATATAACATTATTATTGTACAACCTTAACTAAAAAAATATCACTTAGCTCCTTCCAAAAAAAAAATTCACTTAGCTATAGCTATTATATAAATTTATTATGTTAATAAAATAACCACTAATCATGTATAAAATATTATTAACACAATAGCATTAATAAAATATCAGAAGACTACAATAAAAATAAATATTTATATGTATAAAAAAAGTTTAAACATATACAAAAAAATCAAATATTTTTTATCATAATCAAAATATTAAATCATGAATATAATATATATAGACACACACACTTACCTACTTTATTCTGATGTTAAAATGAAAAAGACCTTTGAGAGCAACAGAGAGACAGACGCAACACTTAAAAAAAAAAAAAAAAAAGAAGCAAAGGGGGAAGAGAATGCGGACACTGGAAGATGAAGCAAAAAGGAAGAAGAACATAAAGGAAGTATTTTTACCTCGGAGTCAAAAAGTGTTCGTGTTGGATCGTCTTCCTCACTTTGAAGTTTCGGTCCAAAATTGAGAGAGTGATGAGAGAGAAAGGTAGTGAGAGAGTGCTTTTTAAGGCTAGTGATTCGACTTCATCCATCAATCCTGGAGATGGAGAAAGTGCAGCTCGTTCGATTGAGGAGGAAGATGTCCTCGCACGTAGTACCAAAAAGCTAGATGAAGATGTGATCATGCAAGGTACAGAAACAGAGACTGAAGCGAAACAAAGGGAAGAAAAGTCGAGAACTCAGCAGGACGTAACTGACTCCCGTCCGAAACAAATCTCCTATAAGGCGAAGTTGATTGGAACAGAGGATAAGAAACGCGATCTAGACTTTGAAGAACAGTTTCAAGAATGGCTGAAAGAGGAAACTCAATGTGCACCACAATGGACTGAGGAACAGCAAAAAATAATCGATACACTCCCTACTGTCAAAGTACCAGATGAAAGACTCAAAGAACTATGCAAGCCATGGAAAGACGCACTGATTTTGACACTGATGGGGAAGAAGATGCGGCTGGTGGAATTACGAGTTAAACTGGCTAGAGTGTGGGGTACGTATAATTTTGAACTCATTGATTTCGAAAACAACTACTTCACTTTTCGAACAGATAGCATTGAGCTGTACCGAAAGGTTCTCAGTGATGGACCTTGGGTAATCTCAGGACACTGTCTTGCGGTGCAAAGGTGGAGTCCGAATTTCAACCCATTCACAAATCAGATTCAAAAGATTGCTCTCTGGATTCGGGTGCCTGTTCTATCCATGCGCTGTTATAATGAAGAGTTCATGTGGGAGACCGGTAACATGATAGGGAAAGCTCTGAAAGTTGATATGAATACCCTTGCTCAAGTGAACCAAAAAAACACCGTGGAGAGAGGAAGATATGCCCGAGTAAGTGTAGAAGTTGATCTGACGAAACCACTACATTCTCGCTTTATTATTAGAAGGAAAATCTTTACGCTCATTTATGAGAGAATTAGTGTCATCTGTTTCAACTGTGGCAAAGTTAGACATAAGAATGAAGACTGTCCCATGAAGACTCCTGAAACTGGGCAACCGGTAGGAGAAGAGAAAAATCAATCAACAACACCAAAAGAGCAGAAACAAACACCATCCACCTCAAGGTTTCGCTAGAGCAAAGATATGGAGAATGGATGTTGGAAAAGAGGCCTTACAGGCCAATAACTTGTAGGAATGATATTGAATAGTCACCAAACGGATGGTCCGCTAGATAAAAGATGAACCCCAGAGACGTCAACGTCAATAACGTTGCATCCAGATTTGCAGTCCTTTCTGAGGATATGGACCAAGAAAAGAGGCAACCACAAAAAAAAGTTTCACATAAGAAGGGACCTAGTGTCGTCTGGAAGAGGAAAGAGAGTGAGATCAACAAGGAAAAAATGGAAATGGTCAGAAGGAAGGTCAGGAGGGCAGCAGCTTGGGGGCTAGCACGTCTAATCATGAAAAAGGAAATCCTAATAAAGACAAGTCTTCAGGTCGAAAACAACAACCTCAGAAAGAAATCACAAAGGAAGATGCTGAGAGAATATTTTCTTTTTCGGCCGAGAAACAACAAAAGGAGAAGGGTAGAAGAGGAAACTCACTAGGTAAAGGACAAGTGGGCGAGTCACACTCCAGTATGAACAACAATTTGGTTAGTGGGCTGAAGAGAAGCTTGACAACAAGGCCTAAAATCCTGTCGCCTGTCCTAAAAAGAAAACAATCAACAAGACTTCATAATATTACGATGGGTAACTTGTCTTTCAAGGGTCCATTACCTTTAGAACAAATCATCCAGGCCAACACCACAACGGAATATCCCCAAGCTACTGATGATCTGGCGACAAGGAAACTAGCAAATGAAGCAAGCCGAATGCTGAACATTAGTGTGATGGAAATGAATCTCACCCACTCTAATGACCCACCCATTCAACAATTCCATGGTAATCATAGCAACATGGATGACGATTCCACTGGGGATCCACTAGAAAACTTTTATGAAATAGAAGGAAGAGAAGGAGAAAGTGATTCTGAGGGAGTACCTACAACCCCTCAATCGAATCGTCAATGATTTCCCAGGTTCCCTTTATCTCTTATATTCATGAATTTGCTAGTCTGGAATTGTAGGGGCTGTGCCTTAAAAAATTTTCCCATCCAAATTCAGGACTTAACCAGAGATAAACAAATTAAAGTCATGGTTCTGTTAGAAACATGCTCTAGTGGGGTCAAAGCTGATAGAATTTCACAAAAAATGGGATTTACAAATTGGATAAGGGTTGAAGCCACAGGTTATGCGGGGGGTATCTGGATGTTTTGGAATGAGAAAGAGGTCAAAATTCATTATATCAGTTCTACCACTCAGCTTCTTCATGTCTACCTTGAGGAAAGCAATGGGAATAATGGATTTTGGTTCACCAGTGTTTACGCAGAACCAAATGTACTGATGCGTAGATACTTATGGTTTGACCTTTGTTCAATCAACAACTCTGTATCTGGACCTTGGCTAATTATGGGGGACTTCAATGCTTATTTATCCCCAGATGATAAAACCGGAGGTGCGCAAGCGAATTATACCTCTATGTCACAATTTGGTGACTGTCTCCAAAAATTGCAGATGATAGAAATTGAAACAATAGGTGAAAGATTCACTTAGGAGAAACTCCCCCTGAAAGAAAAAATTGACTGGGGCTTTGCTAATTACCAATGGCATATGAAGTTCAGTGAGTGTAAAGTGCACCATTTATCGAAATTCGGGTCTGATCATAGACCCCTCCTCTTAAAATCTCGATGTTCTCATGTCCTAGACAGAAGGAATAGATTATTTAGAGTTGAAGCAGCATGGTTTTTGGAAGAGGACTTTATCAATGTTATTAAAAATGCTTGGTCAGAAACAGATTGGCTCTCCAGTGTTAGACAATTTCAAGGAGATGCTGAAAAGTGGAACCGTAGCAGAATTGGCAATATTCCTTATAAGAAGCGGGGTTTACTAAGAAGATTAGAAGGGGTGGAAAAAGCAAGAAACAGAAAAGATAGTCAATATCTTCAGAAAGTAGAAGCTGATTTATGGAATGAATATAGTAAAACCATTTCTCAGGAGGAGTTACTGTGGTACCAAAAATCTAAATGTAACTGGTTGAAATGGGGAGATCGCAATAGCAAGTTCTACCATGCCACCACAAAAATGAGAAGAAAGAAAAACAACATTGATGCTCTCAAGGATGAACAGGGAAATTGGGTTGAAAATCAAGATGAGTTGAAATCAATGGCAGTCAACTTCTTTAAGTGCTTGTTCAATTCTGAAGGTGACTTGCCGTCAAGTCCCAACTCCCTAAAATCTTATCCCAGGTTAAGCAAAGAAAAACTTGAGATGCTACATGGGGACGTTACTGAACCTGAAATTAAAAATGTTGTGTTTGACATGGGAGCTATGAAGGCCCCGGGGCCCGATGGCATCCAAGCACTCTTTTACTAACACTACTGAGGACTATTAGAGAAGAATATTATCCAAATGGTGAAAGGTATTTTCCAGCACCCGCCTAATTTAAAAAAGCTAAACCAAACTCACCTGGTACTAATTCCCAAAACAGATAAACCTGAATGCATGAAGGAGTTCCGCCCCATCTCTCTATGTAATGTGAGTTATAAAGTGGTCTCCAAAGTGTTAACCAACAGAATTAAAGGTGTTATCAGCAAATTGGTGGATAAGCATCAAAGCAGTTTTATTTAAGGAAGGCAAGGAAGTGACAATGTGATTATTGCCCAAGAAGTCCTGAATACAATGAGGAATAGCAAGCGAAGAAAGGGGATAGTAGCTATAAAAGTAGATTTAGAAAAAGCATATGACAGATTGGATTGGAGATTTGTCAAACGGTGCTTACAGGAAGTTGGGTTTACGGGAAAAATTCTGGAATTGATACAGCTTTGCATTAAAAGTCCAACAATGAGAATTCTTTGGAACGGGGAGCCTACAGAAGAAATCAAACCTTCAAGAGGGGTTAGGCAAGGAGACCCTGTCTCACCTTACATCTTCACACTTTGCATGGAGAAACTTAGCCACATGATTCAAGATGAGATTAACTTAGGCAACTGGAAACCAATAAAGTTGAATAAGAATGGACCACCTATCTCACACCTCTTCTTTACAGATGACCTTTTCCTATTTGGGGAAGCCTCTTCCGACCAAATTGAAGTAATTAGCAATTGTTTGGAGAGGTTTTGCAACCTTTCAGGTCAAAAGGTGAACAAGATCAAAACTAAGATGAGTGTTTTCAATTCTGTCTACTGCTCTAGAGCTTTGTCTTTAAGCAAACAACTAGGTGTCACCCTTACTGGAGACCTTGGAAAATACTTGGGAATCCCTCTATTGATTAAGAGGGCAAACTATTTGAATTTCAAGCCCATTTTGGGAAAGGTCAGAGCCAAACTATCAGGGTGGAAAGGCAAACTACTCATATTTTCTGGGAGATCAATGCTCATAAAATCCATACTCACGGCAATCCCGAACTACCACATGCAAACCATGCTTCTACCTAAGAAATTACTTCAAGAAATCGAGAAGGAAAGCAATGCCTTTCTATGGGGAAGAAGGGATGGTGAAAAGAAACTTCACCTTGTCTCTTGGGATATGGTTAAACATAAAAAAGAATCAAGCAGTCTAGGAGTTAAGGACTTACAAGTGCAAAATCAAGCCTTTATTCTAAAATTATGCTGGAATTTGGTCAACAATAAAGACTCCTTTTGGGTTAAAGTTGTGAGATCCAAGTACAAGTGTGGGGATTCTGATATGCCTATGATTTCCAAAAGGAAAAATGCTTTAGAAACGTGGAAAAGTATGCTTAAAGTCTGGGATAGGTTCACAGAAGGCATTGGCAAGTGATGTAACCCGGGTAGAAATTCAAAATTTTGGTGTGATAACTGGTCTATCATGAATGAACCCTTAATCAAGTATGTCAAAACTAATAGTCTCCCGCTGGAAAATGAAGCCACCATTGAAGATTTTATCTCTCCAAGCGGGGGGTGGGACATAACTAAAATGGCAAATTGGCTCACTTTCTCCATCATTAGTCGAATCACTAGCACTAGCCCACCAAATGTGTTGAGAGGAAGTGATAAATTTGTGTGGAAACCATTAACAGATGGTTTTTTTAACATTAAATCTGCTTATGACTTTCTCCTTGCAGGTATTGATGCGAATGGAGACAGCTTATGGAAAAAAAATTTGGAGATGTGATGCACCTGAAAAAATGAAAAACTTCATTTGGCTCTTAGGGAACAACATAGTCCACTCAGCACAACTCAGAGAACGAAGGGGCATAACTAGCTTAAGTGCTTGTCCAATGGGATGCATCGAAGAAGAGTCAACTATGCACATAGTTAGAGATTGCAAAATTGCAAGAGATGTATGGAGACAAATTATAAAACCTGAATATTGGAGCGATTTTTTGCAAAAACATTGTCTGGAATGGATTAGATGGAATAACACAAATGACCCTGGCATTGAGTCTATAAAAAAGGTACCCTGGACCATTATTTTTGCTTATGTCTACTGGGAACTTTGGACCAACAGATGTACAAATTTATTTGGAATGAAAAGCCTAAATTGCATATTGACACTAACAAGTGCATCATGAAAGCCATGACTGATATCAGTCTCACTAGGAGAGTTAACATGGGAAAAAACTCCCACAAGCCAAATGATAAATGGCACCCCCTTGAAAAGGGCTTTGTAAGATTGGATGTTGATGGGTCAGTGTATGCTAATGGTCTTGCTACATGTGGAGGAGCTTTGATATATGAGAATGGAAGATGGATCACAAGTTTTTGTGGTAAACTAGGGCAACTTCCACCGGTATTAGCTGAAATTATAGGTATCATTATGGGACTTGAAATTTGTTGGTCAGCAGGGCTATTGAAAATAGAAGTCTGCACTGATTGTGTTGAAGCCATTAATCTCCTAACTAAAGGATTTAATGAGGATCACCCTTTTCAGGACATCCTATCTTATGCTACTAATGTGTTAAATAGGAATTGGTCTATTTCCATCAATTTTGGTTTTAGGATTGTTATTACTATTGCTCTCAATCTAGCTAGGAGAGCTCACTCTGAGGAGGATTGCTTTCGCATCTTTGATCATCCACTACCTTAGGCATTTGTAGGAGGTGGATGATGATTATTGTTAGGTTTCCCTTTAGTCTACTTTTAGTTTCTTGTTTGTTCAGTATTGAATGATATTCAGTTTCTTATTCAAAAAAAAAAAGGAAGAAGAACATGTGTCAGAAGAAATTGAAAACACTAATTATGCAACTTGCATTTATTTTCGAAGCTTCCTTATTGTAGATGCACATATTAAGAAATAAGGGAAGAAAAAAAAGTAAAGCTGTCAATTAAAACTGATCTTTAAAGGGTTAAGGTTTAAATGAATTAGCCTTAATAAATTTAATCATACTTCAAGGCTTCTTTTTAAAAGGCTCGATCTTAACCCTCAGGGTCAGCCCTCAGGGTCTCAGCCTTATTTTTTTTTTACTTTTTTAATTTATAATTCTAAAAAATATATTTATAATCCTAAAAAAAATTATTATACATAAAATTAAGTTTAAAAAATAAATTTAAATTAATTTACACTACAACAAATAAAGAAAATTTAAATATTTAGATCTAATATCAAACAGCAATGTAACACACCAAATTTTTTTTTTTAAATAATTTAACTCAATCATAGTTGGGTTACAGCCACCCAACACATTTTTATATCAATAATTTCGATATAAAATATTTTATAATTGGCTTCAACTCACACACTATAACATTTCAGATAAATTTTTACCTCTAAATATTATTTTTTTTAAAATTTCTATTAACCTAAATTAACTATTAAAATTTAAATTGGGATGTTACAAGCAACATCAAAATTAATACCAATAAAAATTAGACTTGGCTAACATTATTAACTAAATCTTAATGAATGAATGAAGGAGGGACGAATGAGTCTAATATGTTTATTTTTTTAGTTATATATTTAATCTTCTATTTTTTTACATTATAATTTTTTAAAAAAATAATAAAAGGGTTTAAAAGGGCCCCCTTTTATTTTCAAGCTTAAAAGGGCTTGAATTATCTTTTTTTTCAAAATAGAGACCCGGCCTTAGTTATTTTCATGTTTAAAAGGGACGACTTAACGGATTTAATTCTAATTGACAACTCTAGAAAAAAGTACCCCATATTGATCAACAAGACATCACAATACATACTCCCTCCGTTTAAAAATATAAGACATTTTTAATCTAATCTCATCCCCCAATAAAATAATCACCTATTTTTAAACTAATTCTATTTTTTTACATTTATTCCTATTAAATACTCTATAATAAATATAAATTCACTATCAATAAAGGTACTTTAAAAAAAATTACATATTAAAAAATTAAAAATATTTTATATTTTTAAATATTTAATTTTTTAAAAAAATATTTTATATTTTTAAACGAGAGGAATAAAAAAGTTTGCTCATAAACCATTAAGACTTGACGCCGCATATATTCTCATGCAAATACAGTGTCACGTCTTGCTACTGTTGCAGCGTGATGTCACATCCCAGTAGCAGCATTTTTTTAAAAAAGATAAAGTGAACTAGGTGCGCTAGAAACTGCTTTTTAGTGCAATAGAATTTGACTTTTTCACACTAACTTGGATACCATAAAAATTGAGTACAGCAAAATCTGGCACGATGAAATGGGTTTGTCAGAAACTGATTTTGTATTCATAATATCTAGGAAAATAATTTCCACAGTATAGTATATGAGAAATTTCTTTTTTCTTTCATAACATTTTGGTCAAAAAGCCTTGAAATTATCACTTTAACTCTTTGCTCTCGCCCTATATTAACTAAAATATGTCCATATATGTGGACAGAATCAGAAACTGTTGTGTTGTATTTTCTAAAAGCTCCACAGATATATCTGGATTAAATTAAGGGACAAGTATTAATGGCTTGTAAGTGAGATTAAACTCAACCTATTATTTACATGTATACGTGTCGCTGAGTTACAAAACCATTGACAAAACCTTTGTAGATATATTAATACGTCATTGAAAGAAATCAAGAATATAGTCTCTAGTCCTTAAGGTTATGGCCCGTTAAACGCTTTTTATTTATTGATTTTTTTTATCAAGAAACCAACCCTTAGAGTCGGAATCTTCATTTAATGAAAAGCTAATTTTCTTTAATGAAAAAAACTACAAGAATCTCCACATTAATTATTAATTTGTTCAGTCATTGTATTCTGCCAGTATCAATTAATTGTTCCTTGTTTATAAGCCTTTTTTTTTAATAACGAAAACTGAAATCTATAAATTAATTAAAATCAAATACAAGCAAGAACTTAGACGAGAAAAACTAGGGAGAATGACAGTCAAGTCCTAAGAAGACTAATTAATTCAAATTAAGTCCCAATCAATTTCAAAATATTTATAAAATTCATTAATTCTTTAATGATAATAAGCCTAATTGAAATTTACAAGTTCAACTTTTAATTTTATAATTTTATTATGATACATTTGCAATTTCTTTTTCAAATTTTAACAAGGAACATAAATGTTCATCTTTAATATTAAAAAATATTAAATCTAATATTTTTAAAAATTTACAAAATTTAACTTTTTATTTTACAACTTCATTGTAATGCATTCACAATTTATTTTCTTAATTTTAATAAAACACAAATATTTATTTTTAATATTAAAAAATATTAAAGCTGACAGCTTTAGAGATTTGCATGTTCCTAACTTTACAGCTTCATCATTATGAATTTGAAATTTATTTTTAAAATTTTAATAAAAAATACAAATATTCAAATTTAATGTTAAAAAATACTAAATTCATTGTTTATTATTTTCCTATTGCCTATTTATCATAAAATAAATATATCCTCCATTTCTCTGCTACTTCTTGTTCATTCTTTAACCTTATTAAAATTTAAAAAACAAGATACAAATACACCACTATAAAAATTGAACTTGTAAATTTTTAAAAATGTTAAACTTATTACACTAAAGGACTAAGGAACTTTATACTTAGGATTTAAGTTGAATTAATTAAACTTTAAACTTAACTATCATTCTCCAAAACCAAAAAAAACAAAAACAAAAACAAACAAACAAAACAAAACAAATCGCAATCAATCTCCCGTCAACCTCCTCTTTTTGAAAGAAAAGGTGGAAGGTGATTAAAGAAAAAAAAAGAACAAGACATTTCATGACTAAATTCCCACTAATTGAAACAAAATCAGCATAGCCTCCAAAAGACAGAAAGTTCACACGCAACCAAACATGCAGGAAAATACCATAAAAATAATCCCCGAATGGACCATGACAGTTGAGTGTAGTGTAGTTGAAAATCTCCAACCAGATTGCCTTAACTTATATATATACTATGCATTATCGTAGGAAGAATCACAAACAGAGTAAATAAGAATGTTTTTGTCAAGAAGAATCACATTTCACACGACCAATATTCAGTTCCCTCCAGCAATACAAAATAAAGGGAAAATCCACATTAACCAAATCAAACAACGTTGTAGTGAATAGTGATATAGACACGAGCCATTTTCTTCTGGCCAGGACAGGAGCCTTACATCGTACAGGTAACAAGTGAGGAGCATTACACTACTACAGGGTACTGAGCCTTGAAAGCTTATAATATGGTACAACACGAATTGGTTTTCTTCGCCTGCTTGTAAAACATCTGTTATAGGCACCAGCATAAGATTCTTGTGTCAGCAAGATAACTTGTTGGCGGATAAAGCTATATATTTATCATTAAGAAAGTTTTTTCAGGAAAGATGCCTGATAATAATGATATGGACCTCAAAACAGTCGCAACTTTACACTAGTAAATAGAAATAACAATTTTGGCAACCCAAAAAATGATGAAAAATGACTATTAACATGTATAAAGAGAAGAGACAGGCCTCAGGAAATAGTGAAAATGAAAGTACAAAAATAAATAGACTATTTTCAAGCTTCAACGGCAATACAAGATTTTGACAACTGAAATGGTATCTGCCCCCCACATGGTAATAAGATAAATACCTATTTCAAGCTTAAATGGCAATACAAGATATTCCTAGCTTAAAAGCACCTATAAAACCCTAAATTTCATCTTCAAATTTGTAGAGATAGCGGATCTAACTGTAATCTTTTTTTTTTTTTGCCAAAGATCTCATTGTAATCTAATTACACAAAAGAACACGCAAGGACGCAAAGCTTCAACCAAATATATGACTTGGCTCAATTATGATACTGATATTGTATTTTATGGTTCACCATAGTTAGAAACAAAAAATGTTGGCACGTGTTAAAGGATGACAATAAGTAGTTCCCAAGAACATGTCAAATGACCATTACCCAAAGGTTTGGTAAAAGGAAACATAAAGGATGAGCTGCACATAATTGACATAGGCACTGGTGTGATATTCCCAGATGCATAATTATAAAACTGGCTGTGATGTACCTGTGAAGCTGCACTCAGATCAGAACTCTTCTCAACTAAACTGTCCAACTTCTCCCCACGTGCAAGAACACTATCAATAGTCTTATGCTGTTGTATGAAAAAAAGGGGGGAAATAAAAAATGAGAAATACAAAAGTCAAAAGAAAACAACCGCCCGCATTGACATCTGGCTTCTGGAGATATAAAGCATAAAAAAGCAGCACAACAATGGATAGCAAGGGAAGAAGTAACAAAGCCAACAAATCCACATGTAGCATGGGTAGATCAAGACACCAAATTAATTTTAGCATTGCTGCTCAAAGGCACATTAATAAGCATAAATACAAATTTTAAAACATGAAAGCAAAAGAACAATCATTAATCAATAAAAGGGATGGTTTTAGCAATTCTATGATAGCATCTCACACAAGGATAAGCATCACAATTGTAATTCCTATTCAGATATGATAACGTGATACTGAAATTGCATGACCATGCAGTGATTATCATATGTATTGAGAAACAAATCCAGAATCCCCCAAACAATTAAAATTTTTTTCACAGAAAGTTACTATCCATATAAAATGGAAAGTGTTAGACAATAGCCAAAGAAGAATGTCCAACAGGAGAAGGAAGTTTATAAGACAGTGTTCCATATTTAAATATAACACTTACCAGGATGATTTTTGTTTCATCCAATTCCCTCTGGATTTTCAACAACTTATCAGCCTCTGCAGGGTCCTGAAGATTTGTAAATAGCAGGGAAAACGGGATAAATGAGTCAAAAATAACATATAAACAGGAAATCAAAAAGAAAAGTAAATTGGTACACTTCGAAATATTGTATAATTTAACTGATAGAGTACCGATTATTGTGGGACAACGGGTGATGTGGGAAGTTAGAGAAATAATAGAAATCATATTATTGTTAAGTTATTTTACATATTTTCTATTTAATAATATTATTTAGATTATTTTTCTGTTGGTTGGGTGATCCTCAAGTTTAGGAGTAGTAGGTCATATACTTGCAGATTAAGTGAGTAATTTTATTTTATTTTATTTTTTTATTATTTAAGTAGTTATTTTCCATTATCTGGGTTATGGATTAATGGTCAGTAATTAAATCATTATTTATTTATATTAGTGGATATTCTCTTTGGCTTTATTAGTTGTATGAGTTTAAGATTCTTGTACATCTTCTACTAAAGACTTTCCTTTATCTTTATTAATTTATGAAGTTAGATTCTGATTTCATATTTTAATAAAGATTTCTCTTTCTTATTTCTACCTACCAATCTTGCATCTTATCGTTAACACTCTAACAAGACATCCTTTAGCTGAAGCTGATTCAACTTAGAAGTATAGAGGTACCTGGAATCTTGTCAGAGCTTGGTCCAAATAGGGCCATGATTGAGTACTATCTACCTGAGCACTTCTCCATGAACTACCAAAAGCCTTTTCATATTCATCAAGCAGCTGCAAAACATCATATTCATTATCATGTATTAGATAAGGTCATCTCAAGAACGAGATACATAAGATACATCATGACAGCAAATTTCATTTGACATGTTCTAGTTTATTCGACTTCAATTCCTGCAAATTATTCCTCGTTGCCAAGAGGATAAGTAATTTAACTGGTTTATTTACTTTACCACAATCATTATCCCTTCTTTGTCCATTAAAGAAAAGGAAAATTTCTTTGCACAAATTCACCAGTAAATACACACTTCTCACTGGAATCATATGGGACAAAGGGCCTTCACTAGTCAACCATCTATACATCCACTAGCACAACAGAGCAATACTTATCATTTTGAATGGACAACAAACAGGGGAAGCAGGTTTAAGACATCAGCCATGAGATCCATGTTGTTGCAACAAAAGGAAAGAAACAAAATTATCAATAAAATGTGTGCATGTGTAAAGGAAGGGTAATTTTTAAGGATATCATGAAGGGCTGGCTGAAACAGCTTTAATCGTGCTGTACAGAATAATTAAAAAGGTTAGGCTTAATTACTGATTTGGTACCACAATTTCATGCAATTTCTAAAAGGGTCCCAATAGTGTCAAAGAATTAGATTCCTATAGTTTCAAATTTATTAAATCTAGTCCCTGAAATTAGACTATTGTCTAACATCTGTTAGGCCATGTTGATATGTCCAAGAGATCAGTAGTTCCAAGCCCTCATTTGCAAGTACGGTAAGCATTTTATTTTACGCCATATCCCCTAGGCTACCACCTTATTACCCATATTTTCTTGTCAGTATTTGGTAGTTAAATTGTTAAATCCTTTGTACTCATCTCTTATTCCCCATACTATCATTGAACTTCCCCAGGAAATCAGAAAATCTTGAATACAATAAGCTTGACGAGGTACCCATACCCTTTCAATAAGTAGTTCTTTGATTATTCTAATTTAAGCTTAGTTGTGAGAAGCCTCTACTTTTCAGACAAACGTAAAATCCAAGGCCACAGATCCCAACCATTAAAACCTAAAACGCAGTCATACTCTACTCTAGAGGGTCATTAATTTAGCAGGTTAACAACAAACCCAAAATGTACTGATATAAATCAAACACAGAATGATATCACACAGAACTCAACGAGCATGAACATGTATAATGTTGTACCTAAAAGAAATATGACAGTTAAATGTAACTTAGCAACATTTTCATTTTCTAAAACCAAATCAGAAGTTTAATTTTCCAAATGTCAATGTTAACATCTTCAGGGAACTAAGGACATATCAAGAAAGCTGAGGATGTTAACATGGCCTAACAGAGAAAAAGCCGCTCCCGTTGAAGTAACAAGAAAGCTGATCCCTTCATAAGAACAAATGGAAGTGATAGAATATGTTAAAGAAAGCAAGAGACTGCTCTTGGAAACAAGATGTGCTGCCAATAAAATAATATTAAGGAAGAAAATTATTGCAATCACCTGGTTGAGGAGAGAAAATGAACTTCGAATGGGATAGTGATCATCCATAAAGCCCAATGCGCAAAGGCCATTTCTGTTGTAAGCATGCACCTTGTACTCTAAAAAAAAAGCAAACAGATACCATGTATTCATGCTTCAGAATGTAAACCAACTCAACCATTAACAACAAAATACAACAACAATAAGCCTTATCCCACCAGGCGGGTAACTCAACCATTAAATAAAGTTGAAAACATAAAGTCCGTCAAATCTCCATCTCAGATGTAACATCGTCTTGACAAAGAACTTGGAGTATGGGAGCTCAAATTATACCATCAAAAGATAAATTTATCCATCCCTAAAGATGGATTCATATAATTCCAGGGAACCGATGCCTTTAATAAATTTTATTGTTTGTGCCAGCCAAAAAATAAAAAAGAAAGAAAGATGCAACGAAGTATAAGCTTTTCTCATAATTGGCAGTGAGTGAACTTGAATTAAAACAACCGAATCCGACTTCGGAGAAAAAAATACTCTCCCAGTGACACAACCATGGTGGATACAGATATCACCATCCATAATTGATTAAAACGACCGGGGGGAGAGGGGGAATCCAACGAGCAAGCAGGTTTTGTCTCCTAGACTCCAACCCAAATCAACCAATTCAGCATCCAATAATTCGAAAACATAAGCTAAATGGTGCATTAGGAAAGCGATTCGAAATCCATAACTCAGGACCGACAAAGAGACTATCGAATCGAGACCCAGAAACCCTATAGAAAGGAAAGAATAAAACGCAGTAACACACCTTCGTGTTGGACAGATTGGCGCTGTCCCTGGGCAGTGCGTTTGGCGACGGTACGACCGACGAAGACGATAAACTCCTTGACGCTAGAACGTTGGAAGTAGCCGAAGTGGCTTACATCGCACGAATTCGCAAGTATCACCGGATCGGATCCATCAGGGATGCATTTAAGCATCAACAGAGCTGTGATCTTCATATCTCCCTCTCTCCCTCCCCAAATTCTTCAAATTCAAAGATTCGTTCTTTTCGATTAAGCGTCGGTAATGAAATCGGGAAGTGAAACTGCAAATGGAACAACGAAAAATAATTGAATTGTCCGAATATATATATATATATATATATATATATATATCTTACTCAATTTAAGTTTACTTTTAAAAAAATTAATCTTTTAGTCTTTTAATTTTTAATTTATTTATGACTTAATCTCTCAACTATAATTTACTGTGACTCAATTTTTCAATTATGACTCACTTACGACTCAGTCCATCAATTTTTAAATCACTTATAAATTATTCCCTTAATTTTTGTTAATTTTTTTTCATGTTAGCTTATATCTCACATCAATGAGTAAGAGGAGGGTATTTTAAAATAATATATGAGCATTTTTTATCCCTCTTATTTGATAAGAAATTTTTAAAAAAATTAAAAAATAAGGATCGAGTTATAAGTAAATCAAAAGTTGAGGGACTGAGTCGCAGTGAGTTATAGTTGAGGGAGCGAGTCGCAGTGAGTCATAATTGAGAGATTGATTACAAGTGAGTTAAAAGTTAAAAAATTAAAAAATTAATTTTTTTTTTTTAACAGCTCATTCCACATGAGTTGCCATATTAGAATATTACACACACGCACACAGAGAAACACACATAACGCAGGACAACTTGCATCAAATTATTAAAAAAAAAACTTTGGCCACCAAAAAAAAAAAAACCCTATGTCCCCTAGTATAAAACAATTTTAAAAATATTTTGTTGTTGTAAAATACAAAATAATTTAATAAAAATAAAGCTAAAAATATTTTTTAATATTATCTTTTAAATAAGGAGAAAATTAAAATAATTATAATATAATTATCAGGTGTATAAATTTAAAATTATATTAAATAAAAATATTTTTAAAAGTTTATGTTTTATTTTGAAAAAAATAAATTTGTAAATATTATCTTATTTCAAATTTGCGGCGGCGGAAGTACCATTTTTGAAGGCTTTTTGACCGGCATGCTTTAGGAAAATTACTGAAAAAGTGATAATAAAAATTTTTTTAAGTTGTATAACTGATATTTTGATTTTTTAAAATGTCATAATTTTTTTAAAATTTTTAAAAATTTTTTTATTATTAAAAAATTAATATAAATGATTAAATTATCCTTAATTCAAACTTGTAAATTGTTAAATTTTATGATTTAAAAAAAATCTTAAAACAAAACTTATGAATGACAATTGATATTTATAACACTTGAGAAATATCATGATTTTAAATGTGAACTTGTAAATTATTACTGAATTCTTACAATTTTAAGAAGAAAAGTTATGAATCTTAAAATAAAGTTTGTGAATGGCAATTAAAAATATGAAGTAAGGACAATTTAATCATTAATTCTTTAATAATAAAAAAATCTCAAAAGACTGTAAGAAAATTATAACATTTGGATGGATTAAGATATTATTTATATAATTTAAAAAATTTTATTATTATTTTGCCAAAATTATTTTCCAACATGCTATGCCCTGGGAGAATTGACCACAATGCTACGAATTTAAACTCGGCTTGGAAATCAGGTTTGAAAATAAATTGGCTTCACATATTTTTCCCCCCTCATGTTGGCATATTAAAAGTTGGTTTCATCGAAACTGATTTCTTCTACATATCATCATGTCCTCGCCTTCCTTTTATTTTTTTCCTCCTTCCAAAACTTCACCCACTCCTTTTAAAGATTATTTTTCTCTTTGAATTTTTTTCCAAGAGTGTTGGGCAATATTTTTTTCTCCTACTCTAGTAAATGAGGCAATGTTTCTTAAACCATTTTGTCGAGAAGCAATTTTATTCAAAAGCGCGGGGAACCCTAAGTATTATTAAAATAAAATTTAATAAAAAATTATTTTAATAAAAACATGTTAAAATATTAAATATTTTAACATTTAATAATTTAAATATTGTTTTTATAAATATTCATTTAAAATTTATAAATTATTTTTTAAATATTAATAACTTAAATTAGTTTTTCAGAAATTTATAAATGATTTGTAAATTATGTATGAAGATTTGTAAATAATAATAATATGATTTCTTAAAATTTGTTAGGAATTTATTTGAAACGGTAAAACTGACAGTTCTTTAATGGAAGAATAAAATTACTTCTCAAAAAAAATTCATCAAACAAATTATATTTAACCTTTTTATTATTAAAATATTGTGAGAGGCTGGATGACGTACAACAGTTGAGTGTTGAGTGGGCAAATTTTAAGGAGGAGGCAAAAAATAAATAAATAAAGGAGGGCAGGGCATTGCAAAATCAGGTGTAGGTCTGACAATATATATATATATATATATATATAGGAAAAATCACTTTAAATGAAATCAACTTAAAATCTAACAATACAAGAAAAAAAGAAGAACTCAGTACATGTCAAGTCAATTTATTTTCAATCCACCATGATTATAAATTAGTTTGGTACAAACCAAATTTAAATTTTAGGCGGTACAGCTTAGGGATGAAGGTGGTTGTTGCCATTGTTTGTGTTTTTCACCTTGCAGCAATGGTCATATGGTGCTGCGAAATCTGCTCTTTGGTTAGCAATCTTGTTAAAAGGGATGGGACTGATGGGGTGGTTCAATGAAGCCCCATCCCTTGCTTTCTACCATTGTTTTTTATGTCTTTTTGTGTTTCCAACGGTGGGAGCGTGATTGACTCTTTTTTTGTTAAGATTTGTTATGGCGGTATTTACTTTTTGGGATTAGGGTTTTGTATATTTTGGCTTTAGCCCTTTATGTACAGTGAACTCTCTATACTTCTGTTCTCTTAATTGAATGTGTACTTTGGCCCCAAAACAAAAATTGTAGCATTACGGTAAATTCTCCTCACGACGAAGCATATTGGGAAATATTTTTTTCCCATAGCATGACAGTCAAAAAAGCCTTTTGGAATTACTAATTCAAGTAATACAAATAAAACAACAAATAAACAATAATTCTTTTTTTCCCCTTTAAATAAAGATAGTGACAAACTGAGAAAGAACCAAAGATGATGAAAATCAGAACTATCATTGTCTACAAGGCTCAGAAGCTCAATGGGCTGCAAATAATCAATATTTCAAAAGAATTTTGTGAAAGGGTTCAAATGTTAGCAAGGACTAGGAGCACTGATTTCTTATACTATTTATTAAAGTGATGTTATCTTTCAATTATCAAAATTTACAATGTCTTCCTTAACTAATAGACTTTAACATTAATCACTAAATCGTTAACCTTATAGTATTAGTTTTGGGTTAAATAAAGGTATATTTGTCCTAAAATATCCATAAAAAAGTGCTCCCTTCGTTTCAAATTATAAGGCACTTTTAAAAAAAGTTCTCCATCTCAAAATATAAGACATTTTGAATAGATTAATATTTCATTAAATGTACCAATTTCAATATTACCCTTTCTCTCTCTATAATTAATTTCCATCTTTCTCTTTTCAATATATTAAATGATGGATATTTTTAAAATTGTATATTTTTGTTTTGAAAATATAGAGTTGTTAAGTGTATTTAATGAAGTTTATTGATATATAAAATTATGTTTAAAAGTGTTTTATAATTTGAGAGGGAGTAATTACCATTTTAATAATGTGGAGTAACTGTCATCCTACTTTTTTTTCATCAAAAACTGTGACATAGTATTTTAGGTGTCAAATGTTTTGGTAACAAAGCATTTATCAGTCAAAAAATGTATTAACTACTATAAGGATCAATTAACGACATTGTCACGAGTTTTTTATTTACTGCTTCCATATGAAAAGTGAAGGTATTTTTGATTAAATATCTCTCTCTCTCAAATTAATTAATTATTTTTAAATTAATATTATCTTTTTGTATTTATATTTATTTAATAAGGTGTTTTACATAAAAATAAAAATTAAATAATTTATATATTAAGGTATTTTAAAAAAATATATTAATTACATCTTAAAATATAAAAATACTTTATATTTTTTAATAGATGAAGTGTATATATATAACATGTTAATTTAACACTGGTCAATCATTCGGGCCCAAAAAAAAAACACTGGTCAATCAGGGAGAAAAAACTTAGCTTACATTAATGATAATATCAAAACATGATCCACGTGTTTTGTCTGAAAAATATGAAAAATGAAATAACTGTCATTTGGTTTACCAACTAACGCTCTTCAATTAAAAAAGAAAGAAAGAAAGAACACGGTTTGTCATTCCAAACTGTTATAAATTGATGTTTTTTTTAATTATATATATATATATATATATAACAGGAAATTAAACGAAGAAAGCAGCACAATTGGGAAATTGGAAAAAAAAAAAAAACCAGGAGCTTTTTTTTTTTGGGCACAAACCAGGAGCTTCAAATCATGATTGTCTTGCTAATAAATCAGCTTCTCGATTATGTATGTCTATATATATATATATAGGGGTCCTATCCTCTCAAAATGAATGGTCCAGATTTATTTATTTTATAAAATAATTATCATAATATCATGTAAAAATAAAAATAAATTTAAATTGTTAAAATTTAACCTTCATAGTTCACATTTATATATTATTATAAAAAAATTTAAAAAATTAAATTTTTTATTTATTTTATTGTACTTTTAAACTATGCAGATTAAATTTTAATGGTTTAAAATTATCTATTTATTTTTTTAATATAATATTATGGTGATTTTTTTATAAAATAATTAAATTTGAACCTTTTTTTTTTATTCAAGGGTACAAATTGGATAAGGAGAAGAAAATGAAAAAGAAGAACGAGAAGAGGATCTCCTTCCTCATATATATTTTGACTAGCTAGAGGAGTAATCGACTGAGATTTATATAACAGATAGTACATATAAACAGATAGTACCTGTAAAAGTATGGTTAGTTGATCACAGTGGCAGAGCAGGACCTGGGTTAGGGGGCAATTTTCTCTTAAAAAAATTAATAATTTTAAAAATAATGTAATAATTGGAAAATCAATCATATATATTTATTATATTACTAAACTTAGAGTTAAAAAGTTGAAATTTTTGGACTTGTGTTTAGAGAAAAAATCAAAATGAATTTAATATTCAAAAGATAGGGTGCAAAATTTAAAATTTCACACCTTTTATGTAAAATTTTTCTAAGTGAGAAAGGGCATGTGCCCACATTGCTTGCATGTAGTTTTGTCATTAGTTATCATGAATATTGACTAACTTTTTTTTAATGATTAGTACCTAATTGCCACGCCATCTGACACCTTAAACATGATCATCACATGTTTTGGTTAAAACAAAAATAGAAATGTTAAATGTTAATTACTTTACACTATTGAATTCTAAGGTATCAATTACTTCTATATAAATATTTTAATTAGGAGCAAAAATGTTCAATCCAAAGTCAGTTTAAAGTTAATGATTAATCGGCAAGTGTATGAAATTACAGTAATAAATTATTTAGAGTATTCAAGTGTTGAACTCACAAAAAAATTACGCTTTTACTAATTTAAATAATTAATGATTCGAGAAGAATTGATAAAATGAGTAATTTGATAAAAAGATAAATAATAAAAATAAATCAAGAAAATAATGATGATGAAAACACAATCACTTAAAGTGTTGAGGATTAAGATTCACCTTATAGGTTGTTAGTTTTTAGTTTACCCTTTAAGTTGATTCTTTAATCAATTATAGTGATAACTATTTTTAAAGTGTTCTAATATTTTTTTTAAATTATTAGTTCCTTTTTAGTTATGGTTGAATTCGATCCCACAATACTTAAGCAACTAATTAAATTGTGAATCTATAATTTAAATCACCACAAATTTCTAAAACTATCCCTAATCTAGTTATTTATATTTATTTCTCTAGATCTAGGTTCTCTTTTCACCTCTCAATCCATCAAGATTATCCATAAATTTGATTAAATGGTGGCCAGTCATAAAATTAATATAAAATAAGAGAAATAAACATAATTAAAAAAAGTAAAAATATTCATAAATACAAATGCAAAGAGTCAAAAACAATGAAAATAAAAAACTAGCCCCTAAATGGGCTACATCCCTATCCTAACCAAATAATTTAGAAATACATAATGAAATAAAATGATACTATTCTAAAATCTCCAATCATAAAAAATGATTATAGAGAAAATTAAAGAATGAAAAATAATAATTATAATTTATAAAAATCCTCAACGATCTTAGTTTTAACTTTTAAATATAGCTACAGCTCCAAATATTTCATAAAAAATTCTTAAAATATCAGATAAGTTATTGGATAATTTTTTTCTTGATGGAGGGGTATTTATCATGGTATTGAAACCTGGACTGGACCGGCTGGGTCAACTAAAAAACCGGTGACCCTGTCCCTTGTCCGGTCTGGGTTTACTCCTAAACCAATGAGGGAATGAACCGGTGTAACCTGATCAATTCAGGTTCAACCTGGTATAACCTGGGGTTAACCGGGTTATTATTTTTTCAGACAAAACCTCTAAAACGATGTCGTTTTAGGGGATTTTTTTTTCATTTTTGATTTTTCAGAGTGCTGAGTTCAGAAATAAGATAACAAAAAAAAGTGAAACTAAAGTCAAAAAATGAAAAATTAGAGGTAGATATTTTTATAATTAATGTCTTCTCCAGCTTAGTCTTTGACTCTCCGTCTCTTTTCCAGCTCAATCTCCGTCTCTTCTCCAACTTTATCTCCATCTCTTCTCTAGATTTTTGAGATTGAAGAGTTGTAATTGTAATAATAGATATTTAAAGTGTTGTATTTTATTATTGTTAGATTTTGATTGGTTGGATTTGGTTAAATTTTTTATAATTAATGTCTTTTTATCTAAATTGTATTATTTTAATCATGACCGGTTTGCTACTGATTTAACCTCCCGGTTCAACCCTAATTGAATCACTTATTCATGATCCAGTACTATGATCGGTTCAATAATTGATCCGATTTAACATACCTTGGTATTTATATTCAAACTGAGGGCTCTCCTTTCTTAGTTCACCGTGAGACTCTAAAATATATATATATATATATATATATGTATAATATTTTATCTTTTGTTGTGCCTTTTTTACTCCTTTGAAAATCGCGTCCTGTAGCTCAAATCATGTCGCATCACCGGAATCTTTGGTGTCTCTATATATATATGTGCGCGCGCGCGCGCGCGCGCACGTGTGACAATTGCTTCCTCCGTCGCGTCCCTTTTATATATATATATATATTAGGTATAATCTTTTATTTTATTTTCTTCTTTTCCTTCAGTGCACGCGTCTTTCCTCATCTGTATATTTATAGATAGATTTGACTTATATTTTTATCTGTTCCTATCTTCATGTTCTTTCCTTCTTCTTTTTTTAATAATTTTCTTGCATAATATAAAAAATAAATATATGAATAAATTTTATATTAAAATTTCTTTTCATCTTATAATTAAATAATAGAAGAAAAATATATAAATATTAAATAAATAAAAATAAAATCTAAATAATTATAAATAAATTCAAACCAAAATTTATATGTATTTAATTATAAAATATGCACTTATCAATTATCAATGTTAATGTTCTTTAATCCAAATGACAACATTACTCTAATAAATAGTTTAAGATATTTGGTGCTTATGTCAAAATATTTTGTGGGCAAAAAATGCCCTTAATCATTTGTAAAGTTACATGTCCTTTATTCTAATCTCATTATATCATATAAATCTACATATTCTATAAAATTCATAAAAGTTGTATCATTTATAAGTCATAAATGATATACTCTAACAAGCATAAGCTCACAACCTAATTTAAAATCAAACTAGAATCTTAATCATGTTTATTTATGTTGTATTCAATAATAGTAAAAACGTACTAATTTTCTTGTCTTTTTTAATATACATGGAGTTAAATATAAATTGTATATGGAATTCGAAAATTAAAGTTTTAATTTGGAATTGGAAAGGTATCACATATTAACTACTTTGTTCTATTGTATTTCCATATATTCAATATCTAGGAGACAGTTGTTGAACCATATTTAAAAAAAAAAAAGTTTGTTAAACATGTGCATATTTTTTTCAGAATAAAGCAACTTTTAGTTTTTTAGGTTTGGGGGTTTTGTCAACTTAATTCCTTGACTATAATTTCTATCATTTCAAATTTCAATCCTTAATGTTTGTTTTAATTATCGAGCTATTCTTTTAAATTTTGTAAGACAAAATAGTTTTAAAACAAGCTGATATAGAAATTAAATAGATGATGTGAAATGTACGTGTGAATTAAATAAAATACATCAATCAAATCTACCAAGTTTACACGATACTGATGACAATATAATGAAATAATAAAATAAATAACAGATAAGTAATTAGGACTTGACAAATTTAGCTAATATGTTTTAATTAATCCATACGTATATTTCATGCTAGCAATCCAATTTTCATATTAGCTTTTCTAGAGCTATTTTGTCTTGCAAAATTTAAAGGAAGAAGTTGATAATTAAAACAAACATTAATGATTGAAATGATAGAAATTAAAATTAAAGAATCAAATTAATAGAAAGGCTAAAGGCAAGGACCAAAAGTTGATTTATCTCTTTTTTCTTTTTGGAAACTGCAAAACTGATTTCCCACCTTTACGGTTTTAAAAATAAGTAAATAAATAAAGAGAAATGGGAATATCTCTTTATAGATGAAAATTTGTTAAATCATAACAACTAACTTGAATTTATGTTCTGTGGCATATATTTAGATCCTATTTAGTTATTCAGTAATGATGTTTGTCGAATGTGATTGTGTGAGAAGGAAAAAAAAAATAGTTCCTTCATTTCTTTTTCCCAACAATTGCTTCACTAATATCAGAAAATGAAAAATGCAAACTAATGAAATTAATGCTGATACTGAAAAACCAAATGCCACGTACGTTGTTAACAATGTTGATGTAAATTAAGGTTAAAAGTTTCAACCATATTACATGATGAACAAGTTGCAACAAATAAACCAAAATTAGCACAGAAATAAATGTTGATCCCAAAAATAGTAAATAGCAATTGGTTATCATTGGGAAGAAGATACAAACCACCTATAAAGAAGGGAAAGGAGAGGAAGAGAATAGAAATTATTATTTGAGAGTCAATTTTACTCATCAATCAAACCTATTTCTCCCTTTCTCTTTTTCGTTTTATGCCCACATTCCCTTGAAGGTTCTACCAGAAACTTGAGAGGGAATGTCTGTTTCATCCATGCAGCAAAATTAAATTAAGTATGATTTTGGCACTCCAGGTATAATTTTTATTAAATCATGCTTAATAATCACCTTTTGTTTTGTTCTTCTCATTAAGTCATTATGCTTCTGGGTTTTCATGTTTCTTGAGTTTGTTCATCAAATTTGTGGTTATATTCAAAATAAATTTAATTTCTTTTTCTTCAAGCTTCAAGTCTTCTCAACATTATCATTATTTTTGATTTCGGGTTATGCATTTTCACAATATCTTTTCTTTAAATAAAAGAAAATTTTTGACAGATGGAAAACAAACCATTTTTTCCAATAAAAAATGATAGTTAAGCGAGCATTTATGAGACAATTTATTCTTCTCATAATTTATCTAAATCATCTGATTGAGCATAGGGTGTTTGTTTTATATGAAATTATTAATGTGTTTTGAATTTCTTAATATTATTCGATTGACATCTGCAATGGGTTTTGAATGTGTCAGGTCACGAACAAAATGATTAAAGGCTTGATTTTCATTTCCTTGTTGTTCCACTGCACAGTGGCTCAGCATCAAAAATCCCCACAAACTCCTGGTCCTGTTGTCCCTGCTCGAAAGTGGTCAACATTAAGCGGTATTCAGGGGATTTTGTTTCTCTAACTCTTTACCTTTTAGAATTACAAACTAACAAAAGCTTTCACATTTTGGCAAAAATTTGGATCCCCATTGCAAGATAACAATATTGTCATGATGGACATATATATCAAACAATCAAGTATAACTAAAGTGTGTGTCACATGACCATCATTTCCAAGAGAATTATGAAACATTCAGCTAGTATGACTTCTTGTGAACTTGCATGTAGGCAATCAGCCCCTGGTCATTGGGCGTGGCGGGTTATCAGGACTTTTCCCAGAAGGAAGTGAATTGGCCATTGAAATGGGAAAGGCCTTTAGTGTGCCAAATTTGGGTTTCTTGTGCAACCTTCAGATGACAAAAGATGGGTCTGGCCTGTGCCTCACAGATATTAAGCTTGACAATGCGACAAATATTGCAGGCTTTGACCCTCAAGGCCGAAAAACATTCAATTTTTATGGCAAGGACATCACAGGATGGTTTTCAGTGGCATATACTGCTGATTCGCTATACCAGAATGTTTCATGTGAGTCTTGAAAACAATTTCTCGTCCTCACTATGATGACTGAGTATCATTCATGTCCTTTAAAAAAAATCCATGCTATAACCATAAAGAAGTATATAGAGATATACAATGCCATTGTTAGCAACAGGATACTCTCTTAATGTTGGATTCTTTGTGAATAACAATTCCTCAGCACATTACGTATGTTTTATGGTTAAAAAATCTTATGGCCAATCAACTACAAGATTTAGAACCGTCATGCTTGGGAATCACATACCTGATGATGCCTCGGTGAAAGGCCATTGAATAGATAGAATTTGACACGTTGCTTGTAGCATGTACTTATCAATTTAAGGCTCTGAGTTAATATTTTTGTTCTTTACATGCCTTGTACAGTAAGTCAGTCAATATTTTCTCGACCGGACCAGTATGATGGATTGTTCCCAATTGCCACTCCTGATAGCTTGCGAAGTTATAATATCTCCATCTTCTGGTTGAATGTTCAGGTTCTCCTCTCCTCCCCCGATTCCAAATGAATGTGAAAATTCAAGATTCAAAATTCTTTAGCACTGTGTGATAGTAATTCATCCTTCTTCTGTAGTATGAAGCATTCTACACCCAACTGGGAATAAAGGTGGTAGATTACGTCACAGACACATTGAGAGCAGTAAAAGTAGACTTCCTTTCATCTGCAGAAATTGGTTTCTTGAAAACCATCAATGGGTTAGTGAAAAAGCCAGCTCCTAAGGTTATCTTCCAGTTTCACGCTGCTACTGATGTTGAACCCACAACCAAGCAGACATATGGCACCATAGTGAAGGATCTTGCAGCTATCAAGTCATATGCATCGGGGATAATGGTCCCGAAAGATTATATCTGGCCAGTAAAACCAGATAAATATTTGGGGCCACCCTCAACACTTGTAGCTGATGCTCACAAATTAGGGCTCGAAGTATATGTTTATGGTTTTGCTAATGACATGATCTCAAATTATAATTATAGCTATGATCCTTCTATGGAATACCTGCAATTTATCAGCAACAGTGATTCTGTTGATGGTTTTATCACTGATTTCCCTTCTACAGCATCGGAAGCTGTTGGTAAGATCATTGAACTTTAGCCTTTTATTTATTAGCAAATCTTGGGAGACCACCAACCTGTGCTGAGCTCAAGTCAAATCCTGACATCTTTATTCATTTTGCAGCATGCTTATCAAACAATGACAAGCAAAATAAAGGTGCACTGCTAATCTTCAAAATTAGAGAAGCTAAGATTATAAAAAAAGGACAAATCAATGACAAGCTATAATATCTCAATATGCATTTGCAGGACCATCTTTGGTCATAAGCCACGATGGAGCAGCTGGTATTTATCCAGGAAGCACAGATCTTGCATATCAGAAAGCAGTAGATGATGGGGCTGACATTATAGACTGCTCAGTTCAAATGACAAAAGATGGAGTTGCCTTCTGCATGGGTAGTGCAGACCTAATGGCAAGCACCACTGCAATGACAAAATTCTTGCCTCTAACTTCCAATGTCCCAGAAATTCAATCACAGAAAGGGATTTTCTCCTTTGATCTTACATGGAGCGAGATTCAAACATTGAGACGTAATACGCTTCTATAGAACTAGAAGAAACTCAATTCACATAAATACATGCTACCCTCTACTATATTTGAACATTGAACTTACTTTGTAAATTTCTTGTTTCAGCTCAAATGGTTAGCCCTTTCGCTGATAATAATGGTAACTTTTTGAGGAACCCAGGGTACAAGAATAGTGGTAATTTTGTTACCCTAGCTGAATTTCTGGAGTTTGCCAAGGCAAAGGCACCCACTGGCATTTTAATCGACATACAGGTGAGAAACTTTTCAACTCCCTGAAGCGTTTCTCCTTGAAGTTGTGTTTGGGTTGAAAATAAGCGAAGGGAAGATTTAACCAAGATCTTTTCATTGAACTTATTCCAAATTAAATATGTACATCCCTCCTTCCCATCCTTCCTAATCCAAATTTATGTTAACCCATTGTTAACAGAATGCTGCCTACCTTGCATCAAAGAAGGGTCTTGACATAGTAGGTTCTGTGAGTGCAGCCCTGAGCAATGCAACCTTGGACAAGAATTCCACAAAACAAGTTCTGATCCAATCTGTTGACACTGCAGTGCTTGCCAAGTTTAAGGATAACCCATTTACAAAACAGTGTACCTAATTGACGATGCAATAGGGGATGCACCAAAGCAGACAGTGGATGAAATCAAGAAGTATGCGGATGCAGTAAATCTTCCTAAGACAAGTATTGTTAGAGTGTCTTATTTCTTCACTACAGGGGTGACAAGTATTGTTCAAGAGATGAAAGCAGCAAACCTCACAGTGTTCGTCCATCTCATGAAAAATGAGTACTCCACCCTGCCATTTGACTATGTAGCAGATCCTCTTATGGAAATTGGCACTTTCTTCCAAGTTATTAAAGTTGATGGGGTCGTAACTGAGTTTCCAGGCACTGCTAGTCGATTCTTGTGTAAGTCTCACTCCCTGCAACCACATAGACATGGGACAAAATTGCAGAAAAGAAGTATTTTGCCCTCCAATATTTTAAAATTAAAAAAAAATATTATCCACCAAAAAGTTTTAAAAAGAATTCTCCACATTTTAATTCTTAATGAAACATAACAAGACAAACGTTCAAAAATAATCAAGATGTGTCTTTGAAAATACATCTGGAAGTGGGAAATATTCAATGAAATCTATTCTTTGTTAGTAACAAAATATTTTGAACCGAGTTTTTCAATATCTTTCCATGTCATCCCTCCATCACATTGTAAAATCATCTAATTTCAAAACATAAGAAGAAATTCTCTGCGACAGAGAACAAAAAATCATGCTATTTAACCATCAGTTCCCCTTGCCTACTCTCCCAATCTTACTCATATAGCATCATTCATCACAAGAAACAAACAAATATACAATTTCACATATTGATTAACCTTCGTGCAATAAATGCAATACAGGGAGCGCATGTAGCGATTCTAACCCATCTTCACCGGGAGGATTTGTATTTTCACAAGTAAGCCCTGGAGATCTACTCAATTCACTTGATCCTGCAATGAAACCACCAGCAGAATCACCACGCCCACCTCTTGAGGTTTCAGAAGTTGTTGAACCACCACTTCCAGCTGCTATCAGTTTACCAAAAGCTACAGCTCCGACGGCACCAGGTCCGGCAGCACCATCATCTCATTCAGCAGCCTGGACAAATGTTGCAAGCCTTGGTCTTACCCTAGCAGCATCTATTCTGGTGTTTGGTGCGCTATGATGCTCAAACTGTTGGACGATGATGCTGTAGTTCTTATTAGCTCGGCATCGATTTTGCCATGCTCATATGCACCTGACTGTACTATAGTATTACTTTTCTTGCCGAACCCCTGTACTATAGCTGAATCCATGTAATATAGATTTCGCATATTTATCATTATAAATTCGTATGGCGATGGATTTATGTATCTATTTTCTTTGGATATGGTTTTGAACCTGAAAAAACAAAAGATTCTTTCTTCTTAGATCGTGTTGGATACAGTGAAATCCAATTCATGCTTGAAAAAAAAAAAAATGGCAAGAGATGCTTCAACGTAACTAGAGTGTTCGGTGTGCCGGTAGAAGCTGAAAATTTCGTCGAGAGGTTGATAAGCTCATCAACCTGAAAATTTCGAGCCACTTTTTTTTTTTTTGTTGGATTCAAAGTTGAAGAACAAAAAGATCCTAATAAATTAGGTCTATTAGTGACTAACATATGAGCACAAACATTAGTCTCCCTAAACATCAATGAAAGTGTAACAAAACTACTCTTAAACAAAAGGAATCTAGCATAACTAATAAGATTTCTAAAGGGATGCATGGATAAATAAGACCAAGTGATAAGATTCAATGTCTCTGCACAATCAATAAATGCATTAATGTGATGGAGATCCATTTGTGAACAGAATTTCAATCTTAGATAATAGCAATAATTTCAGTAATGGTCAAGGAAAAGTTTCTCTCATTTGAATTAAATCCAGCAACCTAATTGGCAAAGTTGTTTCTTAATACACCACCACATCTAGAGATATCTTCTTTATATGATCCGTCTATATCAAGCCTCACAGCAGAACCTTTAGGCCTAATCGACTGACTTTTACTTCTTCTTTTCACGTGGAATTTTGTAGATAAAGATATTTGCAAATTTAGATCATTCTGCACCCTTCAAATAATGTCAAGGTGTTGTTTCTCCTCCATCTCCTCCTCTGGTGAGAACACTTTTTTACATCTAGAACACTAGAGATCCCAACAAACATATCCAAATAAAACATTCTAAGGTAATTGACTTGTATTTTCATTCTCTATAGAGTGTTTCAAATTCCAAAGTACCCAGTCTACTCTATTGTAATTCTTAAAATTACGCCACGCCTTAGCTTTGATTAATCTCTTTCATTGTTCCTTGGCTCTCGAGTAGTCTCTAACTAGGTGCATTACAACTTCCCTTTGGTTGCACTCCCACAGACATCGATCAAATTTCCCACAACCACGTTGAACTATTAATGTAGTCCTGTGTAATCTATCTTGAGCCAAAAGCCACACATGAATCTTTATTTTTTCTTGTCCATTCTAGTTCCAGATCTTATTCTAAATCTCTCCTGCCATTGATGGTGTACTTGTAACTAGAAATTTATATGCAGAAGAAATGTTAAAATTACAATCCGAAGATGGTTTCCATATAAATGAATCCTCTCCTCTCTTAACTCTCGGGCTACGAGTATGAGCAATACTGTAAACATGTTACTAGGTAGCCACAACCCCATTTTGTCAAGTTTCCAACCACTATTCTCATCAACATGTGCCTCTACCTCAAAGCTATCATTCATAGCTAGACGAGCTAAGGGGTACATCAAAAGGAGCTCACAAATCAATCTAGAACTTTATAGATTGATTGTTGCCAACTCTCTTCCCCACTCCCTAAGTAAAACTTTCCCAACAGTTAACAATACTTTTCCAAGTCAGTGACACGTTTGCCTTCTTTTTCATTATTGGTACAGCACCAACACCACACTTATATTTAGCTTTTAGCACCTGGACCCAAAGAGACTTATCATTGTTAAGAAACTTCCAACAAAGCTTGAAGATGAAAGCTTTTTTTGGATCTTAAGATCTTTGATGCCTAAACCTCCTTTCTTCTTATCTTATCCTTCCAAGCAAGCAAAAGTAACTTCTTATTCTCACTAGTTTCACCTCACAAAAAGTGTTTGCACTCTTTATCAATCTCAGCAATCAGCTTTTTGGACAATAACATTGTTTGCATATAATAGCTAAGCAAATTTCGAGCCACTTTGCCTAATGCCATTTACACAACTTGCCCTATTTTGAACCTTCCATTTTTGCTCCCCTTGTGGAGAAGACTTTGCATATGCCTAACAGTTCGCTTGTTTAAGATCATTTTAAAAAGAGTTTGAGTTTTTAAATGATATTTTTTAAGAAAATTGAGTTTTGAAGTTCGGTCCTAGTAAGCCCTGAAAAAAAATGAGCACCAACTTGGGTAGCTCTTTTAAGCCCTTTTTCATTTTAACTTTAAAAGAATAAAATATTTCATTTTTTAAATTAAATTTAAAATTTAAAATATATGTTTATGCTTTAAAATTATATTTTCTATTATTTATTTTTAATTTTATAATATTATAATTTATATTTTAAAAATATGAAATATTATAATTAAAATTTTTAATTTTTAAAAATCTAAACAACAACAATAACGGGCTTATAGGCTTGGCCCTGAGACTTTTGCAAAAGAGTTAGACTTCATAAATCAATTAATTTTTGAGAAATTGAGCTTAAGGGTTTGAACCTATAAAGGCCAAGCCCATACTGCTTAGCATAATGGTATGGTTTGTTTAGTTTTTAAAATGATTTATTTATTTAAATTTTAAAAAATTGTTTGATTTGTACTTTGGATAATGATTTAGCTTATATTGTCTATTAATATTTCTAAAATATATATTTTTTTACTAAGAGAGTATTTTATTTTTATACTTACACACACACATAACTTGAGATTTTTTTTTTAAGTTGTCTTACGTGTTTTAAGTTGTCTTATTGAGATTTAGAGAAGAATTGTTTGATTTATTTAGCTTGGGATAATGGTTTGACACTTTAATTGTCTAATATACATTTTTTTACCAACTAATTTTCTAATATTTATTATTTGAATTAGGAACTTCATGACATTTACTATTGTTATATTTTATGTATTTATTTAAGAAAAGAAAGACATTTAAAAAAAATTTAAAGGTCCTTAATTTTTGCAAGGTTAACTCTAAGGTCACGAAGTCAAGGGTCAGGCTTTGAGAACATGAGTCCATAAAATCTAAAGAAGTTTGAAGCTTATTTACACCAAGTCTAGATTAATTTCAATCCGCCGTTCTCTGTTAATTTCAATTCATTCAAGAAGCATGTATTAACAATCGGCTTTCACATTTTTGGCTTTAATATTATTATCTTCCTCAGTGGACATTAAAGCAATGAAAACACCAATAGATTTATTATGAATTTATTCAACTTTCCATGGTGAATGCCATCCTCATTCCTACCAGCAATTGACAAAATATAAGTTCAAGATAGGCCAGCTAAAAAATCTTCGAAACATGATTTGTTTCTAATATCTCTGTACAAAATTATTCAGATCCCTTTAAGTTCTTGCCAGAACTCAAAGGCAAAGCGGTAGACCACAATTCCCTTACTGAAACTTATTTCACAAGAAAACCCCCACAGCCATCTTCGTGTCTCTCCAAATATAGTTTTGATGAGGCTAATAATGGTGTTCAAGGATTGAATAACGGCAAGGCCTTGAATATCCTAGGCAAAAGCAGTGTGATGTCGTTGACCTTCAAGCCACTCAGAAGGCCACCATTTTGGTCGAACAGCCTCAAGCTTCACATTATCTTGACCCTCTACAGATAAAGTGCTCTGACCTTTAAAAGCTGCCCCCATTCGCAAAAGTCCCAGCCCACAACATCCAAAGGTGGTATTGACGAAACTAACTTTCTTGCCACTCGTAGGGTCAATTATTTCTGAGCCTGAAGTAACTTTGTCTTCTACTTCTGGAGGATCAAAAGAAAAAACAGCTCAGTAGATCTCTAAAATAGATAATCCTACAGAAGCCAAGCAAGTCCTGAAACGTTACATTTACCATCATTAGTGATAAATCTTGAAGGTATTATACACTTGCGAATCACCCCTCTATGACGCGTCCGAGCTATGAGCTCTTGCCCCACGTAGCAACCTTTGTCAAAACCAATTGCATTGAGGCCTGCAAGGTTATACTCAAGTGGTACTGCCTCACCTGGACATAATTTGCAACATTTAACATACCAACGGATTGATTGACCCAAAAAATGATTACTGTTAGAAATAAATGTCCACCATTTTGATCTCAGTTGATCCCTCTGCAACTCCCCATTTTATTCTCCAAAAAAGATAATTCTCTTCATCTGTTTCTTTGTCAACCTCAACCATAGGTGCTGAAACAGGTTAAATGAGGGGGAATTAATTAAGCAAGATAACTGTAAATAGTTGAAATGATAAAGATTGCAGCCATATATGATAGAAATCTTACAAAGAGGATTAAAAAAAAAAAAAGATAACTTACGTGTTATATTAGATGGGAAGATCCCTCTAAAACCAAGACAGTCCAATCGAGGGTCCTTAAACCATTGCCACCCAAGATTATTCCCGCACAAAGCTGATGTTGCAGAACGATCCAAACCAGCACCCCAGCCAACATAAGCGTCCTCTGGTTCATCCGCATCTGGCAGCTTCTCAGAAAGGGCAGGACCATAGCGTTGCCAGCATGAGAAATCTTCAGTGACATTATCAATCTCAACCTTAGACCTCAACCAGAATCTGTGGCACCAAAATTTTAGGTTTCTGCAATACAATCTTGTAAGTTTTCTGATTAATTTACAAACAAATTGTGTAACATGACTTGCTCTGACCATGTTGAAATCTAGATGCTTAGCATGTCATAAAGTCTTCCTCTTATGTAACCTAACCACTCATCAAGCTTCATAACAGGAATAAATGACACAGCAAATCAATTTAACTTATGATATCCTACCAATAAGTGGCTGGATGTAATTATTTTCATATTACCAATATTACGTTATTGATCTCAAATCTATAGCAAGCCTTATTCATATCCCATGAAAAATGTGACTCAACCTTCAAATTTTGTATCATGTATAAAAAAAAACTTGCCTAGTTACCAACTAAAGTAAATAGGAAATTTTTCAAGTTCTATAAAACATAAGTTAATAATATTAATCAAAACTGTCAAATCTTGCAAGTTAGTTTTTCCCCCAAGTAAATCTAATAAAAACAATCACTAAACACATGTATTTTAGTAGTAGCCAAACCCAATGCAACAGAACTTGCGTGCTAAAACAAAGGGGGAAAAATGCAAATAATATTATCTCAGAATCCTGATCATAGATGATTTAAATTCTTTCATCTTCTAACCCTCGCATCAGTAACACAGAAGCAGCAACATTTGACACATTTCATAAGCAAAATGATAGTTGAACTAAAAGTTGCTAGATCCGAGATTTCTAAACTGAATTTTAAAAAATTTCTTTGAGAGAAGACATAATAGTAAACATACAAAGCAGAATTTGCAGTAACTTAACTTCTTCAAAAATTAGATTCATAGAGACAAATCAATAACCATAATTAAGGTAACATTTTGCAAAGCTTAAAAAAAAAAATCAATCTTAACAACTGATTGGCAGGTTTCAAAACCTCATTAAAAGCTGTGATGAACAATAAGTGAATAAACTTATAGTGACAAGAAACTCACTTCTTCATGGTTTCCAGAAGTTCATCTAATACTGAAGCATCCACATCAGCAAATAAATTAAACTGTTCATCAGAGTCAGTCCCAGGTCCTGTTCCAGTCTTATCAAGCTTCGTCTCAGGCCTAGGCGGCTTATAGAGAAAAAGATCATAAAGGAATCGGCCTTAAGGGGTTAGAAGCGCAGCATATACAGGCAGAGCTGACACAACTGGCACATTAGGTGCAGGCAACTTAGCGGTTTTTTCACTAATGGGTTCACCAAACATGTGTACATCGTTGGTTACCAGCCCCTGAAGGAACTTCAAGGTGTCAGGCCCTTGGAATCGGATAACTGGCCGCAACTTGGGGAGAGAGACCATAGCATGTTTGAAATGGGTTTCGTGGTCAGGAAATTGTTTTGGCGAGGTGTGATGGAAGGTTCTGCAATTGCACACAAAGGATTTGGGAAATATTATATAGGTTTTGAGATGATTCATTGCTTCCACATTCTCTGAGTTGGCAAGGATAATTTTGTTGGAGCGAAGATGGTGAAGGACTTGGATCCTTTCAATTAGACTCCCTCAATTGAACCTTAAGGAAGTGTTATGCTTCCACGCTGTGCATCAGAAGTGTTGAGAATACAGCATACTGAATCATTCCATTTCACTGATAGAGGTTTCACATGATAATGCAGAATGGATTACATGTAAAGATAAGCACCAATTAGTCCATTACAACATCCATAATCATTAGATCTCATCATACAAAATAAGCCAAACAAATTCAAGAAAGCAAATTGAAGGACCATGAAGACTGACTGTTACCCAAGGAAAGCTGAAACTCTTCAAGACCTAACTTTTCCAGGTTACAATTAGCATAGCTCGGTTAATTTGTTCCAAAACGAAATGGAAAAAAGCGGAAATAACATAATACAACCCAGACAAAAGACCCATACGGACCTAAATTAGGAAATACAGCAAAGGAAGGGAAAGAAGAAAGAAGGAAGAGACAGCCAATTACTCAAGCAAACATTGAACAGAAGCACTTAAGCAAGACAAATTGCAAAACAATCTCACTTAGCGACCATTCTAGTAATGAAATCCTCGTAATGGATCTTACAATCAGAACCCACGTTGAATTCCCTGATTCACTCATCAAACTTAGCAGGCTCTAGCTTCTCGCCAATGCTGGTGAGGATATGTTGAAGCTTGGAGACGGAGCCAGTGGGGTACTTTTCGAGAACTTTGAAACAGACAAAAATTATACAATAAATTTAGACAATCTAGATCAACTCAGTGGCATAGGATTTAGTAGGGGAGGGAACAAAAGTCACAAATCACAAAGAAATGTCATTTGTTTTTGCGACATGAAAAACATAGATTATTGTCGATGAGAACTAATCTTACAGACACAAATTCCTTGTTCACAATTATATATGAGTATAACAATTCAAAACTGTCGATTCACTTCACATCAAACTGACACCATAGCCATAATGCAACAATGGGTCATCAAAAGTCAGAAAAGACTCACGATTGCAGACAAATATAAATAGCTAGAAGAAAGCCATACTACAGATAAAAGATTGAGTAGAAAAGCCGGCCAACGAACCGAACAAGTCCCTCCTTTTAGTGAGCTGGCCGAAGATAATGTTCACGTTCATGATGTAAAGTAGGCAAAGGCAGCAAGACGCAAGGTCCAGCGTTCACACTTTCTTCAAAATACGATGATGAGAGTCAAGATTTGACAGGCACTGAGCTCGACTGAGGCACTGAGCGACCCAAGAAGGCGAAAACGCGAACGGCCGAAAGCGATCGCCACTTTGAGCTTTAACTAGCGATTGACCACCGCCACTAGGCGAAAAATGTGAGCGGAGCAACGGCCTGAGGTGGAGAGATGGAAGATGACCGGAGGCTGGAGAAGCGGCGTGAGGTTGCGCGTTGGGTGAGGTCGATTGGAGTTTGGCGAGCCAAGAAAAAGGGATAATTTCATTAATCGACGCGGCGGCTTAATTTCAACTAGAGGTGTGCAATTTACTTGAAAACCCACATACCCCCGACCTATATTGAAACGGGTCAATCCATGCCTATTTATTTTAAGGGCAGGTATACAGTCATATATTAATAAACAAGCGAGTAATGGGTAAGGTTATGAGTGGCCTATATCGATCCATTTATATTTAAAAAAGAAATTCAATGCTGGGTTGGGGTGCATTTGTCGTCTGGGCTGGGGTGTAATTTTTCAAAAAAAAAAAAAGACAAAACTAAGGCCCAAGCATTCAACTTGTGATGACGTAATTAGCTAAGATTTGCGCCTCTGCTCGTTTGTCGTCCAAGTGTGAGACAGTGAAAGTCTCAACTGTGCCCTAAACAAGTCTTGAGTAGTGTGTAGTGTGTGCCAAGCTGCGAGCTACCTCTCATCCTCTCATCCTCTACACTTTGGCACTTTGCTTCTCATTCTTTGGTTTTCCTTCGCCAGTTGCCATGCTAGCCACAACCAATCGCCCCTGCCCTAACTTCCCTTCAGCTGTCTCCCCTCCTCTGTTATTGACTTTCTGTTATTGACTTCACGTGAGTTGGTGAGTGTGATGGCTTATAATCTTGAGTAGTCAAGTTTAAATTATAAGTTTTCTTCATTCTAACATGCCGTCTTTTCACAGCCAGTCGAACAATATTTGTTTAGGAGTTTAGCTCCTCTGAGGAGCCTCCTCATTTGTTCAGGATTTTAGCTTCATGTAACATCCTAATTTTTAGATAAAAAAATATTTATGGAATTTAAGTTTTATTAAAAAAATGATAATAATAGAATTTATATTATTTGAGATTATTTGAAAATAATAATATGGTTAGGCATTTAATTATGAATTAAAAACTTAGGTTTAAAATTACATAAGAAATGTTTAGTTAAAATATAATTTTAAGATTTAAAATATATATATATATATATATAAATTATGTGTGAATGTGGAAAAAAAAAGAATAAAAAAAAAGAGTTTAGTCCCACATCGGTTAGACGTGGGACGAGGAAAGGATTCCTCACATATAAAAGAAAATGAGAGCGTGGAGAAGAAGGCAAAAAGAAAATTTATGTAATTTGTGAAAATTATAACTAATGACCCAAGATGCAATTTGTGAAAATTGCAAGTAATGGGCCAAAGGTTTGAATAATTAAATTCAGACCTATATTTTTTTTAATATAATTGTGGGACTCAAAATCTCATTTTTATATTATTTTTATCTCTTCCTCTCACGTTCCTCGGCGTCTTCTTGCAAGGGGGAATTAGTTTTTTTTTCTTCAGGTATACTCCAACTTTCCTGTTTAGATTAGCATTTAAAAATTTATTTAATTATAAAATTAATTTTATAGTTATTTTCTAAATAATATTAGCTTTCTAGTGATACGATTATTTTGTAGGATAGAGTAAATATTCTGATTAAAATTTTTCTATAGGATAGTTAATCTGATGATATGATGGATTAAAAATATAGGTTAAAGCTCTTAGGGATATAATAAATATTATAGAATATTTTTTTGAGGTTGAAACTCATGTTTAAGAATTTTTGAGTTAAAATTTAGATCTATATGATTGAATTTATGTGGAATCTGAGATGTAGGGATGAACCTCTGATTATTAGATATTTATTTAAGTATGAATAGATATTTTTAAAGTTATAGAAAGATGATTTGAGGCTTAAATATGATTTATTAAGGCATGAGAATTTTAGAAAAAAAATTTAGGAAGTTAGATGAGGTATAAATTTTAAATTAGTGTTAATATGGATTTTTAGGCCTAAGACTTTCTAACTCTTTAAATTAGAGTTATTTATTTTAATGTAAAATTAATATATAGTATTATGAAATAATTATGTAGATTGTGTTGACAAAGATAGTGGTGAAAGAGGAGTTGTGAAGGGGAACTTGTTACTCAAGACACAAGGTAACCATTATTAATGTGTTGTGATGCGTGTGTTTGTGAATGGTTATGTATTGTTTTGTTGTTTGGAAAAATTATGAATTATTGAAAATAAATACTGTTATATACTTGTTTGAAATTATTGCCAAGTGGGTCAAAAATTTATTTTTGTTTGTCATGATGAGATATAATTGTTCGAATATATTCCTGTTTGGATATTTGAATGATGCATAACTTGTCATTGGACCCAATGAGTGGCGTGTCGTTTGGTCCAACTCACCTTTGGCCAGGTGATTTGGCATCCGAGCATGGCGAAAGGAGGATATAAGATGCAGTCATGCAATTAAATACTTGTTCGGTTTGTTTGGAAATATTGTTCAATTAAATATTTTTTGTGTGCCCACTTAGCAATCACATGATTAGTTACATCTGCATGCATCATTACATATTGATTTTTGGTTACTGGGACTTTTAAGTCTCATTCCCCATGGTTAATATTTTTATAGGAGAGAATCCGGCCGAGAAAGCACCAGAGGCGTAACTTTTGTGTATGAGACACTATTTTTTACGTTGCCTCTCATTTTGTATAATGCAATGTATCTTGTGCCAACTTAGGACATGTCTTATTTGTGGAGCAATGTAAACTCTAATCCTTTTTATTAAATGCATTTATATGATCAAGGGAATTATGTTTGTCCCTCTTTATTCATGACCTGATTTAAATATCATGCCATGAGGATCCTATCTGTCCCTCATGGTTCTAATTGCTTTTTGAAATATTTTAAGACCTGTGGTATATTGTTTTAGATGTATCATGGTAGAAATTTTTCTACCATGATAAGGGTATGATAAGGTTCAATGAAAAAATAAATGATTTATTGAATTAATAATTTACGAAAAATCAGTTTGTAAATTTGAGGATGTTACACTTCAGCTTCACCGTACGGCATTCACTATTTTGCAAAATCGCCTTCACTGATTTCATTTTCTACTCTCCAGTTATATTTGTGCATGCTCATCCTTTTGTTCGACTCTTCGGTTATATTCTGTTGGTAATTTGGTTTGAACTTCTAGGTGATTAATACACTAATTATATTGAATTTTAGTCTGAACTCTTTGATTATATTATGTTGGCAATTTGGTTTGAACTCTCTAGTTCGACTTTGGTTATATTGAATTTTAAATTTATAGGCATGTTTGAGTGTTTAGAAGATTCATGATTCTTTGGTTATATTGATCATATTGTTTAATTTTTTTTTTGGCTATTGTTGGTTCGGTACTCTACTCTACCTATAATTCTCACTGATAGCAAACAAACTTTTGTATTTTAAACAAATTCTTAGATAGATTTAGTCTATTGAAAATTCATAAACAAACTTCTACATTTATTTTAATTTACTGCTGGTGGCATATGGTTTTTTAATGTTGAAGTCTATCTTTTTTGTTATTATGATCTAGAGACTTTTTAGTCTTTCCCACAAGATATTGTTTATTTTCTAAGGCTTGTTGGTAATTATATTTGTATTGTGTGTGATTGTTAACGTGCTATACCTAACATCAAATATGTCTATGATTGGTTTGTTTTGGTTGTTATATAGTTTTTATTTTAAAATTCACTATGAAAAATGTGCAAGCTGTGAAAGGAGACCATGAACCTAAAACTACCACCACTGTCACAACATCCATTGAATCTAAACCTACCCAAGCTAAAGAAGCTCTACCCTCCAAACATAAAAGGAGCACAACATCTAAAATGTGGAATTATTTTGAGAAGTTTATAAATTAAAAAGGTGAGCATCGAGCCAAATACAACTATTACAGAAAGGATTTTGCTAGCCATTCCTCTAAAACTAGGACTAAGAACCTTGGACGGCATTTTGATTCTTGCCCAGAGAATCCAAACAAAGCCAAGGCGAGACAGTCCTTATTCTCTACTTCTTTTGGTAAACCAATGACTCATTACCTGTATAATGCAGAATGATACAAAAAAGCAATTGTTGAATTCATCATTTTAGATGAGATGCCTTTTCAAGTTGTGAAAGGGCAAGGTTTTAAAAAAAATATTAGAAGTGCTTGAATCGATATTTACATGCCCCTCTCGCACCATTATGGCTAAGTTGTGCTACAAGATATCTTTAGAAGTAGCAAAATGTTTGAAAAGATATTTTAAGAAATCTCAAGTTCGTGTGTCACTTACCACAAATTGTTAGACTTCAATTTAAAATTTTAACTATATGTGTTTAACAGCTCATTGGATTGATGAGGAATGGACATTACAGAAATGAATTTTAAATTTTTGTGTGGTAGAAAACCATAAAGGGGATACTATTGGCAATGAAATTGAGGGATGCTTATTCTATTGGGGTATTGAGAAAGTATTTACAATTACAGTTGATAATGCTTCTTCAATGATTTTACTGTTGTGTTTTTAAAAAAGTGTTTGAAGCATTTAGGAGGTTTAATGTGTGATGGAGAATTCTTGCAAATGTGGTGTGTTGCTCATATTTTGAATTTAATTGTTTCAGAAGGCCTTAAAGATATGAATCAATCTGTTAAACTTATTTGGCATGCAATCAAGTTTGTTAGATCTTCTCCTAGTAGGCTTAAAAAAATTCAAGGAGCATGTTGAAAAATTGAGAATTGATTTAAAGAGTTTTCTTAGCATGGATTGTCCCACTAGGTAATTTACATTATTGTTAAATTATGATTGTTTGCATTATGATATGTAATTTTTCCTAACATTTAAATCTTTTGCTCATTTTAATAGGTGGAATTCAACATACATCATGTTACAGAATGCCGTTAAGTTCACTAAAGTCTTTGATAGAATGGAGGATGAGGATCAAGATTACAATAACTACTTCAAAAAGAAAGTTAAACTATCTTCAAACTCAAGCTATATTGATGATAGGATGGAAATGGAGGATGAAGATGAACTTGTGATCATGATGGTGATAAAGGTATAGTTAAACCTCCTAATGCCTATGACTGGAGTGTGGCAAAGGAATTTCTTACCTTTTTGGAGTTATTTTACACTATGACTCTTCAATTTTCTAGATTAAATTATGTCACATTAAACACATGCTTTCAAAATATAGTTGCAATCAAGACATGACTGGATTCAATTGCAGCTGAATCTAATTTTTTATTGAGTGACATGGCAGAAAGGATGCAAAGTAAGTATGACAAATGCTTGGGAAAGGCAAAAAACATGAATCTATTGTTGTTGATAGTTGTGATTCTTGATCCTAGATACAACTTTTCTTATGCTAAAGTTGCTTTTAAACATTTTATTGGTGATTACATAAAGAGGGAAATGATGAAAAAGGAGATTATAGGCCTCTTGCATAGCTTGTTTGATGAGTACTATGTAACTCTTACAGCCAGTAATAGTGAACCATCTAAAACTGGTATAGAGGTGGGGGATAGCAGTGCCAATAGTGGGAGGAAGCAAGTTCCTCCATTTTCTAAAAAAATTATTGATGTGGCAATACAAGATTTCTTAGCCACTACAATGGGTAAGCGTCCGAAGAAATCAATTTCAGAGGTGAAAAAGTACTTAATTGCATAGTTAGTTGATGCTTGTGATGATAGTTTTGACATTTTGGCATGGTGGAAAGTGAATTCTTTCAAGTATAAAGTTCTAGATTTGATTGCATGTGATTTGTTGGCTATGCCTATCTCCACAGTGTCTTCAAAATCTGCTTTTAGTATTGAGGGTCAAGTACTAGATACTTTTAGGAGTTCTTTATCTTCAAAAATGGTCGAGGCACTCATTTGCACCCAAAATTGGCTATCATCAACATCATACACCCCATTGAGAGAGATTGATATTAACTATTTTGATGAGACTTTACATGCGATTAATGGTAATATGAATAAGTTATTTTATTTACATTCATTTTAATTCTTCATATGATATAATATATATTATTACTTATTAATGTAACTGTTTAATTTGTTTTGTAGAGAAAGAGTTAATAGCTCAATTTTCTACTATATCAAGTGACTCCAAAAAAGATAAATGATAATCGATAAGGCTAAATGGGTTTTGTCTTTTGACTTTAAAAATTAGAATTATTGATCCTTGTGCATTTAGCATTTGCTATTAAAATATTTGTCTTTGTATTACTCAAAGATTTAAACTTTTAGAATGATGCTATTTAAGTACTTATGTTAAATTAGAATGAGATGAAAATCATATGTTTTGATTCTTTTTTCTTTTTTCTTTTAAGAAAATGGGTGCTGTGGGTAAATGGGTGGCTCAGACCTGCCCATACCTGTTAGGGGTATAAGTGGGTACGAGTGGGTGGCTACCCGTTTACTCATAAATGGGTGGGTAATGGGTATAGCCACGGGTGGCTAGTACTTGCCTGTTTACACCCCTAATTTCAATGCATTTTAATTTAACCATTTGAACTGGCGCATGCTATGGGACTGAAGGTGATATTGATAGTGACAGTGGCATAAAATGAAGGGAAAATTATACAAAGGTCCCATGAAGTGGATTTAATTTTAAATAAGTTTTACAAAATTTAAAAATTGGATCTCCTGAAACTTAAATATAATTTAAAATTATGATATAAAGACAATATTGTTTTTATTAAAAATATTAAAGTTACAGCTATAAAATATTGAAGCAATAATTATAAATTACTATAAACAATTAATGATAAAATTTATTAGTAATGCATTATCGGTTTAACTATTTAATATGTAAAGTTATAATTGTAAAATGTTAAAATGATAATTGTAAATTACTAATGAAATAGTTATATATAATTTGTATTAAACTTATAATATATGATTAATTTAATTATTGAATATGTGAAGTTATAATTATAAAAAGTTAAAATAATAATTGTAAATTATTGATAAAATAAATATAAATTATTTAATTGATGTAATATATTTTTAATAGAGGCATTACTATCTTTGCATTCTAATTTTAACTTAGATTATAGTCTCAAGAAATTTGGCTTAGTTTTTAAATTTTGTTTATGTATCTTTTTCTAAATGAATGCATTTGATGTCAACATTTCTAAAAGAAAAATTGAGGAAAAATGGTTTTTAGCCCATTATTTTATCCCATTAAAATTCATTATGTTTTTTATTGATATTTTCATTTTTATTTCTATTCCTATACAAAATTATCAATTTTATCAAATCGTTGTTCATTAATGAATGTATTGATTTATTATATATTATTTATCTTTTAGCTGATATTTAATTGATCTTTATATGTATAAAAATTATATAATATTTTTGTTAGGCAAACATTTATTACTTTCTTCCTAAATTATAATACACTTTTCAGAAAGATTCAATGTTTCAAAATATAAAATACTTTAAAAGCTCTAAGATTTTATTAATGATTTTTTTAATATTATCCTAAAAAATATTCTCCCTTTTTAATGTTTTTTTTATAAATAAAGTATTAAATTTAGGGTGTTTTTGATAGTTTATATTTTTATCTTAAAAAAATAAGGTTATAAATTACATTTAATAAATTTTATTAGTATGTATGATTTTGTTTAAAAGTATTTTATTATTTAAGATGGAAGGGTTATACACTCTTCATTAAAAAATGTAAGGTATTTTTAATTGAATTTTACTATTCAATAAAGTAATTACTTATTTTTAAACTAATCCTATCTTTTTCATATTTACCCTCATTTAATAGGGTATTTCACCCTAAAACAAACATAAAGTGATTTATTTAATATAAATACTTTTTTAAAAAAAGATAATGATTATATCTTAAAAGAATAAAAATATTTTATATATTTTAATATTCAACCTTCAAAAAAAAAATTTACATCTTTACATAAAAGGAGTAATATTTACCACATATATTTATACTTTCAACTTTTAAGCTCATAACTGGGAATTGAATTTGAATCCAAATTAGGGCTCGGCCTTGGAGGAGAGGAGGGAGTTAAGAGAGTGGCAATGGATCACGTGTTATTGAAAGAGCTTCTTACTCTATTTATCTTCCGAACTCCCACACCCAGTCCTAGTGAACATGTTCCTTTCATTTGGGAGGGTGCGAACAAATAAGTACGCGACAGACATAATTGGATGCATGCTCGCGTATGATCCGCTTCTTATTGCGGCTTTGCTACTTATATACAAATGAGATTTTTACTATACACAGAGTGTATTTTTTTTATTAAGATTTATTTTAGTAAAATTAAAATTTAAGAAATATCTTGTAATTAAATTTGGTATAAAAAATAAATCTCATTTTTTTTAACAAGAATTAATTTCCTCTATTAACAACTCTAAAAAATTAACTTAGTGGTATAGAGAGGAATAAATATTGTGATTTAGTAAATAAGTTCTCAAGAAAAAAATAAATCTTATTTTGTTTTAATAACAATAAACTCCTTCATTAACAACTTCAAATTATTAACTTCAAGGTTGAGAGGAAGTGCATGTTTTATTCTAGTAACAAATCTCTATTAAAAAAAAAGGTTTCATTTCCATTGTAATAATAATAAATTCTCTTATCACAATAAATATATAATATATATATAACGGGTAGTTTTATATTTTTAAAATAAATTTTAATTACATTTAAGTCTTTTGATCTTACAGGGCAATATTAAAATTGTCTGGTCCTAAAGAATAATTATTTTGTCAACTGGTCCTTAATTGCGATTTTCCTTCTTTAATTTTAGAGCCACCATAGTCTCCCAAGGAAGGTGAGAGATGCGTGTCTCCCACGCAACCTCGATGCTTTGCCATTGGCATGATCTCGTACACATAGCATACAATCCTTTTCTTGTCGCAGCAGTGCCTTGGGGATGAATTGAACCCCAAGTTAGAAAAACAAAACCTGCCCGCCCGAGTTGGAATCCTAGAACAAAATTAAAGTGGTACTGTGAATTTGCATGAATTTTAATATGAGCTGCATTATATATGACTTACAAATTATACAATTTTCTTCAATTTGTGTGAATATATTAATATTGATTATTGTAAAGGCCTTCTCTTCTTTTTAACCAAACTTAACATGGTTTTTGTTAGAGAAGTTTGTGGGGCGGGGATTGAAAAGGAAGAGGGAAGTACAAGAGGGTACGGAATGCATGGATTTGGCAGCTGAAGACCTTAAAAACCTCTTTCTGTAGAATCCCAAATGTAAATATCAAATTTTTGTATTTAATAACTTCACAAATCTAATAATTAAATTAATCATATATTACAAGTTTAATAAATTAATGATAAAATAATTATAAATTATTTTATTAATGTAATGTATTTTTAATAAAAGACATTATTGTTTTTGCAGTTTCATTTTAAATTATACTGAAGTCCTAAAGAATTTGGCTTAGTTTCTAAATTTTACAGAACTTATATGTAATTTTCTCTAAAATGAATGCATTTGATGTCAGCATTTCTAAAAAAATTTGAGGAAAAATGGTTTTCAGTCCATTATTTTGTCCCATTAAAATTCATTCTGTTTTTTTATATTTTCATTTTTATTTCTATTCCCATAAAAAAATATCAAATTTATCAATCGTTGTTCATTAATGTTTGTATTGATTTATTATATATTATTTATCTTTTTACCTGATATTTAATTGATCTTTATATAAAAATTATATAAATATTTTTTGTTAGGCAAAAAGCATACTACTTTCTCCCCAAATTATAAAATAGAAGAGATTTAGTATCTCAAAATATATAATACTTTGATAAAAATAAAATTTTATTAATAATATTTTTTAATATTATCGTTTTCATATATTTTTTCTTTTTAATATTCTTTTATAAATAAAATATTAAATGAAGGATATTTTTAAAAAAATTTATATTTTTATTTTGAAAAAAATAAAGTAATAAAATATATTTAATAAACTTTATTAATACATATAATTTTTTTTGAAAATGTTTTATTGTTTGGGACGGAAGAAATATAATATTTATCACACATATTTATACTTTCAACTTTTAAGCTCATACTAGGAATTGAATTGGAATCCAAATTACTAGGGCTTAGCCATGGAGGCAGAGCAGGAAGACGGGAGAGTTGGCCATGGGTCACGTGGTATTTGAAAGAGCTTCTTACTCTATTCATCTTTTGACTCCGACACCCGGTCCAAGTGAACACGTTCCTTTTATTCGGGAGGGTGCGAGCAAATGATTATGTGACAGACGCAATCAGATGCATGCTCGCGTATAATTTATTTTATTAAGATTTAAGAAATATCTTGTAATTAAAATTTATTGTTATGCAGGATCAGATAATTATCATACTACTCTACAGAAATAAAGTACCTAAATGTAATTAAAGTTTGTTATGAAAAAATAAATCTCACTTTTATTTTAACAATAATTAATTCTTTTGTTAATAATTTTAAAAAATTAACTTGACAGTAAAGGGAAAGAAGTGTTGTAATTTGGTGTGCAAGTTTTCACTTAAGAAAAAATAAGTTTTATTTTTATTTAATAATAATTAATTTTTAATTAACAATTCTAAAATATTAACTTGGTGGTTGAAAAACAGTGTTGTACTATAATGAACAAGTCTCCATTAAAAAAAAAAGTTTCATTTCCAATTCAACAATAATAAATTCTCCCATTGCAACAAATATATATATATAAAGGATAGTTTTGTCTTTTTAAAATAAATTTTAATTATATTTAGGTTCTTTGATATTGCGGAGTAATATTAAAAGTATTTGATCCCATAAAACAATTAATTTTGTCCATCGGCCCTTGACTGTGATTTTCCCTGTTTTAATTTGAGAGCCACCATAGTCTACCAAGGAAGTTGAGAGATGTATGGCTCTCACGCAACCTCGATGCTTTGCCGTTGGCATGATCCCATACACACAGCATGCAATCCTTTTCTTGTCGCAGCAGTGCCTTGGGGATGCGTTGAACGCCAAGTTAGAAAAACAAAACCTGCCCGCCTGAGTAGGAACCCTAGAGCGCCTACATATTAATCCAGAAGGGTCCTTCTCCTTCGGACAACCATGATGGTGGCAAGTCACGACGTCGTTTGCAGGCCCATGATTTCTTGTACCCAGCTCACTACATTGTCAGACCAAACCATGAAAGGTGTAGCTACCGCTCAAGAACTTTTCTAATTCATGCCTTTCACTTTCTCTTTGCTCGTCCCCTTCACACTTTTCTCTGCCTTGAATATTCAAATAAACTGATTAGTGTTTTTTCCCCCTCCTTTTTGATGATATTATGCTTCAGGAAGAAAAGCTCCACCTAGTCACTGCTTAATTAAAATTGAGTCCTTCTCGTTGCTTTCAAAGGCTTCAGTAGAAAATTACACGTCGGAAGCGTTTGAAGCAGGGGGCTATCAATGGCGAGTTCTTGTGCTCTTTTGCATTAAAATTATTTGATTTTGTGTTGATGTGTTTTTTATGCAAGAAAAATGATGACATGCCATTATTGTAGGACTCTATCCATATACCCGACCGGAAGAGCAAGGGAAAATGGATATGTCTCAGTATATCTGAATTTGATAATTTCAAGCTCAAAGTCATTTCCTATCGGTTTGGAGGTCAACGCCATCGTGAATTTGTTTGTGTACAATTTTCTTCATGACGAATATTGTTCTTATCAAGGTATTTTGAAAGTTCGAAGATGCCATTTAGTCATATGTTTTATTGCATTTTTATACCTTGTTGAGTCTAGAGTTAAAAATACGGGCCAACCCAGATCATATGAGTTGGCTCGTATGGCTTAGTATATTCTCAGCTCTATTGCCAGCTCAATCAATTGAATGTGCAGACACAAGCGTGAGGCATTTTCACAAGCTGCAAACTGAGTGGGGTATCCCAAAATTCATGGACCTTCTCTCGTTCGATGATCCTTCAAATGGATATCTGATTGAGGACACTTGCATTTTTGGAGCTGAAATCTTGGTCATCAAGCCTCCTTCCAAAGCAGAATTCTTAACAATGATAGATGAACCCGTTCCTCTTTCTTATAGGTGGAAATTTAACAATTTTTCAAGAGCTAATCTAGAAGAGTACGAGTCCGAGTTCCTTGCTGGAGACTACAAATGGTACGTATGATTATGTGAACAATACCTCCTAACTTCCAAGCCATCTAAGGTAGAAAATTCAGGCGATTTGAACTTATTCAGGTTGAGCTCCATTTAAATTGGGTTTAAAGTATTTTATCATATAAAAAAAGCCCGTATAATCAAACTCGACCCTAATCCCTCATGCTTTTGGGCTGGCTTGAATATCCAAATTATTATATATTATTTTTTATTTTTATCTAATTTTAATTTTAATTTTGAAAAATTAATATTTTCAATTTTTATATTATTTTATTAATAATAAAAAAAATTTTCAGGTGTTCAAGTTAAGCCATTTGAGTTCGACTTGGCCCGGATTTATTCGGTCAACTCAAATAAAATTAGAATAAAGAAAATCTTTTAAACTCTTAAGCCTGACCTAAAGATATTATGGACTTATTCGAGTTGGCTAATTGAGTTTGATCCAAAATACTGTCTAGCCATCACTTACTAATGTTATTTTTTATGGGTGTTTTGGATTTTTTTTTTGGTGGTGTTGTTGCAGGAAGCTTGTTTTCTACCCCAATGGGATAATTGAGGGCAAGGGCAATAGCATCTCACTATTTCTGAGTGTAGACACCTCGTCAGTTCCACCTAACACCAAATTATATGTGCATTACATTTTACGTGTCAAGGACCAAATCAAGGGGCAGGATGCTGAAACTAAATGTGAGATTTACTAAATTGGAAACTTAAATTGAGTCACAGAGTGTGAGTTAAATTCTCAAGATATGCTCACTTGTTTCCCTAATTTTTAGTGTGCAAGCGGTACTTCTCCAGCTCGAATCCCTCATGGGGATCAAGAACGCTTGTGCCACTGGCCAAGCTGAAGGATCCAACAAAGGGCTTTCTAGAAGGAAATAGTTGTATCTTCGAGACGGAGTTTAAAGTTCTGGGTTTAGTTAATTCCCTTTAGTGATCAAGCCACAATTTGTATAATATCAAAGAATTATGGTAACAGTGTGAAATAATTGCATCTTGATGTTCAATCCATTAAATATAATCCCTGGTGGAATATGACCTTTTCATTGAGTGCATTATCACTGAGTTACATGCATGATTTATTTTTTACTGACTTGAGAGTTTAAATTTGAATGATAATCAAGTTTTAGCAAAATAGTATTTATGTATTAAATATAAAATAGTGTCAAAGTTAAAATTTAAGGAAAATGACAGGAAAATTTCATTAAAATATGCACTATGAAACATGATAATTGTTCTCAAGCCCTCTAAGACCTTTCTGACATTATTTTTTTTGTGAAATACTTATAATGCTTTTAAATGTTATAAATATTAGTGACTACTTTAATTTAAATCATAACTACTTTTCTTTGAGAAATTATTAAAATGAGATAGTTTCATTACACAAAATTTTTAATCACTAAAATCCTAATGTTATAAATACTAGTAACTACTTTAGTTTAAATAATGATTACTTTTTTTCTAACAATTACTAAAATATGATAGCAAATGATAAATTTCATTCTACAAATTTTTTAATCAAGAATCCTTTTTTGTCATTTTCTCTAAAATTTAATGCTTTGCAAATATTAATAAATCACTTTTAGTTCTTTTGTTTTTTTTTTGTAACGAAAGGAAACAAAAACAAAAACAAGCTAGCCGTTCATAATGGCAACATCAGACAAAGCACTTTGATCATGATGAAGAAATTGCTGCACAGCTGACGGTGGACAAGCCAGGACCACCGAATCTGAAGAATGGGCTCAAGCCCCGTTGGCTAAACCATCCGCTGCTCTATTAGCTTCACGATCACAAGGACTCACGTCGGAAACCCATTCCCTTCCAAGCGTGCTTCGAATTTCCCTTACTATATAAATGATGACACTCTGCATCTCCCATTCCCGAGCCAACTTCAAGGCCCAGAGAACCCCCTAAGCTTCTGCCGTAAAAGTAGATCCCGCACTTAGCTTGAATATGAAACCTCAAATTAACTTGACAGTCCCCTCGTTCGACGACGCCCACTTTACTCCTCAATTCTATCATGTTTGGTCGACCCTCAACCAAAGAAAGGTGAGAGATGGAGAACTCTCACGCAACGTTGATGCTTTTTCATTGGGGATGAATTGAACATGAAACTAGAAAAACAAAACCTGCTCGCGCGAGTTGGAATCCTAGAGCGCCTATATATTAATCCAGAAGGGTCCATCGGACAACCATGATCACAAGTCACGACGTCGTTTCCAGGCATATGAGTTTTTGTGCCCCCATTCCATTGTCAGACCTACCCATGAAAGGTGTAGCTATTTCTCTTTGCTCGTCCCCTTCACACTTTTCTCTGTCTTGAATATTCTAATAAACTGATTATTGTTTTTGTATCTTTTTCCCTTTTTTGTTGATATTATACTTTAGGAAGAAAAGCTCCGCCTACTCATTCCTTATTCAAAATCAAGTCCTTCTCGTTGCTTTCAAACGCTTCAGTAGAAGAATACACCTCGGAAGAGTTCGAAGCAGGGGGCTACCAATGGCGTGTTCTCGTGCTCTTTTGCATTAAAATTATTTGATTTTGTTGACGTGTTTTTTATGCAGAAAAAATGATGACATGTCATTATTGCAGGACTCTATCCATATACCCGACTGGCAGCAAGAAAAAAGGCGCGCAATTTGATGCATCTCAGTATAAATTTGATATAGCCGAAGGTTGTTGGGCAAGAAAAAGTGATCATATCTCAGTATATCTAAATTTGATGCTTTCAAGCTCAAAGTCACTTCCTATTGGTTGGGAGGTCAATGCCATCGTGAATTTGTTCGTATACAATTTTCTTCGTGACGAGTATTGTTCTCATCAAGGTACTTTGAAAGCTCGAACAGGCCATTTAGTCAGATGCTTTATTGCATTTTTATACCTTGCTGAGTGCTCACTCAATCAATAAAATGCGCAGACGCAAACGTGAGGCGTTTTCACAAGCTGCAAACTGAATGGGGTATCCCAAAATTCATGGACCTTGCCTCGTTCAAGGATCCTTCAAATGGATTTCTGATTGAGGATACCTGCGCTTTTGGAGCCGAAATCTTGGTCATGAAGCCTCCTTCCAAAGAAGAATTCTTAACAATGATAGATGAGCCCGTTCCTCTTTCCTATAGGTGGAAATTCGACAATTTTTCGAAAGCTAATCTAGAAAAGTACGAGTCCGAGTTCCTTGCTGGAAACTACAAATGGTATGTGTGATTATGTGAACAATGCTTCCTAACTTCCATGCCATATAGGGCAAGTAATTCAAGCGGGACATGCTCAATTCTAATCAAGTTTAAAGTATCTTATCATATAAAAAAAAACTCATATGACCAAGAATGACCCTAATTCTTTTGACTTTTGTGTTGGCCTGAATATTAAATTATGAAATATTATTCTATTTATTTTTATTTTTTATCTAATTTTAATTTTTATTTGAAAAATTAATATTTTTAATTTTTATATTATTTTATTAATAATAAAAAAGAATTTGGGTTTTCGGGCTTAGCCCATTTGAGTTTAACTTGGCTCAAATTTATTTAGATTTATTCAAGTGGCTCGAATAAGTTCAAAATAAATAAAATCTTTTAAATTTCAATTCTAGTCCAAAGATATTTCAAGCTAGCCCACTGAACTTAGCCCAAAATAATGCCTCTAACTATCACTTACTAATGTTATTTTTAAGTGTGTTTTGAATTTTTTTCTTTTGGTGGTGGTGTTGCAAGAAGCTCATTTTCTACCCCAATGGGTTGCTTGAGGGCAAGGGCAACAGTGTCTCACTGTTTTTGAGTATAGACACCTCGTCAATTTCACCTAACACTAAACTATATGTGCACTACATTTTACGTGTCAAGGACCAAATCAAAGGGCAGCATGCCGAAGCAAAATGTGAGATTTACTAAATTGGAAACTTTAACTAAATCACAAAGTGTGTTTTAAATTCCCTCAAGATATGTTCACCACTTTTTCCCTATTTTTTAGTCTATAGGCACTTCTCTAGCCCAAATCTTACATGGGGATCAAGAACGCTCGTGCCATTGGCCAAGCTAAAAGATCCAACAAAGGGCTTTTTAGAAGGAAATAGCTGTATCTTTGAAACGGAGTTTAAAGTTCTGGGCTTAGTTAATTCCCTCTAGTAATCAAGCCATAGTTTTGTATTATATCAAAGAATTATCATAACATTGTAAAAGAATTGTATTTTGATATTCAATCCATTAAAAATTCCTGGTGGAACATGACCTTTTCATTGAGTGCAGTATCATAGACTTGCATGATTTATTTTTTATTGATTTGATAGTTTAATATTGATTGATAATCAAGTTTAAGCAAAATACTATTTATGTATTAAATATAAAAAAGTGTCAATGTTAAACTTTAAGGAAAATGACAAGAAAACCTCATTAAAATATGCAAATGATAAAAGGTCTCGCAAAATATTATAATTATTTTCAAGTTCTCTGAGACCTTTCTGATATTAATGGGTTTTGTGAAATAACTATAATGCTTCTGAGTGTTCTAAATATTAGTTACTATTTTGATTTAAATCATGATTACTTTTTTTTTGAAATGGCTAAAATGAGATAGCAAATGACAAGTTTTATTATACAAATATTTTTAATCACTGAAATCCTAGTGTCGTAAATAATAGTAATTACTTTGATTTAAATAACGACTGCTTTTCTTCTAGCAACAATTAAAACATGATAGTAAATGACAAATTTTGCTCTATAAATTTTTCAGTCATTGAAGTAGTTCAAGTGTTACAAATAGTAGGGATTGTTTTTTAGTTTAAGTAATGACTTTTTTTTCTTTTCACAACAATTATAATGGGATAAGTAATTACAAATTCTCCATCACAAACTTTTTAATCACTAAGTCCGGGTATTATAAATATTAATGATTACTTTAATTTAAGTAATTATTACTTTTTCTTTGACAATAATTAAAATGAGATAGAAAATGCAAATTTTTTTAACCATGAATTTTTTTTGTCATTTTCTCTAGAATTTAATGCTTTACAAATATTAATAAATAATTTTTATTTCTTTTTTTATATAAGAAAGGGAAAGCAAAACAAAAACAAAAACAAACCAGCTATTCATAATGGCAGCATAAGTCAAAGCACTTTGATCGTAATGAAGAAATCGCTGCACAGCAAATCTGAAGAATGAGCTCGAGCCAAAAGCATCCGCTGCTCTATTGGCTTCACAATCACAAAGACTCAAGTCGGCAACCTATTCCCTTCCAAGCATGCTTTTGAATTTCCCTTATTATATCAGCATCCCACTTCACAATTGAATCCAGTTTGTGAACAACATGCACCAAGCTTTCGCCGTAAAAGTAGATCCCGCACTAAGCTTGAACATGAGACCTCGAATAAACTCAACGTGGCGGTTCCATACCAGCCCTCCACATGCACTGCACACTCACCAGAGATTAAGCATCGAGATGCATCAACATTAAACTTGACAGTGCCCCTATCTGGCGGCAGCCACCTAACTCCCCTTTGTGCTAAACATCCAGTTCTATAATGTTCATGAGTCGACCCCCAACCTAGGCATGCCCGAGTTCGAGCAATGAGTTCCTTACTTCCAGCCCGTCGATGTTGAAAAACCCATTCATTCCTGGCTAACCAGACATTCATGCACTGCACAGGGTACTAGAGCTTCCATTCATAGACATTCACATACTTTAGACTCCTATTATTCCATTGAATCCAACCCTTTATATCATCCTCACGAAAGAAACTCCCTCGCCAGTCATGTGGCTTGCAAGAGAGCCAAACTTGAGGAGCGTAGGTGCTGACAATCACCTACGCCATACATCGTTATTTCTACTTCCCCACAAAACCTCACAAACACCTGATCCATGCATGCCCCTACGCATCCTAGCCGTATTGGTTAGCAACTTCTCGTTGCCTATCTACCATAAATGCAAAGGAACAGAGATGAGAGAAGATTTTAATGAGTTCAATTGAACAGAGAGGATAGAAGATTTTAATGAGTTCAATTTTTAAAAATGAGTAGAAGATTATTTTTTTTAATATAGATAAAATGCAAAGGAGATAAGTAAACAAAAATAACTTACAAATTTTAAACCACGCTTATCTATATAATAATTTGTTATATTTTATAATTTGTTATCCTATATGTATGAACTAAAAAATGCACTTGTGCAAACATGAGTTTTAACGATATATTTTTTGTCACAGTTTATCAAATAATTGTGATAATAATATACTTAATGGAAAATATGTAAATAAATTAAAAAATGTAGCATTTATGGCCACAGTCCCATAAAGAATTGTCATTATAAATGCCTAAGTGATAATTAAATAAAGTAATAAAACTAACTAATTAAAATACATTTTCAATTAATTTTTCAATTTTGTGTGAATTCAAAAAAAATTAATTCAATCTAACTAAAACTTAATAAATTGATTAATTAAATTAAGTTATTAATTAAAAATGCACTTGCGCAAACATGAGTTTTAACGATATATTTTTTGCCACAATTTATCAAATAATTGTGATAATATTATAGTTAATGGCTAATATGTAAATAAGTCAAAAAATATAGCATTTATGGCCACAGTCTCATAAAGAATTGTCATTATAAATGCCTAACAGACAATTAAATAAAGTAATAAAAAACTAATTAAAATACATTTTTAATTAATTTTTCAATTTTGTGTGAATTCAAAAAAAATTAATTCATTCTAACTAAAACTTAATAAATTGATTAATTAAATTAAGTTATTAATTATAATTTTAGTGTTTTCAAATTAAATTAAGTTATGTAATAAGTTTTGGCTGAGGGGTAATTCCCTCAGATATTAAAACAAAAATTAGCTAAAGGGTAAACTCCTAAGCTATTAAAAAAAATTATTACATGACTTATTATTACAAAAAGGCAGTTCTACTATCCTAATTCACGTCACATTTTGAAAATGAGATTTAGAAAGAACACAATCCATGTCACCCAAACAAAAAGAGGACATGCATTGAAAAAAATTATTTTTTTAATTTTTAATAATCTTTGTCCACCATGATCTGGGTCCCCAAGGAGTAGGGGAACATAGATTCTTTAAAAGCCACGTCCCATAAAGAGGAGGGGGACGTGTATTCTCAAATCTATGTCCCTATAGAGGAAGGGGATGTGGAATCTTGTGTTTTTGAGCCTCGCATTTGCTTCATTTTTCAAAACCCACTCTCTATTTTTCTTAACTCATCCTTGTCTCTATCTCTCATCTCTCAACTCCCTCCCTCATTCTCTATCCTTGTTCTGTCTCTCCCAACTTCCTCCCTATTTTTGTCTCTCATCTCCATCTTCGGCTATCACAGCTCACTGTCTCATTTTTTTCAAAACTCACGTCCTCTCCCAGCTGCTCTGTGTCAACAAAGCTCCAACACTCATGACTTAAAACCTCTATATTGGCGAGACCTGTCTCTTGTTCCTTCCCGTTGCCCCTCTCCTCTCCTCTTCTCTACTAAACCACGCTAACTCCAGGTACTATTTCTTTCTTTCTTTCTTTTATTTAAAGTTTTCTCCACACCTAGCTTTGCCTCTATATTATGCCCAATTTATTTTTTCTAATTTATTTCCAATTTATTTTCCCACATTATGTCCACTTAAGTGATTTATTTGCTCTAATTTAATTAGATAGTATAATAAAAATTAAGATAATACTACACTTGAAAATTTGTGATAATGGTTAGGTCTTCCTTGCTTGTATATATTTTGTCAAATTTTATCTAATTGAATTATAGATTTATATTATAAATATACATACATATATATATATAAAATATTTTAGATAATATTATAATTATAGAATAATAGGTCCTCCGTGCATTAAACCTTCCACCCAAAATAACTAAAAATAATACTTTAGTTTTTATTTATACAGAGAATATATAATAATGGTAAAAAAGAAATTCATGCATTGAATTTAATTTGATGTCTATTATATCCATAAGGAAGCCTATAAGATATGGGAGTCCCTGGTAATAAGATACACTATTGAGGATGCCGGTAAACAAAAGTTCATTGTGGGAAACTTCTATAAATAGGAAATGATCGAGAACAAGGATGTGAAGGAGCAAATCAATGAATATCACAAGTTGCTGGAGGAGCTTCGTGCTGAAAACATCAACCTCCTAGACGAGTTTGTTGCTAGAATCCTGATTGAGAAGCTACCAGAATTGTGGAATGATTACAAATAGTAGCTGAAACACAAACAAAAGCAGTTGTCCTTGACTGATCTGATCACTTACATCATCATTGAAGACAACCGAAAGGCAATACGTGTAGCTCGAACCAGAGAGATGACATCCAAAGCCAATCTGGTGGAGACAAAGCCTCACGACAAGATGTATGAACCTAAAACTAAAGACAAAAAGAATAGAAAATCTAATTACAAACCCAGTGCTTCTAACCCTTCTTTCAAGAAAAAAGGAGATTATTTTGTCTGTAGTAAACCAAGACACTATATAGCACAGTGTAGGAAGAGAGCAAACCATGATAAGCCTCGGATACCAAATGTAAATTTGGTACAATGATATGATAATAGTGATGATGACATTATTGCTGCAACGGTATCACAAGCGCTCTTGATTTCTGATGTGAAGAAATAGGTGGTCGACTCTGGGGCTACCAGGCACATATGTGCTAACCGAGATATGTTCACCTCCTATGATCTTATAAAGGAAGAGGAAGATTGTGTTTACCTTATTAATTCCCAAACTGCCAAAGTTTAAGGAAAAAGGAAAGTGGCCTTAAAGCTCACATCAGGAAAGACTCTGGCTCTGAACTATATTCTGCATGTGCCTGAAGTTAGAGCAAACTTAATTTCAGTTGTTCTGTTAGGGAAAGCTGGGGTTAAAGTGTCATTTGAATCTGACAAGATTGTAATGACAAAAAATAATGTATTTATGGGGAAGGGTATTGTAATCAGGGACTGTTTGTTTTGAATGTTGATGAAATGAATAAGATTGAATCTTCTGAGTATATGCCTGTTTATATGATTAATTCCTTTGATTTGTGGCATGTTAGACTAGATCACGCTAGTAAAGTTATATAAATAGGATGCGATAACTTGGACTACTTTTTGAAATTAAAAACAACAATTTTAGAAAATGTGAAGTGTGTGCAGAAATTAAACAAAGTAAAAAACCTCATTTTTTTAGTAAAAGAAAATCTGAATTACTGTCTTTAATTAATACTAATTTAGATGATTTAAACCAAACCATGACTAGGGGTGGTAAAAAATATTATATCACTTTTATTGATGATTTTTCAAGATATATTAAGGTATACTTGTTAAGAAATAAAGATGAGGCTTTTGAAAATTTTTTTTATATAAAGCAGAGGTTGAGAATCAATTAAACAAAAAGATTAAGAAAGTTAGATCTGATAGAGGTGGAGAATATGTTTTGTTAAATATTTTTGTGAAAAAGAAGGTATTATACATGAGAAAACACCTCCTTATTCTCCCAAATCTAATGGTGTTGAAGAAAGAAAAAAATAGAACATTAAAAGAAATGATGAATGCTTTGCTTATGAGTTCTTTTGCGCCTAATAACTTATAGGGTGAAGCTATTTTTTCTGCATGTTTTTTACAAAATAGGATACCTTATAAGAAAAAAAAGAAAACATCTTATGAGTTATGGAAAGAGTTTACCCCAAATTTAAAATATTTAAAAGTGGGGGGTGTCTTGCAAAAGTTTTATTTCCTGATCCTAAAAAGAGAAAAGTTGGCTCTAAAAATTCTAATTGTATATTTATTGGGTATGCTAAATAAAGTACAGCTTATTGCTTTTTAGTTTTAAAAAGTGATGTTTTAAATCAAAACACAATTGTAGAGACTAAGGATGCTGAATTTTTTAAACATATTTTTTCCTTAAAAATTGAGCATGTTTCTAAACCTGTTGAGAATTCAGAGTCTGAACAAAATTCAAATGAGGATTTAGTTTTAAGAAAAAGTAAAAGACAAAGAAAAGAAATAATTTTGGAGATGATTTTTACACTATTTAGTGCAAGATGAACCGTTATATTTTTATGAAGCTATTTCTTCTACTAATGCCAAATTTTAAAAAGAAGCAATTAAAATTGAAATTGAAATTGATTCTTTAAGAAAAAAATAAAACTTGGGTTTTAGCAGAATGAATTTTTAGAAAAATATTTTTTTAGATAGTTCAATTGATAAATATGAAGCAAGGCTTGTGGCTAAGAATTTTACTCAAAAGAAAAATATTGAGTATTTTGACACATTTTCTCTTGTGACCAGAATTTCTTCTATAAGAGTTCTTATTGCTTTGGTTTCAATTTACAAGATTTTTTTCACCAAATGGATATTAAAACAGCATTTTTAAATAGTGATTTGGAAGAAGAAATTTACATGGTATAGCCTGAGGAATGTGTAATTCCTGGGCAAGAAAATAGAGTTTGTAAACTTGTTAAGTCTTTATATGACTTAAAACAAGCACTTAAGCAATGGCATGAGAAACTTGATCAAGTTTTGAAAAATGGTGAATTTTCTACTGTTGAAGTAGAAAGATGTATTTATACAAAGCTTGTGAATAATGATTATGTGGTTATATGCTTGTATGTGGATGACATGCTAATTTTTAGCTTTAGTATGTATGTTGTTAATGAAACAAAAAATTTTCTTTCTTCAAATTTTGATATGAAAGATATGGGTAAAGTCAAGGTAATCTTGGGTGTAAAAATCATAAGAAATGAAAATGAAATTTTACTTTCTCAAGAACATTATGTTGAGAAAATACTCAGAAAGCTTGGACATCTTGAAGATGCTCCTTTGAGTACTCCTTATGATTCGAGTGTGAAATTAAAAAAACACAAGGGTGATCCAGTTGCTCAATCTGAGTATGCACAGATCATTAAAAGTCTGTTGCATTTGATAAATTTTACTAGGCATGATATAGTTTATGCTGTTGGCAGATTGAGCAGATATACCCACTGTCCAGGCAATAAACACTGGGAGGCTCTGGTAAGAGTCTTGAAATATTTGAGAGGTACCATGAATTATGATATATTTTATAGTAGATTTTCTACTGTATTGGAAGGATACAATGATGCTAACTGAAATTTAGATTCAGAAGAGACAAAATCCACTAGTAGTTATATATTCACTCTTGGTGGTGGTGCAATAAATTTAAAGTTTGTAAAACAGACAATCAACACAAAATCCTCAAGGGATTTTGAATTTATTGCCATGGAGCTGGTTGGAACTGAGGCTGAGTGGTTGAAAAACTTCTTAGCGAGTATTCTAATAAGTGAAAAGCTCACACCATCAGTGTCTTTACATTGTGATAGCCAGTTTGTAATAGCAACGGCTAAAAATAAGACCTTCAATGGCAAAAGTAGACATATTCGACTGAAACATAATATTATAAGGCAGCTGCTCAAAGATAGGGTCATTTTAATTGATTATGTAAGATCAGAGTTAAATCTGGAGGATTCGTTAACTAAGGCCTAGGGAAGAAATTTATTATTTAAACATCAAGGGAAATGGGACTTAAGCCTGTTGAAATTAATGGTGATAGCAACCCAACCTTTATGATTAGAGATCCCATGAAGAAAGTTCAATAGGTAAGAACAAGTCACTTGTTAGTTCTGCTGGCGTTGAATTTTTGTCACTTTTTATGGCTTGAGAAAGTGCTAGAATGCATTAAACGGAGGCTAAGTGAAAGCTCTTAATGTTTTCATAGTTCTTATGAATAGTGTATTCATTACAGATACATTTGATGAAAACACCTATACAAATATGGAGTGGGGCCGCTCCTATGAGATCGTGGCGAGCTCTCTAAAGCATTTGTTAAAACCAAGCGCGTGTATGGTCGATAACATGCAAAACCATCATTAACAATAAAGATTGTGGGGTATAATCTGATTAATAAGACCTCTAGTACACACTTAAGATCTGTTAGTTCAATAACAAAGTTATACCGACTTTCGACAAACACCAAATTCAAAGTGATTATCCTCCATATGAATAACTCAGATGAAAATAAATCCTTTTAACACATGTGGGCGATTGTTGTGTGTGCGTGTGTCAAAAGTGTGTGTGCCAAAAGTCCCACATTACCTAAATGAAGAAGTCTCTTAGTGTATAAATATTAAAGAATAAAGTGGGCTAGTAAAATGGGCTTTGAGAAAAGTAGGCTCGCACGCACAAAATAAGCCAACTCAAGACAATCGCAGTTGAAATAAGCCAATTCGCCCCCTGCGCGTGAGTTCAAGAGGCATTGGGTTCCTTTTACTAGATTATTTTTACAAAATAAATAAATAAATAATTATTTTAGCTTACCCAAAAAACCTCAAATTTTTGCTGTTTAAATTTGAATTTGAAGCCTTGATAGTTTCTGGGTATTAAACCACTTCTCAAAATCAATTGTTAATTAATTTCTTAAATGCCCTTACCTACCAACCACTTTAGATTAATGGTGTTTTATGTGTGTGTAACCGAAACCTTAATTCAGTGATTATGAGCCAACGTTCATGTCTCCATCTTCGACCTATATATACCATAGGTGCGGACAGATCAACTTGCCAGCCCCTTAAGCTTTCGGGGCATTCTTCTCCTCCTCTTTTACGTTCGTTTGAGTTTTTTCTGTTAGTGCTGCTGTTCTATGTCCTTGCGTTATGCAGGAAGTGCTTGTTTAATCCTGAGGAACTGTCGGTCTATCATCCCGATGTGTCAAAATAGTTCTTGTAACACCCTCAAATTTACAAACCAATTTTTCACAAATTATTAATTCAACAAATCATTTTTTTTCATTAAACCTTTATCATACCCTTATCATGGTAAAAAATTTCTACTATGATACATCCAAGACAATATACCACAGGTCTTAAATATCTCAAAAAGCAATTAGAACCATGAGGGACAGACAGAATCCTCATGGCATGATATTCAAATTAGGTCATGAATCAAGAGGGACAAACACAATCCTCTTGGTCATATAAATGCATCTAATAAAAAGGATTAGAGTTTACATGTTGTTAAAATAAGATATGTCCTAGGTTGGCACAAGATACATTGCATAATCCAAAATAAGAGGCAACGTAAAAGATGGTGTCTCATACACCATAGTTACACCTCTGGTGCTTTCTCGGCCGGACTCGCTCCTGTAAAAATATTAACCACGGGAAATGAGACTTAAAAGTCCCAGTAACCAAAAATTAATATGTAATGATGCATGCGGATGTAACTAATCATGTGATTGCTAAGTGGGCACACAAAACATTTAATCGAACAATATTTTCAAACAAACTGAACAAGTATTTAATTTGCATGATTGCACCCTTATATCCTCCTTTCGCCATACTCGGACGCCAAATCACCCGGCCAAAGGTGAGTTGGACCAAGCGATGTACCACTCATTGGGTCCAATGAGGGCTTACCACATGGTAATAATTAACCGAACAGAAATTTCCATTAACACCATACATTAAAATATCCTGACAAGTCATGCATCATTCAAATATTCGAACAGGAAATATATCCGAACAATAATATCTCATCATGATAAATAAAAATAATTTTTTTTAATCCACTTGGCAATAATTTCAAACAAGTATATACAGTATTTATTTTCAATAAGTCATAATTTTTCCAAACAATAAAACAACACATAACCATTTACAAACACACCCATCACAACACATTAATAATGGTTACCTTGTGTCTTGAATAACAAGTTTCCCTTCACAATTTCTTTTTCACCACTATCTTTGTCAATATAATCTACATAATTATTTCACAATACTATATATTAATTTTACATTAAAATAATAAATAACTCTAATTTAAAGAGTTAGAAAGTCTTAGATTTATAATCCACATTAACACTAATTTAAGATTTATGCCTCATTTAACTTTCTAAATTCTTTTCTAAAATTCTCATACCCTAATAAACTATTTTTAAGCCTCAAATCACTTCTAGTATTACAATTTCGTCCTTCTATATTCTAAAAATTCGTCCAAAATAAATTAAAAATTTTAAAATTATCCTGAAGCCTCAAATTACTTTCTATAACCTCAAAAATACCTATTCATACTTAAATAAATATTTAATAATCAGAGGTTCATCCCTACATCTCAGATTTAACATAAATTCAACCATATAGATCTAGAGTTTAACTCAAAAATTCTTAAACATGAGTTTCAATCTCAAAAAAATATTTTATAATATTTATTATATCCTTAAGAGCTTTAACCTATATTTTTAATCCATCATATCATCAGATTAACTATCCTATAGAAATATTCTAATCAGAATATTTACTCTATCCTACAAAATAATCATATCACTAGAAAGCTAATATTATTTAGAAAATAAATTTTAAATTAATTTTGTAATTAAATAAATTTTTAAATGCTAATCTAAACAGGAAAATTAGAACATACCTGAAGAAAAAAAAAATAATCCCCCCTTGCGAGAAAACACCGAGTAACGTGAGAGGAAGAGAGAAAAATAATATAAAAATAGGATTGTGGGTCTCAAAATTATATTAAAAAAAACTATAGGTCTGAATTTAATTATTCAAACCTTTGGGTCATTACTTGCAATTTTCTCTAAATTACATCTTGGGCCCTTAGTTGCAATTTTCACAAATTGCAATTAACTTTCTTTTTGCCTTCCTCTGCACGCTCTTGCTTTCTTTTATACATGAGGAATCCTTTCCTCATCCCACATCTAACCGATGTGGGACTTCTACACCCCCTTTCATTTTTTTTACTTCTTTTCTTTTTTTAAACTCACACACACATAATTTTTTTTAAATCTTAAAATTATATCTTAACAAAATATTTCTTATATAATTTTAAACCTAAGTTTTTAATTCATAATTAAATTTCTAACTATATTATTATTTCTGAATAATCTCAAATAATATAAATTTCTAATATTATTATTTATTTATTTTTTTAAATAAAAACTTAAATTTCACAACAATTTTTTTTATCTAAAAAAAATCAGGATGTTACAATTCTTCCCTTCTTTTAAAAATTTTGTCATCAAAATTTAATGTTGGTAAGCTTAGAAACTATGTACCTAAGCAAATAAATATGGATAATCTCGCCTCATGCTCTCCTCAATCTCCCAAGTAGCATCACCTAGGGCTCCACCCTTCCAAATCACCTTCACAAGTCGGATAGTCTTGTTGCGCATTGTTTTATCCTTAAAGTCCTCAATTCGCTCCGGTTCAGATCTAAAGGTCAAATTCTCCCTCAATTCCACTTCTTCAGGTTCAATAACATGGGAGGGATCCGGGTTGTACTTCTTCAATTGTGATACGTGGAACACATTATGGATACCTGCAATCTGTGGAGGCAATGCAACTCTATATGCAGCAGGTCTAATTCGCTCCAAGATCTCATACGGGCCCATAAATCTAGGTGTCAACTTCTTTGCCTTAACGGATCTACTAATGCCTGTCACCGGAGAAACCTTCAAAAATACATGATCTCCTACTTCAAACTTTAACGACCGTCTTCTCTTATCAGCATAACTCTTCTGTCGGCTCTGAGCTATTAGCAATTTTTGCTTAATCATTGCAATCTTCTGGGTGGTTTGCTCTACAATTTCTGGACCAATGATACTCCTCTCACTTAATTCTGTCCAACACAAAGGCGATCTACACTTCCTTCCATACAAGGCCTCATAAGGCGCCATCCCAATACTAGAATGATAGCTGTTATTATAAGCAAATTCAGCTAATGGCAAATGATTATCCCAACTACCTGGTAGTTCAATGGCACAAGCTCTCAACATGTCCTCCAAAGTCTGGATCGTCCTCTCTGTTTGTCCATCTGTTTGGGGGTGGTATGCGGAGCTAAAACTCAGTCTGATACCCATAGCCTTCTGTAGCGCACCCTAAAAGTTTGAAGTGAACCTTGGGTCACGATCTGACACAATTCTAGAGGGTATACCATGAAGTCTAACTATCTCCTTAATGTATATCTCAGCAAATTTCTCTAATGTAGAGGTAAACTTGATCGCAAAAAGTGAGCCGATTTGGTGAGTCGGTTTACTATCACCCAAATAGCATCCTTACTTGAGGGTGTTCTTGGTAGTCCAGTGATGAAATCCATGGAAATATCATCCTATTTCCACTTTGGAATATCTAACGATTGCAATGTTCCAACTAGCTTTTGATGTTCTATCTTTATCTTTTGACACGTTAAACATCTAGAAACAAATTCGGTTACATCTTTCTTCATTCCTGGCCACCACCAACCTCGCTTCAAATCATGGTACATTTTAGTTATACCGGGATGAATTGTATATTTGCTCCTATGAGCCTCTTCTAAAGAATATTCCTCAATCTTGGATCATTAGGTACACAAACTCTATCTTTATATCTCATCACTGTGTCATCAGAGATGGTAAAATTTGGGGCCTTACCAGCCACTATCTCCTTCCTTATATTCCTCAAGTAGTCATTACTCTGCTGTGAGACTCTAAGATCTTCCCAAAATTTGCTCTCAAAGTCTGCTACTTGGAGTGCGGCCATTTGATATTCAATCACATCTACTGGAACATCATGAAAACTGTTCCACAAATGATATTCATGAACCATCAAATGTGCAGCATGAATAGTCTTCCTACTTAAGGCATCAGCTACCACGTTAGCCTTAACCGGATGGTAATGTAATTCAAAGTCATAATCCTTCAAAAATTCCATCTATCGTCACTGCCTCATATTAAGCTCTTTTTGATCAAATAAATACTTCAGGCTTTTATGGTCATTGAATATTTGAAACTTAGATCCATACAAGTAGTGTCTCCATATCTTTAGAGCAAACACAACTGCAGCCAACTCTAAATCATGTGTAGGGTAATTTTTCTCGTGTGGTCTCAACTGTCTGGAGGAATAGGCAACCACTCAGTCATTTTGCATCAAAACACATCCTAAACCCTTTAAATAAGCATCAGTATACAGAGTGTACGGCACCACAGGGTCAGGAATAGTCAACACTGGAGTAGTGATTAACCTCTTTTTCAATTCTTGGAAAGCAGCTTCACATTTGTCAGTCCAAATAAACGAGGCATCCTTCTTAGTCAGCTTAGTTAAGGGCATCGTAATTTGCAAAAATCTCTTAATAAAGCGATGATAGTAACCTGCTAAATCTAGAAAGCTTCGTATCTCTGTAACAGATTTTGGCTGTTCCCACTTCATCACTACATCAATCTTGCTAGGATCCACCGCAACTCCATCTTTAGATACAACATGGCCCAAAAACTTTACTTCTTGGAGCCAAAATTCACACTTGCTTAATTTGGCATAAAGCTTATGTTCCCTCAAAACTTGCAAGACGATTCTTAAATGCTCACCATGAGCCTCCTCATCCTTTGAATAAATAAGAATATCATCAATAAACACTACTACAAACTTATCTAAATAGGGTCGAAAGATCCTATTCATGTAATCCATGAATACCGCAGGAGCATTCGTAAGTCCAAACGGCATCACCATGAATTGATAATGCCCATATCTCATCCGAAATGCTGTCTTAGGTATATCCTTCGCTCTTACTCTCAATTGGTGGTACCCTGACCTTAAGTCAATCTTTGAGAAAACTGCGAATCCCACAAGCTGATCCAGCAAATCATCGATTCTCAGACGTGGATATTTGTTCTTGATGGTTACTTTGTTCAATTGTCTATAATCAATGCACAATCGGAGGCTTCCGTTCTTCTTCTTTACAAAAAGGACTGGAGATCCCCAAGGTGAAACACTCGGTCTGATGAAACCTTTCTCAAGTAGCTCTTCAATTTGCTTTTTCAGTTCTGCTAACTCTGAAGGGGACATCCGATAAGGAGCCTTAAAAATTGGCCCTGTACCGGGTACCAATTCAATTGAGAACTCTACCTTGCGCTTTGGAGGTAAACCGGAGACTTCGTCTGGAAATACATCCGCAAATTCTTTGACAATTGGGATATTCTTCACGCCTTCATCAATCTCAGCTTGGATAGAGAAGAAAACCATGTAGGCCTGGCAACCCTTCTTCATATATCTATCAACTTGCACCGCCGACAAGAAAATATGATCTTGGGTCTCGACTGGAGTCACCGACAAAGAAGATAAAGACACACTCCTCTCTCTACAATCTAGGATAGCACCATTTACAGTCATCCAATTCATTCCCACAATTACATCCATACCTCTCAGTGGTAGGATAATTAAGTCCATAGTTGTTTTCCTATTTTTAAACTCAACCACTAGGTTAAGGCATGCCTTAGCGGTCCTCACAGATTCTCCCGCAGGAGTAGACACATTCATTTCAAAAGGTAAAATACACACAGGCAAATCAAGATTCTTTACACAAGTTTCAGAAATAAAAGAGTGTGTAGCACTTGAATCAAACAGTGCAATAATATCATGATGAAGGATTTTGATGTTACCTCTAATGGCATCTAGGGAGTTCATTGTGTCTTGAGTAAGGGCAAACACATGACTAGAGACAGTAGGATGCTGGGAAGGGTTCTTCATGTTTGAGCTCTAGTTGTCCCCACAAAACTTTGCAATGTGACCGGGTTTGCCATAAATGTAACAGACCCAGCACTGTCCGAAGTAACGGGGCCCGCATTTAGTACACTGCTGAGAGCTCGCTGTACTTGGGGCAGGGGTAGATACTGTTGGGCTCCTTTGTGACTCATGATAACTACTATGATAGCTCCTCTGTCCTTGGCCCCTTTGAAATGGACCCTTCTGCCTTCTTTGGTTCCATAAGCTACTCGAACCCTAATGGTTTTTCTTCATAATGCCTCCGGTGGGTCGAGGGTAGGTTAGGAGTCTATTATATGAATAACCCCTCCGGTGTGCATATTTTATCATAATCTCGGATATCTAGATGAGCCAATTGCTCCCTCAATTCTGGTCTAGCCTTCTCCAGTAAGTGCTTGGCCTTCCATTCAGAATCATCCCTATACTGCAGGTACGTGGAGTAACTCCTGAAACTTAGTAATGAATGTGTCCTCATTGAGGTTCCCTTGCTTAAAGGCATGGAACTCACCTTCCTTTTCAAACCTTAACTCTGATGGAAAGTAATATCTGAACAATTTTTCCTTGAATTCCTCCCATGTGAGTGTACAATCATCCCTGAGTCCTGCTGTCTCCCACCAATCTCTTGCTCCCTTTACTAGGAGCACTAATGCTACTTGCACTTTTTGATTATTGGTGCACGTGACTACTCGAAAGATGGACTCGAGTCTCTTCACCCATTCCTCTACCATAGATGGTTTAAGGTTACCATTAAATGTAGGGGGTTAAACTTCCTAACAGTTTCCTACACATCAGTAATGGTCGGTGGGGCTCTCTGTTTCTTCTGCTTAATTTCCTCCCTTCTAGACTCATGATCTCTCGGAGTGGCAGGATGTGAGGAACTGCCTTCCCCCACATGACTCTCAACATGAGCCCTATCTCTATTTTCAGTTACCTTTTGCCTCTTTAGCTTCGTCAAATCTTGTTCGTATCCTTGAACCTTGTCTGTTAATGTTTTTACAAGCATTCTCAATTCCGCTAAGTCATGCTTCTCATTTGGCAGTGGCAGTGGTAGGTGCTCATGTTGGAATCCTGAGTTACCACGAGTAACAGGCATTTTCTCTCCCCTCCTAAAGGATACAAGATATAAATAATAAAATTAGCCTAACTATATAATGGTCATACAATGAGAAGCACCATAACAATATATATTGCCAACCGACTATATGCAATACACCACATATAATAAATATATATTAAATTCACACAAGTAATAGTTTCAAACAAAAGTTTAAATAAGTATCATTAAAATAGAAGCTCAAAACATGATGCTCTGATACCAATATGTAACACCCTCAAATTTACAAATCGATTTTTCACAAATTATTAATTCAACAAATCATTTTTTTTCATTAAACCTTTATCATACCCTTATCATGGTAGAAAAATTTCTACCATGATACATCCAAGACAATATACCACAGGTCTTAAAATATCTCAAAAAGCAATTAGAACCATGAGGGACAGACAGAATCCTCATGGCATGATATTCAAATTAGGTCATGAATCAAGAGGGACAAACACAATCCTTTTGATCATATAAATGCATCTAATAAAAAGGATTAGAGTTTATATGTTGTCAAAAGAAGATATGTCCTAGGTTGGCACAAGATACATTGCATAATCCAAAATAAGAGGCAACGTAAAAGAGGGTGTCTCATACACCATAGTTACACCTCTGGTACTTTCTCAGCCGGACTCGCTCCTGTAAAAATATTAACCACGGGGAATGAGACTTAAAAGTCCCAGTAACTAAAAACTAATATGTAATGATGCATGCGGATGTAACTAATCATGCGATTGCTAAGTGGGCACACAAAAACATTTAATCGAACAATATTTTCAAACAAAATGAATAAGTATTTAATTTGCATGACTGCACCTTATATCCTCCTTTCGCCATGCTCGGACGCCAAATCACCCGGCCAAAGGTGAGTTGGACCAAGCGACACGCCACTCATTAGGTCCAATGAGAGCTTACCACGTGGTAATAATTAACCGAACAGAAATTCCCATTAACACCATACATTAAAATACCCTGACAAATCATGCATCATTCAAATATCCGAACAGGAATATATCCGAACAATAATATCTCATCATGATAAATAAAAATAAATTTTTTTAACCCACTTGGCAATAATTTCAAACAAGTATATACAGTATTTATTTTCAATAATTCATAATTTTTTCAAACAATAAAAACAACACATAACCATTCACAAACACACCCATCACAACACATTAATAATGGTTACCTTGTGTCTTGAATAACAAGTTTTCCTTCACAATTCCTTTTTCACCACTATCTTTATTAATATAATCTACATAATTATTTCACAATACTATATATTAATTTTACATTAAAATTAATAAATAACTCTAATTTAAAGAGTTAGAAAGTCTTAAATTTATAATCCATATTAAAACTAATTTAAGATTTATGCCTCATTTAACTTTCTAAATTCTTTTCTAAAATTCTCGTACCCTAATAAACTATTTTTAAGCCTCAAATCACTTCTAGTATCACAATTTCGTCCTTCTATATTCTAAAAATTCGTCCAAAAATAAATTAAATAATCCCCCTTGCGAGAAAACGCCGAGCAACGTGAGAGGAAGAGAGAAAAATAATATAAAAATAGGATTGTGGGTCCGAAAATTATATTAAAAAAAATTATAGATTTGAATTTAATTATTCAAACCTTTGGGTCATTACTTGCAATTTTCTCTAAATTGCATATTGGGCCCTTAGTTGCAATTTTTACAAATTGCATTAACTTTCTTTTTGCCTTCCTCCATGCTCTCGCTTTCTTTTATACATGAGGAATTCTTTCCTCATCCCACATCTAACCGATGTGACTTCTACACCCTCCTTTCATTTTTTTTTTTACTTTCTTTTCTTTTTTTTAACTCACACACACATAATTTTTTTTAAATGTTAAAATTATATCTTAACAAAATATTTTTTATATAATTTTAAACCTAAATTTTTAATTCATAATTAAATTTCTAACCATATTATTATTTTTGAATAATCTCAAATAATATAAATTTCTAATATTATTATTTATTTATTTTTTTAAATAAAAATTTAAATTTCACAACAATTTTTTTTATCTAAAAAAAAATCAGGATGTTACAGTTCTTAAGGACAGTATCCTTCTAAACACGACTCAAGCAGCTCGTGATTTACGTCCATACCGCCAACAACAATTAGCATAGCTCGGTTAATTTGTTCCAAAATGAAAAGGATAAAGTGGAAATAACATAATACAACCCAGATAAAAGACCCATACAGACCTAAATTAGGAAATGCAGCAAAGGAAGGGAAAGAAGAAAGAAGGAAGAGACAGCCAATTACTCAAGCAAAAATTGAACAGAAGTACTTAGGCAAGACAAGTTGCAAAACAATCTCACTTAGCGACCATTCTAGTAATGAAATCCTCGCAATGGATCTAACAATCAGAACCCACGTTGAATTCCCTGATTCACTCATCAAACTTAGCAGGCTCTAGCTTCTCGCCAATGCTGGTGAGGATATGTTGAAGCTTGGAGACGGAGCCAGTGGGGTACTTTTCAAGAACTTTGAAACAGAAAAAAATTATACAATAAATTTAGACAATCTAGATCAACTCAGTGGCATAGGATTTAGTAGGGGAGGGAACAAAAGTCACAAATCATAAAGAAATGTCATTTATTTTTGCGATATGAAAAACATAGATTATTGTCGATGAGAACTAATCTTACAGACACAAATTCCTTGTTCACAATTATATATAACAATTCGAAACTGTCGATTCACTTCACATCAAACTGACACCATAGCCATAATGAAACAATGGGTCATCAAAAGTCAGAAAAAGACTCACGATTGCAGACAAACAGAAATAGTTAGAAGAAAGCCATACTGCAGATAAAAGATTGAGTAGAAAAAGCTGGCCAACGACCAGAACAAGTCCCTCCTTTTAGTGGGCTGGCCGAGGATAATGTTCACATTCATGATGTAAAGTAGGCAAAGGCAGCAAGACGCAAGGTCCAAGGTTCACACTTTCTTCAAAATACGATGATGAGAGTCAAGATTTGACAGGCACCAAGCTTGACTGAGGCACTCAGCGACCCAAGAAGGCGAAAACGCCAACGGCCGAAAGCGATCGCCACTTTGAGTTTTAACTAGCAATTGACCACCGCCACTAGGCGACAAATGTGAGCGGAGCAACGGCCTGAGGGGCAGAGATGGAAGACGATTGGAGGCTGGAGAAGCGGTGTGAAGTTGCGTGTTGGGTGAGGTCGATTGGAGTTGGGGGCGCCGAGAAAAAGGGGTAATTTCATTAACCGACTTGGCGGCTTAATTTCAACGCATTTTAATTTAACCACTTGAACTGACGCGTGCCCAGGGGACTGGAGGTGATACTGATAGTGACAGTGGCATAAAATGAAGGAAAAATTATGCAAAGGTGCCATGAAGTGAATTTAATTTTAAATAAGTTATATAAAATTTAAAATCGAATCTCCTAACACTTAACTGTAATTTAAAATTATGATATAAAGATAATATTGTTTCTGTTAAAAATATTAAATTTATGTTATAAAATATTAAAAAAATAGTTATAAATTACTGTAAATAATTAATGATAATATTCATTAGTAATGCATTATCGGTTTAACTATTTCATATGTGGAGTTATAATTGTAAAATGTTAAAGTGATAGTTGTAAATTACTAATGAAATAGTTATATGTAATTTGTATTAAACTTATAATACATGATTAATTTAATTATTGAATATGTAAGTTATAATTGTAAAAAATTAAAATAATAATTATAAATTACTGATAAAATAATTATAAATTATTTAATTGATGTAATAGATTTTAATAGAGGCATTACTATCTTTGCACTCTAATTTTAACTTACATTGTAGTCTCATGAAATTTGACTTAATTTTTAAATTTTGCGAGAATTGTACGTATCTTTTTCTAAAATGAATGCATTTGATGTCGACATTTCTAAAAGAAAATTTGAGGAAAAATGGTTTTTAGCCCATTAAAATTCATGCTGTTTTTTCATTGATATTTCATTTTTATTTCTATTCCTATACAAAATTGTCAATTTTATCAAATCGTTGTTCATTAATGTATGCATTGATTTATTATATATTATTTATCTTTTATCTGATATTTAATTGATCTTTATATTATATTTTGTTAGACAAATATTTTATTACTTTCTTCCTAAATTATAATGCATTTTTAAAAGAGATTAAATGTCCCAAAATATAAAACACTTTGAAAAAATAAGATTTTATTAATAATTTTTTAATATTACCCTAAAAAATATTATCCCTTTTTTAATTTTTTTATAAATAAGTATTAAATGCAGGGTGTTTTTGACAGTTTATATTTTTATCTTAAAAAATAAGATAGTAAAGTATATTTAATAAATTTTATTGGCATGTATAATTTTGTTTAAAAGTATTTTATTATTTAAGATGGAAGGATTATACACCCTTTATTGAAAAATGTAATTCATTTTTAACTGAATCTTATCCTCCCAATAAAGTAATTACTTATCTTTAAAACTAATCCTATCTTTTTCATATTTACCCTTATTTAATAAGGTATTTCACCCTAAAATAAATATAAAGTGATTTATTTAATGTGAATACTTTTAGAAAAATATAATGATTATATTTAGAAGAAATCCTAAAGTTTTTTTTTATATTTTTAAATAGAGGGAGTAATATCTATCACACATATTTATACTTTCAACTTTTAAGCTCATAACTGGGAATTGAATTGGAATCCAAATTAGGGCTCGGCCATAGAGGAGAGGAGGAAGTTAAGAGAGTGGCAATGGATCACGTGTTATTGAAAGAGCTTCTCACTCCATTTATCTTCCAACTCCGACATTCAGTCTTAAGGAGTCGGATTCTTTCCTTTAAGAGAAGCCTCCTCTACCTTTCCTTTGAGGTAGAGAAAAATATAGACGATTCAGATTTAATTATTTTATTTTTTATTTATATTTTACAATAAAAAATATATAAAAATTTAATAAATATACTTATTAATCTGATAGTCTAAATTTAATATAGATAATTTAAATTTAATATAAGAAAATTAAATTAACTTTTCAGATATATTTTGAATAGTGTAAATATGTTCTGAATAGAACAGTAAATTTATTAAAAAATTTAATATTAATTTTAGACCATCTATATTAAATCTGAACTATCATATTGATAAGTATATTTGTTAAATTTTTTTATAATTTTTATATATTTTTTATTTTAAAAATATAAATATAAATATAAATATAAATATAAATATAAATATAAAAATATTAAATTTGAACTGTCCATATTAAATCTGGATGATTTAAAATAAACATCTATCTCAAAGAAAAAATAGAGGAGGCTTCGCTTGAAAGGTGGAGGACCAGTTCCAGTCCTAGTGAACACGTTCCTTTCATTCGGGAGGGTGCAAACAAATAATTACGTGATAGACGTAATTGGATGCATGCTCGCGTATGATCCTTTTCTTATTGTGGCTTTGCTGCCTTTATACAAACGAGATTTTTACTATATACAGAGTATATATATTTTTTTATTAAGATTTATTTAGTAAAATTAAGATTTAAGAAATATCTTGTAATTAAAATTTGGTATAAAAAAATAAGTCCCATTTTCATTTTAACAACAATTAATTTTCTCTATTAACAACTTCAAAAAATTAATTTGCTGGTATAGAGATGAATAAATGTTGTGATTTGGTGAATAAGTTCCCATTCAAAAAAAAAAGTCCTATTTTTATTTTAACAATAATAAACTCCTTCATTAATAACTTCAAATTATTAACTTCAAGGTTGAGAGGAAGTGCGTGTTTTATTCTAGTGGACAAATCTCTATTCAAAAAAAAAAATTTCATTTTCATTTTAATAACAATAAATTCTCCTATCACAATAAACATATATAAGGGATAGTTTTATCTTTTCAAAACAAATTTTAATTATATTTAAGTCTTTTGATCTTGCAAAGTAATATTAAAATTGTCTGGTCCTAAAGAATAATTAATTTTGTCAACTGGTCCTTGATTGTGATTTTTCCTTCTTTAATTTTAGAGCCACCATAGTCTACAAAGGAAGGTGAGAGGTGAATTGCTCTCACGCAACCTCGATGCTTTGCCATTGGCATGATCTCATACACATAGCACACAATCCTTTTCTTGTTGCAGCAGTGCTTTGAGGATGAATTGAACCCCAAGTTAGAAAAACAAAACCTGCCCGCCCGAGTTGGAATCCTAAAACAAAACTGAAGTGGTATTGTGAATTTGAATGAATTTTATTATGAGCTGCATTATATATGACTTACAAATTGTACAATTTTCTTCAATTTGTATGAATATATTAATATTGATCATTATAAAGGCCTTCTCTTCTTTTTCGAGAGGCTTGTGTATTTTTAACAAAATAAAAAAGGCGGTAATTTTAACCACACTTAACTTGGTTTTTGTTCATAAGTTTGTGGGGCGGAGATTGGAAAGGGAGAGGGAAGTACAAGAGGGTACGGAATGCATGGATTTGGTAGCTGAAGACCTTAAAAAAACTCTTTCTGTAGAATCCCAAATGTAAATATCAAATTCTTGTGTTTAACAACTTCACAAATCTAATAATTAAATTAATCATGTATTAAAAGTTTAATAAATTATTAATAAAATAGTTAAAATTATTTGATTGATGTAATGTATTTTTAATAGAGGCATTATTATTTTTGCATCCTAATTTTAAATTACACTAAAATCTCAAGAATCTGGCTTAGTTTCTACATTTGACGAGGATTTATATGTAATTTTCTCTAAAATGAATGCATTTGATGTCAGCATTTCTAAAAAAATTTGAGGAAAAATGGTTTTTAGTCCATTATTTTATCCCATTAAAATTCATTATATTCTGTTTTTATTGATATTTTCATTTTTATTTCTATTCCCATACAAAATTATCAAATTTATCAATCTTTGTTCATTAATGTTTATATATTATTTATCTTTTTATCTGATATTTCACTGATCTTTATATAAAAATTATATACTATTTTCTGTCAGGCAAAAATTATAGTACTTTCTCCCCAAATTACAGAACAGATGAGATTTTAGTCTCAAAATATAAAATATTTTGACAAAAATAAGATTTTATTAATAAAATATTTTTTAATATTACCCTTCTCATATATTCTCTCTTTTTAATGTTGTTTTATAAATAAAGTATTAAATGGAGGGTATTTTTAAAAAATTTATATTTTTGTCTTAAAAAAATAAAATTAGAAAGCGGTATATTTAATAAACTTTATTAATACATGCATTTTTTTTGAAAATATTTTATTGTTTGGGACAGAAGGAATATAATATTTATCGCACATAATTATACTTTCAACTTTTAAGCTCATAACTAGGAATTGAATTTAAATCCAAATTACTATTAGGGCTCAGCCATGGAGGAGAGCAGGAAGATAAGAGAGTGGCCATGGTCACGTTGTATTTGAAAGAGCTTCCTACTCTATTCATCTTCCAACTCAGACACCCAATCTCAGTGAACATGTTCTTTTCATTCCGGAGGGTGCGGCCAAGTGATTACGGGATAGACGCAATCGGATGCATGCTCGCGTATGATTTGTATTATTAAGATTTAACAAATATCTTGCAATTAAAATTCATTGCTATGTAGGATCAAATAATTATTGTATTACTCTACAAGAATAAAGGACCTAAATGTACTTAAAACTTGTTGTGAAAAAATAAATCTCATTTTCATTTTAATAACAATTAATTTTCTTATTAATAACTCCAAAAAGTTAACTTGGTAATAAAGGGAAACAAGTGTTATGATTTGGTGTGTAAGTCCCCTTTTAAGGGAAAAAGGTCTCATTTTTATTTTAATAATCATTAATTATTTTATTAACAATTCAAAAATGTTAACTTAGTGGCTAAGAGAAAGCGTTGTATTCTAGTAAACAAGTCTCCATTTGAGAAAAATAAGTTTTATTGTCATTTTAACAATAGTAAATTATCCCATCACTAAATATATATATATATATATATACATAAGAGCCAGTTTTGTCTTTTTAAAATGAATTTTAATTATATTTAGATCCTTTAAACTAATTTGATCTCATAAAACAATTAATTTTGTCCATTGGCCCTTGACTGTGATTTGCCCTTTAATTTGTTGAGAGCTACCATAGTCTGCCAAGGAAGGTGAGAGATGCATGTCTCTCACGCGGCCTTGATGCTTTGCCATTGGCATGATCTGATACACATAGCATGCAATCCTTTTCTTGTCGTAGCAGTGGCTTGGGGATGAGTTGAACACTACGTTAGAAAAACAAAACCTGCCCGCCCGAGTAGGAATCCTAGAGCGCCTATATATATTAATCCAAATGGATCCTTCTGACAACCACGATCACATCACGACGTCATGTCCAAGCACATGGCTTCTTGTACCGAGCTCATTCCATTGCCAGACCGACCCATGAAAGGTGTAGCCACCGCTCAAGAACTTTTCTAATTCATGCCTTTCACTTTCTCTTTGTTCGTCCCCTTCGCACTTTTCTCGGTCTGGCTTGAATATTCAAATGAACTGATTAGTGTTTTGTTTTTCCCTTTTTGGTGATATTATACTTTAGGAAGAAAAGCTCCGCCTAGTCACTGCTTAATCAAAATTGAGTCCTTCTCGTTGCTTTCAAAGGCTTCAGTAGAAAAATACACGTCGGAAGCGTTCGAAGCAGGGGGCTACCAATGGCGTGTTCTTGCGCTCGATCTTTTGCATTAAAATTATTTGATTTTGTGTTGACGTGTTTTTTATGCAGAAAAAAATGATGACATGCCATTATTGTAGGACTCTATCCATATGCCCGACTGGCAGCGACCAAAAAAGCGGGCATTTTGATATATCTCAGTATAAATATGATAAAGCCGAAGATTGTTGGCCAAGAAAAAATGATGATCCTATAATTCGTTGCTACCCAGCCGATTGGTCAAGCTCAAAAGCACCAGGAGCAAGGGAAAATGCACATATCTCAGTATATCTGAATTTGATAATTTCAAGCTCAAACACATTTCCTGTTGGTTTGAAGGTCGATGCCATTGTGAATTTGTTTGTATACAATTTCTTCATGACGAATATTGTTCTTATCAAGGTATTTTGAAAGCTCGAACATGCCATTTAGTCATATGTTTTATTGCATTTTTATATCCGAGTCTAAAGTTGGGAATATGGGTCAACGGAGATCATATGAGTTGGCTCATATGGCTCAGTATATTTTCGGCTCTATTGCCAACTTAATCAATTAAATGTGCAGACACAAGCGTGAGGCATTTTCACAAGCTGCAAACTGAGTGGGGTATCCCAAAATTTATGGACCTTCACTCGTTCGGTGATCCTTCAAATGGATATCTGATTGAGGACACTTGCATTTTTGGAGCTGAAATCTTGGTCATCAAGCCTCCTTCCAGAGCAGAATTCTTAACAATGATAGATGAACCCGTTCCTCTTTCCTATAGGTGGAAATTTAACAATTTTTCAAGAGCTACTCTGGAAAAGTACGAGTCCGAGTTCCTTGCTGGAGACTACAAATGGTATGTATGATTATGTGAACAATGCTTCGTAACTTTTAAGCCATCTAAGGTAGATAATTCAAGCGACTTGGGTTTATTTAGATTGAGCTCCATTCAAATTGGGTTTAAAGTATTCTATAATATAAAAAAACCCATATAATTAAGCTCGGCCCTAATCCCTCATGCTTTTGGACTGACCCAAATATACAAATTATTATATATTATTTTTTATTTTTATCTAATTTTTATTTTGAAAAATTAATATCTTCAATTTTTATATTATTTTATTAATAATTAAAAAAAATTCAGATATTCGAGTTAAGCCATTTGAGTTCGACTTGGCCTGAATTTATTTGGTAGCCCAAATAAAATTGGAGGAAAGAAAATTTTTTAAACTCTTAAGCCTAACCCAAAGATATTTGGATTTATTTGAATTGGCTAGTTGAGTTTAACTCAAAATACTGCCTCTAACCATCACTTACTAATGTTATTTTTTATGCATGTTTTGGATTTTTTTTTGGTGGTGTTGTTGCAGGAAGCTTGTTTTCTACCCCAATGGACAAGATGAGGGCAAGGGCAATAGTATCTCACTGTTTCTGCATGTAGACACCTCATCAGTTCCACCTAACACTAAATTATATGTGCACTACATTTTGCGTATCAAGGACCAAATCAAGGGGCAAGATGTTGAAACTAAATGTGAGATTTATTAAATTGGAAATTTAAATTGAGTCACAGAGTGTGAGTTTTAAATTCTCAAGATATGCTTACTTGTTTCCCTATCGTTTAGTGTGCAAGCGGTACTTCTCCAGCTCGAATCCCTCATGGGGATCAAGAACGCTTGTGCCACTGGCCAAGCTAAAGGATCCAACAAAGGGCTTTCTAGAAGGAAATAGTTGTATCTTCAAAACGGAGTTTAAAGTTTTGGGCTTAGTTAATTCCCTCTAGTGATGAAGCCACAGTTTGTATAATATCAAAGAATTATGGTAACAGTGTGAAATAATTGCATCTTGATGTTCAATCCATTAAATATAATCCCTGGTGGAATATGACCTTTTCATTGAGTGCATTATCATTGAGTTACATGCATGATTTATTTTTTACTGACTTGAGAGTTTAACTTTGAATGATAATCAAGTTTAAGCAAAACAGTATTTATGTATTAAATATAAAATAGTGTCAATGTTAAAATTTAAGGAAAATGACGAGAAAGTTTCATTAAAATATGCACCATGAAACATGATAATTATTCTCAAACCCTCTTAAGACCTTTCTGACATTATTTTTTTTTGTGAAATACTTATAATGTTTTTAAATGTTATAAATATTAGTGATTACTTTAATTTAAATCATAACTTTTTTTTGAGAAATTATTAAAATGAGATAGTTTAGTTACACAAAATTTTTAATCACTAAAATCCTAACGTTATAAATACTAGTAACTACTTTGGTTTAAATAATGATTACTTTTTTTTTAACAAGTACTAAAACATGATAGCAAATTCCATTCTACAAATTTTAATCAAGAATCCATTTTTATCATTTTCTCTAAAATTTAATGCTTTGCAAATATTAATAAATCACTTTTAGTTCTTTTTTTTATAACAAAAGGAAACAAAAACAAAAAAGCTAGCCGTTCATAATGGCAACATCAGACAAGGCACTTTGATCATGATGGAGAAATTGCTGCACAGCTGACGGTGGACAAGCCAGGACCACCGAATCTGAAGAATGGGCTCAAGCCCCGTTGGCTAAACCATCCGCTGCTCTATTAGCTTCACGATCACAGGGACTCACGTCGGAAACCCATTCCCTTCCAAGCGTGCTTCGAATTTCCCTTACTATATAAATGATGACACTCTGCATCTCCCATTCCCGAGCCAACTTCAAGGCCCAGAGAACCCCCTAAGCTTCTGCCGTAAAAGTAGATCCCGCACTTAGCTTGAATATGAAACCTCAAATTAACTTGACAGTCCCCTCGTTCGACGACGCCCACTTTACTCCTCAATTCTATCATGTTTGGTCGACCCTCAACCAAAGAAAGGTGAGAGATGGAGAACTCTCACGCAACGTTGATGCTTTTTCATTGGGGATGAATTGAACATGAAACTAGAAAAACAAAACCTGCTCGCGCGAGTTGGAATCCTAGAGCGCCTATATATTAATCCAGAAGGGTCCATCGGACAACCATGATCACAAGTCACGACGTCGTTTCCAGGCATATGAGTTTTTGTGCCCCCATTCCATTGTCAGACCTACCCATGAAAGGTGTAGCTATTTCTCTTTGCTCGTCCCCTTCACACTTTTCTCTGTCTTGAATATTCTAATAAACTGATTAATTAGTGTTTTTGTATCTTTTTCCCTTTTTTTGGTGATATTATACTTTAGGAAGAAAAGCTCCGCCTACTCATTCCTTATTCAAAATCAAGTCCTTCTCGTTGCTTTCAAACGCTTCAGTAGAAGAATACACCTCGGAAGAGTTCGAAGCAGGGGGCTACCAATGGCGTGTTCTCGTGCTCTTTTGCATTAAAATTATTTGATTTTGTTGACGTGTTTTTTATGCAGAAAAAATGATGACATGTCATTATTGCAGGACTCTATCCATATACCCGACTGGCAGCAAGAAAAAAGGCGCGCAATTTGATGCATCTCAGTATAAATTTGATATAGCCGAAGGTTGTTGGGCAAGAAAAAGTGATCATATCTCAGTATATCTAAATTTGATGCTTTCAAGCTCAAAGTCACTTCCTATTGGTTGGGAGGTCAATGCCATCGTGAATTTGTTCGTATACAATTTTCTTCGTGACGAGTATTGTTCTCATCAAGGTACTTTGAAAGCTCGAACAGGCCATTTAGTCAGATGCTTTATTGCATTTTTATACCTTGCTGAGTGCTCACTCAATCAATAAAATGCGCAGACGCAAACGTGAGGCGTTTTCACAAGCTGCAAACTGAATGGGGTATCCCAAAATTCATGGACCTTGCCTCGTTCAAGGATCCTTCAAATGGATTTCTGATTGAGGATACCTGCGCTTTTGGAGCCGAAATCTTGGTCATGAAGCCTCCTTCCAAAGAAGAATTCTTAACAATGATAGATGAGCCCGTTCCTCTTTCCTATAGGTGGAAATTCGACAATTTTTCGAAAGCTAATCTAGAAAAGTACGAGTCCGAGTTCCTTGCTGGAAACTACAAATGGTATGTGTGATTATGTGAACAATGCTTCCTAACTTCCATGCCATATTGGGCAAGTAATTCAAGCGGGACATGCTCAATTCTAATCAAATTTAAAGTATCTTATCATATAAAAAAAAACTCATATGACCAAGAATGACCCTAATTCTTTTGGCTTTTGTGTTGGCCTGAATATTTAAATTATGAAATATTATTCTATTTATTTTTATTTTATCTAATTTCAACTTTTATTTGAAAAATTAATATTGTTAATTTTTATATTATTTTATTAATAATAAAAAAGAATTTGGGTATTCGGGCTTAGCCCATTTGAGTTTAGCTTGGCTCGAATTTATTTAGATTTATTCAAGTGGTCGGAAGGTTCAAAATAAATAAAATCTTTTAAACCTTCAATCCAGCCCAAAGATATTCAAGCTAGCCCGCTAGAATTAGTCTAAAATACTGCCTCTAACCATCACTTATTAATGTTATTTTTTAAGTGCATTTTAAGATTTTTTTTTGTGGTGGTGGTATTGCAGGAAGCTCATTTTCTACCCCAATGGGTTGCTTGAGGGCAAGGGCAACAATATTTCCACTATTTTTGAGTGTCAACACCTCATCAATTCCACCTAACACTAAACTATATGTGCACTACATTTTGCGTGTCAAGGACCAAATCAAGGGATAGCATGCTGAAGCAAAATGTGTGATCTACTGAATTGGAAACTTTAACTGAATCACAAAGTGTGTGTTGTTAAATTCCCTCAAGATATGTTCATCACTTTTTCCCTATTTTTCAGTCTATAGGCACTTCTCTAGCTTGAATATTACATAGGGATCAAGAACGCTGGTGCCATTGGCCAAGCTAAAGGATCCAAGTAAGGGCTTTTTAGAAGAAGAAATAGCTGTACTTTGAGACGGAGTTTAAAGTTTTGGGCTTAGTTAATTCCCTCTAAGGATCAAGCCATAGTTTTTGTATTATATAATCAAAGAATTATCCGTAACACTGTGAAATAATTGCATTTTGATATTCAATCCATTAAAAATCCCTGGTGGAACATGACCTTTTCATTGAGTGCAGTATCATAGACTTGCATGATTTATTTTTTATTGATTTGATAGTTTAAAATTGATTGATAATCAAGTTTAAGCAAAATACTATTTATGTATTAAATATAAAAAAGTGTCAATGTTAAACTTTAAGGAAAATGACAAGAAAACCTCATTAAAATATGCAAATGTAAAAAGTCTCGCAAAATATTCTAATTATTTTCAAGTTCTTTGAGACCTTTTGATATTAATGGGTTTTGTGAAATAATTATAATGCTTCTGAGTGTTGTAAATATTTGTTACTATTTTGATTTAAATCATGATTACTTTTTTTTAAGAAATGACTAAAATGAGACAGTAAATGACAAGTTTTATTAAGTAAATTTTTTTAATCACTAAAATTTTAGTGTTTGTAAATATAGTAACTACTTTGGTTTAAATAACAATTGCTTTTCCTCTAGCAACAACTAAAACATGATAGTAAATGACAATTTTGCTCTGTAAATTTTTTTAATCATTGAAGTAGTTCAAGTGTTACAAACAGTAGGGATTGCTTTTTAGTTTAAGTAATGACTTTTTTTCTTTTCACAACAATTATAATGGGATAAGTAATTACAAATTCTCCTCCACAAACTTTTTAATCACTAAGTCCGGGTATTATAAATATTAATGATTACTTTGATTTAAGTAATTATTATTTTTTCTTTGACAATAATTAAAATGAGATAGCAAATGCAAATTTTTTTGACCATGAATAATTTTTTTGTCATTTTCTCTAAAATTTAATGCTTTTACAAATATTAATAAATAATTTTTATTTCTTTTTTTATATAAGAAAGGAAAGCAAAACAAAAACAAAAACAAACCAGCTATTCATAATGGCAGCATAAGTCCAAGCACTTTGATCGTAATGAAGAAATCGCTGCACAGCAAATCTGAAGAATGAGCTCAAGCCTAAAGCACTCTGCTCTATTGGCTTCACAATCACAAAGACTCAAGTCGGCAACCTATTCCCTTCCAAGCATGCTTTTGAATTTCCCTTATTATATCAGCATCCCACTTCACAATTGAATCCAGTTTGTGAACAACATCCACCAAGCTTTCGCCGTAAAAGTATATCCCGCACTAAGCTTGAACATGAGACCTCGAATAAACTCAACGTGGCGGTTCCATACCAGCCCTCCACATGCACTGCACACTCACCAGAGATTAAGCATCGAATGCATCATCAACATAAACTTGACAGTGCCCCTATCTGGCGGCAGCCACCTAACTCCCCTTTGTGCTAAACATCCAGTTCTATAATGTTCATGAGTCGACCCCCAACCTAGGCATGCCCGAGTTCGAGCAATGAGTTCCTTACTTCCAGCCCGTCGATGTTGAAAAACCCATTCATTCCTGGCTAACCAGACATTCTTGCACTGCACAGGTACTAGAGCTTCCATTCATAGCCATTCACATACTTTCGACTCCTATATATCCATTGAATCCAACCCTTTATATCATCCTCACGAGAGAAACTCCCTCGCCAGTCATGTGGCTTGCAAGACAGCCAAACTTGAGGAGCGTAGGTGTTGACAATCACCTACGCCATACATCGTTTATTTCTACTTCCCCACAAAACCTCACAAACACCTGATCCATGCATGCCCCTACGCATCCTAGCCGTATTGGTTAGCAACTTCTCGTTGCCCATCTACCATAAATGCAAAGGAATAGTGAGGAGAGAAGATTTGAATGAGTTCAATTGAATAGAGAGGATAAAAGATTTTAATGAGTTCAATTTCTAAAAATGAGTAGAAGATTTTTTTTTATAAGATAAAATGCAAAGGAGATAAGTAAACAAAAATTACTTACAATTTTAAACCAACTTATCTATATAATAATTTGTTATCGTATATGTGTGCATTAAAAGATGCACTTGTGCAAACATGAGTTTTAACGATATATTTTTTGCCACAGTTTATCAAATAATTGTGATAATATATACTTAATGGAAAATATGTAAATAAGTCAAAAAATGTAGCATTTATGGCCACATCCCATAAAGAATTGTCTTATAAATGCCTAAGTGATAATTAAATAAATTAATAAAACTAACTAATTAAAATACGTTTTTAATTAATTTTTCAATTTTGTGTGAAGTCAAAAAAAAATTAATTCAATCTAACTAAAACTTAATAAATTAATTAATTAAATTAAGTTATTAAGTAAAAAAATGAACTTGCGCAAACATGAGTTTTAACTATATATTTTTTGCCGCAATTTATCAAATAATTGTGATATTTACAGTTAATGGTAAATATGTAAATAAGTCAAAATGTAGCATTTATGGCCACAGTCCCATAAAGAATTGTCGTTATAATGCCTAAGTGACAATTAAATAAATTAATAAAACTAACTAATTAAAATATATTTTTAATTAATTTTCATTTTGTGTGAATTCAAAAAAAAATTAATTCAATCTAACTAAAACTTAATAAATTGATTAATTAAATTAAGTTATTAATTATAATTTTAATGTTTTAAAATTAAATTAAGTTATGCAATAAGTTTTGGCTGAGGGGTAATTCCCTCCAATATTAAAACAAAAATTAGCTAAAGGTTAAAACTCCTAAGCTATTAAAAAAAATTATTACATGACTTACTACTACAAAAAGGCAGTTCTACTACCTTAATCTATGTCACATTTTGAAATAAATTTAAAAAAAACACAATTCATGTCACCCAAATAAAAAGAGGACATGCATTGAAAAAAATATTTTTTTAATTTTTAATAATCTATGTCCCCCATGATCTGGGTCCCTAAAGAGAAAGGGAATGTAGATTCTTTAGAAGCCACATCCCATAAAGAGGAGGGGACATGTATTCTCAAAACCACGTTCCCATAGAGGAGGTAGATATGGAATCTTGTGTTTTTTGAACCTTGCATTTGCTTCATTTTCACAACCCTCTATTTTTTTCATCTCATCCTTGTCTCTATCTCTCATCTCTCAGCTCCCTCCCTCGTTCTCTATCCCTGTTCTGTCTCTCCCAACTCCTCCCTGTCTCTTTCTCATCTTCATCTTCATCTGTCACAGCTCACGGTCTCATTTTTTTCAAAACTCACGTCTTCTCTCAGCTGCTCCATGTCAACAAAGCTCCAGCACTCATGTCTTGAACCTTTATGCTGACGAGACCTGTCCTCTTATTCCTTTTCGTTCCCCTTCTCCTCTCCTTTCTCTACTAAACCACGCTAACTCCAGGGATTGTTTTCTTCTTTCTATTTTTTATTTGAAGTTTTCTCCACAACTAGCTTTGCCTCTATGTTATGCCTAATTATTTTCCCACATTATGTTCACTTAAGTGATTTATTTGGTCTAATTTAATTAGATAGTTTAATAAAAATTTAGATAATACTGCACCTAAAAATTTGTGATAATGGTTAGGTCTTCCTTACTTGTATATATTTTGTCAAATTTTATCTAAGTGAATTATAGATTTATATTATAAATATACATACATACATACAGATATATATATATATAATATTTTAGATAATATTATAATTATAGAATAATAGGTCCTCCTTGCATTAAACCTTCCACCCAAAATAACTAAAAATAATACTTTAGTTTTTATTTATACAGTGAATATATAATAATGGTAAAAAAGAAATTCATGCATTGAATTTAATTTGATAATTAGTTTAGAAGAAAAAATATTTGTTTAATTGCTTGCTGCATCTATTGGTTTATAATTGTTGTAATTTTAGGATGTTCAATTTTCAAGAGGAGACTTTGCTAAATTTTTTTTTAAGAAATTGATTTTTTTTTTTTTAGAAATGAGTCTAATTGGAGCACAAATAAGTTGGTGAATTGTTAATTCGATAGACTTTGTGATGATTTGTTAGATAAAATAGAATAACATAATTGGATGAATGCTAGTAAAATGACTGAGGAGTATAATGATGATGTGGATCAATTTCTTGAATTTGCTAAAAAATGTTTCTAATTTGATAGACTTTTGTTATATAAATTGGTTGTTTATATGCAGCTTCTATTTTGATTATAAAGCAAATGCAAATTATACATTAAAAAAATTATAAAACCACATCATAAATATTAAAAGAGAGACATAATACATAACAAACCACTTCACTGCTATTAAAATGGGGAGGTGGTTTCTCAATACAGAATGTGTAGGGATGAGAAACCACGTCCCCCTCTTGTAAGGGGACATGGTTTCTCATTTGTGAGTTGGAGAATGAGAAACCCCATCCCTCTTACTAAAGGGGTGGTTCTTTATAAATCACGTCCAACTCCTATTAAGGGAGATTGGTTTGTCTAAAAACCACATCTCTATTTAGCAAAATAGGGATATGAATTGTATAGAAACCACATCTCCCTTATAAAATGGGATGTGGTTTATTGTTTTTTACACAAGATATCTGTGATGTAAAATAAGTGATTATTTTAAGTCACTCAATATGATGTTTCCTCTAATTATGACGTGAAAAAGGCTTAAAAATATAATATAAAAAGTTTATTTGATATAATGACAAGTCTAAGGTAGACCTATCGCCATAATTATTTAAAAATTTAAAATTTAGCTGAGGGTCAAAAAACCCTCAACTTTTGATTTATGGCGATAGGTCCTAAGAGAAATTGTCACCATAAATCATTTATGGTGACCAATCGTCCTCGTACCTATTGTTGTAAATACTTCTTAGCCATTAAAAAATAAAATTAGTTGAGAGGTAAATTCCTCAACTAATTTTTTTAAAAAAAATATTACATAACTTATGGCAACATGTCCGAGTTGGACCTATTGCCATAAGTTACCTAAAATTTATTATCCTAAGAGTCTCGTGTATCATTAGAGTTAGGAATGTGAATTAAACATGTTGTGTTAGCCATTTATGCTTGTATTTTGGTTCTTGGGTTTTAAAAGTTAAGAAAATTTTGTATAAAAAACTTATAAGTCTAACTCATTTAAGCCATAAAAACAAGCTTGAGCTCAATTGACATTAGAATATGTGCTTGTAACTAAAATAAGATTTACATTACTTATTTTAGATTTTAGAACATTACAATCTGCATTTTATAAAATAAATATATAATATTAACAATGTCAACTTAAGCAAATTTGTAATTAAAATAATGATTTTTCAAGTTCGACCTTAAGCCCACTTTAAGAAAGACTAATTTCAAGAAATAATTAATTTTAAGGTAAAAGGCTCTATGAGCATGAGTCACAAGGGCCAAGCCCATAAGAGACCACTAGTTTTTCAATTATGTATATTATAAATTAATTTAATTAGTAACTTATTTTTATGATATGTTTCTCTTTTACATAGTGAAGGAATAAATAATTTATTTGTTTAGAATTTATTATTATGTGTAAATTAAAATTCTAAAAATAAAAAAATTCATTGCATTGCATGCCTATCATTTTACAATTTGTGTAATTTTCATTTGAATTTTTTTGCACATTTCACACATTTTCTTTTTATAGTTTCCATATTCGTCGTTCATTTTTTTTGGAAAAAAAATTCTCTAAAATTGAAATTCATTAGTTTTTATGATTTTTTTTAAAAAATTAGTTGTGTTATATATACTCCCTCTTGTAGACACATTTATAAGTTACTCGGTGTCCTAAAATAAAAATACTATGAAAAAAAATACTATGGCAAAAAATATTT